>NC_134690.1:191200995-191533495 GCF_050947455.1 Rhinoderma darwinii | reverse complement strand
ACAAATGTTTTCAAAATATTTGTGGAAACAAAGAAGGCCGCGGATATCATACCGCAATCTCACAAGGAGCAAACGTCAAGGAGGAATGGGACTTCCAGATGTAGAGGGTTACTACAAAGCTATACATCTACAGAGATGGTTAGATTTGGCAGCAGAGTCGGAGGAGCAGGGAGGGCTATCTAGGGACTCAGTAGGCGGAGTAGATAATCCTTTAGAGGTTCTTTGGGCGCCGAGCCAACAGGACATAGGATCTATGAAGAATCCTTTAATGAAAGGCACTTTAGCAGTTTGGGCTAAGGTGGGCTTGACAGAGAAGGTGTTGGCTCAACCGTCACCAATGCTACCAGTAGCGGCATTACCTAAACTTCTTAAATTGGGGAACGGATATAGCTCAGACCTATGGAAATGTTTTGCAGGAATACAGATTAGAGACTTTATGTTAGACAACAGCAGAGGAGATCCAGTCTATGATGCATGGTGAGGCTTTGAAGCTTAATTTTCTTCAGATCCATCATATACAAATGGCATGTACTAAATTTTTAAAAGATCACAAGATAACTAGAGAGCTCACATGGTTTGAGAAGCTTCTAGCTACTCATAAAGGGAGAAAACATAAAATGTCTAGGGGAAAGATTTGCCGTCCTTCATAGCATCGTGGGAAACGGAGCTCGGACTGCGGCTGTCGGATCAGGAGAGGAATATGGTAATGTGCAATTCACATGGATTCTCTAGGTGTGTAAAACTACAGGAGAATCACTATAAATTGCTCACCAGATGGTACAAAACTCCGCAAAATCTTTATCGTATGGGTTTTACCCCAAATGCTCTATGTTGGAGATGTAAGTCACAGGAGGGATCTTTGTCACATATCTGGTGGACTTGCCCTCAGGTTAGGTCCTTTTGGTCACAAATAGAGAGAAACATTAACTTGATATGTAATACAGATGTGGTTCTGTCGTTAGAGAACATAGCGCTGGGGCTCCCTTCAAATTCTATGACTATGTCCAAAAAGTACTTACATACGTATTTGTTAGCGGCAGCAAAAATTTTAATACCTTTGTACTGGCTACAACCTACTGCTCCTTCTGTAAGTCAATGGATAGACAAAGTTAACCAAATCTGTCGTATGGAAGAACTTTCTAACAGAGTGGAGGATACTTACGAGAAGTTTGTGAAAATGTGGTCTCCTTGGTTGCAACATAGAGATGATCTAATTAGAACAATTTTCTAATTCTTTGAATTTTTATTTTTTATTGTAAGGTATTACTGTAACCCTATCCCCACCCTCACCCTTATCCACCCCCTTGTATTACCCTCCCCTTCCTCTCCATTTCCTCATGTTACCCAAAAACCATATGTTATGTGGTCCTAACCAAAATTACTGCAGTCGTTTGGATTTATCACTAAAGATATGTGAAATGTGTTAATATACTGAGTAGACCGAAATACATCGATGAAGTTTTTTTAGAAACTCATGTTAGCCTTGTGTTAGATACAAGTAGATACCATTGTTTACACCAAAAGGGTATCTTTTCTTTTTTTTGGCACATGTTAAATAAGTCCAACTGAATGACAAAGGTTAAATGTTTATGTATGACACAGGTAACTGTATTGTCAGTTTTGTATTGTAATTTGTACTTTAATACTAATAAAAACAGATTTGATAAAATAAAAAAAAATAATAATTTATGGGGGGAGTGGACTTATCTGACCAGATGCTTAAGCCGTCCAATGCCATGCGGAAATCTAAAATTTGGTACAAAATACTGGCGGTTTACTTGATCCAAATGGCATTGTACAACTCCTTTGTAATTTAGAGGAGCATTGGTCATAAGGGGACATACCTGGAATACCAGGAGAATGCAATAAATCCCTTCACTTTGGTAATGTGGCAGAGGTAGGAGAAAGTTCTACCGCTGAAAGTAGTGATGTCCCCAGGATAGTTCCAGGGCAGCAATTTCCTGGTGAAGTGACGCCACAGAGAATAAAAGCCACCCCCAGAAAAGGTGTTGTGTCTGTGCCAGAAGAGGCATAAGAGACACGACATACCAGTGTAACACCTGTCCCTCTCACCACGGACTGTGTATAAAGGAATGCTTCCGGATATACCACACCTCTCTGGAGTTCTACATTTTATTTTCATCCATCCCTTTCATTTATAATTATCGTCCCTTTCATTTACAATTACCGTCCCTTTCATTTACCATAACCATTTCACCATTTAACATTTGAACATCTCCCATAACAAAACTAAAAATTCTCATTATACCCCAAGATACCTATACCTCTAGGATTTGTAATGTGGTGTAGTATCTGCATCCAAGTAAAATAAGGCCTCAAAATCCTTGTGGTGTTCCAATACTTTCAGGCCCTGCCATATGTCCAGCAACAGCAAATTAGGGACAGTTTGGGAACATTTCTAAAACCAATCATGCAAAACTTGGACCCTGAAAGTCTAAGACTGCTCCTTCAAATCCAGGCATTACCATAGGTCCAAACAACATATTTGGACAACTTTGGGGGTATCTCTGAACTCAGTACAAATAGGCCAATAAATGTTAGTGCTTTTCTTCACTCGCTAAAAATTGGTAAAAATCTAGTAGACAAAGGGTAAAAGAAATTTACTAACATATTTATACAATATATTGCATATATATGTTTACATTTTTTGCCATTCTCAGCGGTTTTTAATATGAAAATGTAAACTGTATTGACCTAAGTTTTACATCAAAAGAAAGTACAATATGTGATCAAAAAATAATGTCAGAATTACTTAGATATGTAAAACCATCGGCAAGTTGTTCTCAGATAAAGTGACACATACCAGATTTAAAAAATCTGGCTTCGTCCTAAAGTTGTAAAATTTCTTAGTCCTTAAGAGTTAATTTGTGACAACAGGTAGCCAAGTTCCTCGTCTCTTTTTTGGCCCTAGAGCACGATTTAGAAATAGTCTCCTCATAGACGCCTTGTGTGTGTTCCAAACAATGAAAAGATTATAAACAGAACCTTCATTGGTTACAATGTACCTCTAAGGCTTCGTTCACATCTGTGTTGGGACTACGTTCATGGGTTTCGTCGGACCTTTCCATCAGGGGTACCCATGAACGGAATCCGAAATGAAACAAACGGAAACCAACGGGGACAAATGGAAACAATTTGCACCGGATCCATCACCATTGAAATCAATGGTGATGCCAACGGGAACCTATGGTTTGCGTCTGTTTCAGTTTGGATTCCATTCATGGGTTGCCCTGACGGAACCCATGAACGGAGTCCCAACACAGATGTGAACGAAGCCTTAATGTGTTGATGAGACAAAATGAGCTTCCACACGAGAAACATGGGGCATAGTGAAGCAGTTCGGCTATGGAAATGAATACAAGAGCATGATCTAACCACATAATTGTTTTAATCTCGACCCTCTGAACATTCTGCAACTCAATTTTATCTACAAAAAAACATATAAATCCTGAAGTTTGATAGATGTAGGTGGAAAAAGCTGTAGGCATCATATAGTTCTGCATTAGAGAGAAGAGGCGGGCAGGATGATGACAGTTTAGAGCAGTAAGTAGCATCAATAGTGTTGTCCTTAATGGCATTAAAATCGCCTCCAGTTAGAAGTGTACCTTTTCTGACCTTGGCGATCTTTTATAAGATATGAAAGAAATCTAATTTGACTTTTATAGGGAAAATAAACAATTACTAAGGTGAAAGGGACATTATTGATCTAGCAAATAATAATTAAAAATTTGCTGTGGGGGTCAAATACCCCACATTTCTATTTAGTCAGACCTAAGGCCGGGAAGATAACAGGAAATTCAGGATGCCAACAGTAGGATCTTTTTTATGCATAAAATGCGTTTCTTGAACAAACAAGACATCACATTTCAACTTCTTAGGGTATGTGCACACACACTAATTACGTCCGTAATTGACGGACGTATTTCGGCCGCAAGTAGTGGACCGAACACAGTGCAGGGAGCCGGGCTCCTAGCATCATACTTATGTACGATGCTAGGAGTCCCTGCCTCTCCGTGGAACTACTGTCCCGTACTGAAAACATGATTACAGTACGGGACAGTTGTCCTGCAGAGAGGCAGGGACTCCTAGCATCGTACATAACTATGATGCTAGGAGCCCGGCTCCCTGCACTGTGTTCGGTCCGGTACTTGCGGCTGAAATACGTCCGTCAATTACGGACGTAATTAGTGTGTGTGCACATACCCTCAGCTTCACGGAACGGCATTAGTCAATTCACATTTAGTGTGCCACAGCTAAAGGCATGAAACAAGGCGGATATGAACTTGATTAGGAATCCTAACTTATATTTAAAGTTTAACAAGACAGAAGTAACAGGCGCAAATTTCTGGTGGAGCTGTAAGATTATCTGCAATAAATTGGAATACTTTGTGATGTTTTAAAATGGTGCAGGTAGGTTGGCTTTTTTGGTAGAAATTTCAACACATCTCTTGATGCGTCCTCAAGAGCAGATTTAGCCTTCAGATGTGTTTTGTAAATTGTTTGATCCAAGGTTGGGTGGGACGAATGCAGTGCTTTAAGAAATGTAAACATGTATTGATGCAGATCTTGAGCACAGATCTTCTCTGGTATACCTCTAAAATTAATATTACTGCACTAAAGCGGTATTCGAGGTCAAGAAGCTTCTCACACAACCACTCCGCCTCTTTTTCAATAGAGTGGGCACAAAAAAAATCATTATAGGAGGTTAGCATACTCCTTAGTGTATTGGTGGTCAGTGGTTCCTCTGTTCCCTGATAAAGATCAAGTTCTTTATAATCTTCCAGCCCATGTGATGCTGGATGAAGCAAGGAGGGTGAGCTTTTATTGGAAGCAGGACCTTTACTGCAAGGAGGGGCAGAAGGGATGACAATGATCCACGCGTACCGGAGTCTTTATCAGCAAGGAAGGATGAATTGGAGTTTGTGTCTGCAGGGCTCCGGTGTCCTCTATTTAGCATGTCAGAGGCCTTCAAATTTACTCCATCTTGTGAGTAGCTAGGCCCAGGAACAAAGTAGACTGTGAGTCTTCCTGGACCCACTGTTTCGTCTTTCTTCTTTACCATAACTGGTCAGTGATGACTTGTGGAGAAGCTAGAAAGTCGGGGGCTCACAACATCAGTGTGACAGCCGTGGGCTGATATAGCGCCAGAGAATGGAGGAGAGCTCAGGAAAAAGCAACCATTGAGCACAGTGGCTAAGCTTCACCCATTGTTCCTCTTTTTTAAGTAGAGAGCAATGCTGCTCTGTTCCCCCACACATGTGCTTGTAAAAATATCGGCTGTCTGCTGCTACCACTAGGAGGTGATCTGAATTCTGATTCGATTAAGGGTTAATACAAGCCATACACTGCTGAGTACAGTTTGGTAATAACAGTCGGCAGAAAATTACAAGAATGTATGTGAGAGAACAGAACTGTGCTCTGTAGTAATGAAGTGGGGCACTAGTGCCTCGCTAAGTATATCAGGAAAACATCCAAATTATTGATCCGGTTTGTGTCTTAAAAATTTATTGAAATGGTAGGGACACCTAAATATAAATAAAAATTTTGATAATTGGCAAACAACTGTGTTGCGCCAGTTTCTAAGATGCAATGTGAACATGTTTGTCATTAAGTTTTGTAGTTACCTTATCAAATATGCATACAGGTTGTTAAAATAATAAAATGTGTGCGATACATACAAAACTGGCAATAAGGGAACTAGTCTATGAAAAGCACTAGAAAGATGAAAACAGCTGTCTGCATGGTGTTTTAATTCTACAGTGATTTACAGAGTGACTTTATAGACTTGAATAGAGCCACCCATGGAGTAAACTGCTGCCAGAAAAATACATCACATGAACAAATAAGCTAAGCACAATTACTAGACATTTGCAACAATGAAAAAAAAGGAGAAAAAATGTGAAGAACAAACAAAGTGATTTGTCAGTTTGCTATGTATTATGTAAAATGTTACCTTATCTCCATTTTGGCCGGGGGGTCCATCCTGTCCTTGTAATCCCTAAATTGAAAAAAGTGCATAGTGTTTAGTACAATGCTTTTTACAGTTTGCCATTGTGGAAAATTGGCTGTTCATTTATAACAGTTTTGGAACATTATTATATACTTTTACATTTAGCATTTTTTAAGTGTTCATGTCTTATGATAGAATTAGAGCATAATTATTTATGTTGTCTGGTATCCTATTAAGGGTGCCTCGTATTTCCGCAGAAAAAAAAAAAAATCTGCTGTACAAAACTTTACATTGTATGCCTGTGGAAATAATATTCTGCAACGCAAGAACTAGAGAAATCTCTGTTGGAAAATATTTTTTCCATACGCATACATTTTAGTTTCCTGCAGGGTATTGTTATGCTGCAGAAATATGAGGCACATATGCCACGTGTGAGTGCACTTAAGAGTAAGGCCACACTAAGCGGCCCTGACACGGCAGTGATGCGGCCAACAACTGCACCTACACCATGCTTGGCACGGATCTCAAATAGCCTGTTAATGGCCGCGCACTGTTGTGGGTAAACCAGCCCCTTACCTGCAAAATCGTGCACCCATAACGGGTGTATTAATTAATGGCTGCACGATTTTGCAGGTAAAATGCAGTTTTCCCTGCATGGTGCCGGCGCGGTTGTTGGCCGCATCATGGCCAGGTCAGGGCCGCTCTGTGTGGCCTTACTCTAATGCTAATTAGTGTTGTGTGGTACTCTTCCCAATGTTATTTGTCCTATTTAAGCCCTGAATCAAATCTAATCTTTTATGTAAATGGGGTAGATTTATGGAAAGACACTTTTTCTGGTGTAGATATAGAGTCGAAAATGGGGTAAGCATGTATTCCTTATTTATAAAGCACCTGGTCAACATTTTTAATGATTTTCTCATGATCACTTAACACCAAAATTCTGAAGCACAAGTGACACTTCTGTGCCAGGTTGCTCAGTTTATACCATGCCACTACTTTTACATTGTAGAAAAGGTTTTTTTTGCAGCCCATTACTTGAGCCAAATTCACATAAGTTTGTGCACTATTTTTATGGCAACCATTGTTCATTTTGTGGACTTTCACACGTGTTTTTGCGGTTTGTTTTTCTTACAAAAATAGATCATGGATCCGTGGATAGTTCCTTTTAATCTCTATGGAATTCAATCTGAAGTCAAAGTGCATCAATAGGCAAAGATCTTTATCAGTTCTGTGGTGGTCAGCTTTTAGATCATGGTGGTCTGTGGGTGATGAATTGAATATTGATGCAAACTAATGTAAAAAAAAATTCATCAGATTTTCAATTTGTTTAGAACAGTTACAAAGCAAAAAAAAAACAAAAAACATGAAACTGACTTAATCTTAGTCTGGGAGGATGTTTTAAATATTATTAAAGGGGTTGTGCCAAGATAGACATTTATAAATGTCTGATCGCTGGGGGCTTCGACCACAGGGAGCCAAATGATCACTAGAACAGGGGTCCCAAGCCCCCAGTACCTCCTCACTACACAACCACAGTGAGGAGAACTTTAGGAACCTCATCTATTAGTCAGAATGGAGATTGGCCTCAAAAAGCATCTTGTTCTTGTTCTGGAAGACCTGTCCTGCCGCTGATTTAAATGGGCACTTCTTTTGCACTATGGTGGTGCTGCAGACAAATGAAACACTAGTGCCACGTTTCCCCACAGATTACAACTGAGTGCTGTGGGTCCCTACAGGGAGGGGACGACTCATAATAATCAGCTTATAGTCAAGGGACCATTCAAACAAGTAGGGAATGTCCAAATCAGAGAGACCCTTTAAATAAGGAAGCATGATTTCATGGCAGATCCGCTTTGGAACTTCCATTGCCTTCCTGTTTCCTAATCACCTTTTTCAGCCAATCAGGACGAACTATGTAAAATGGATCTCCTCCCAATATCAGGGTAGGAGGATCTCTGAGTCAGTTGCTCCTTACAGAGTACGGGTCTGAGAAATGGAGTAATAAAGGGACAGAGATAAGAATTGTGTTACAGAGGCAGAGAAATATATATGGAAGAGAAATAGGCCACAAAATGTAAAAAAAGAAACTTCATAACATCTGGCGGGGAAGTCAAAAAGATATCATAGTAGTCAATGGAGTCATTAACTTTTATAGAGATAATAGCAGTATCGACTCCCTGGTAGAAGTTGAACACTTTTAAGGACAATGCACCGTAAATATATGTTGCGTGATCCTGGGCTTTAAACTCACACCATTGTAATCATTGGTATGGGTTAAAAGCTCCGGCAATCTAGTATGAGCAGGTTGAGTGTCTGACTGTCAGAGACCTGAAGAGAAGATAGAGGTTGTTCTTAACAATGCTGCATCTGCTTGACTTGGCGATCGTGTGCCCCCTTGGTGCCCCCCTGCATGGCTGAGCTGCTGTTCAGATCGGTGCTGTGTGTGACTGTCACCAGAGGGGGCTATTTTCCACTGATACTGGGGCTCCTATGGATGCCCCAGTTACAGTGGAAAACTGCATAAAAAAATATAAAAAAAATTATATTTATGTACAATATACACTAATAAAACTAAAAAAATAAAAATAAATATAAGGCTGAAAGGTAAAACGGCTATGGAAAAAAAACCTGCCCTATGTGTCACAAAAAAAACAGTATACAAATTATTTTGGCAGCCCAATAAAAAGTAAGCACCGTTAAATCACCATGTGCGCAAAATCACTAAATTATATCTGGTCATTTAGGACCAAAACACTGATTGTTAAGGGTTAATAAATAGAAGCTGCAGATTTTGTTCAGGCTTCATTGCTTAAAGAGGCTCTGTCACCAGATTTTGCAACCCCTATCTGCTATTGCAGCAGATAGGCGCTGCAATGTAGATTACAGTAACGTTTTTATTTTTAAAAAACGAGCATTTTTGGCCAAGTTATGACCATTTTTGTAGTTATGCAAATGAGGCTTGCAAAAGTCCAAGTGGGTGTGTTTAAAAGTAAAAGTCCAAGTGGGCGTGTATTATGTGCGTACATCGGGGCGTGTTTACTACTTTTACTAGCTGGGCGCTCTGAAGAGAAGTAACATCCTCTTCTCTTCAGAACGCCCAGCTTCTGACAGTGCAGACCTGTGACGTCACTCACAGGTCCTGCATCGTGACGGCCACATCGGCACCAGAGGCTACAGTTGATTCTGCAGCAGCATCAGCGTTTGCAGGTAAGTCGATCTTACCTGCAAACGCTGATGCTGCTGCAGAATCAACTGTAGACTCTGGTGCCGATGTGGCCGTCACGATGCAGGACCTGTGAGTGACGTCACAGATCTGCACTGTCAGAAGCTGGGCGTTCTGAAGAGAAGAGGATGTTACTTCTCTTCAGAGCGCCCAGCTAGTAAAAGTATTAAAAACGCCCCGATGCACGCACATAATACACGCCCACTTGGACTTTTACTTTTAAACACACCCACTTAGACTTTTGCAAGCCTCATTTGCATAACTACAAAAATGGTCATAACTTGGCCAAAAATGCTCGTTTTTTAAAAATAAAAACGTTACTGTAATCTACATTGCAGCGCCTATCTGCTGCAATAGCAGATAGGGGTTGCAAAATCTGGTGACAGAGCCTCTTTAACAATAGCTCCATATTGACTGCCTATAACAATATGGATCACAGGCACAAAACACACTGTATCAGCAAAATAAAATCACACAGCCGAACTCAATGGATTGACAGCAGAGCGGAATTTCAATAAATCACTCATCTCTACCAGTAACTAATACCAAGAAAGGAATAACACCACCGCCTATGGAACTGACTATCTGAAAATTTACAATTATGTTTGATCATTCAGTAAAATATCTGCCTGTATTTTATTAGCTGTTGGAAAATAAAGCATCGTATGACTGTATTTACACACTAAAGTTAAACTGCATCTGCGCCACCTGAAAAAAAAAAAAGAGCTATGACAGGGATCATTTTACTCCGCAAGGTGCCTTTGCCTGTCCATGCTAAATCACAGCTACCAACCTGCCAAAGTCAAAATAGTGCATGCATGATCTATAGTTCAGACCGGGTAGAGTGTCTGTTACAGGAGCCATACATTTGTGGTTGGTTTGAAAGGAGGTCACGGAACCTGCAACTGATAAACTGTAAATAATATATCCATATGGACAATGTTTATCAAATGTCCTGGTCAAATAAATATCTGCCTGTTATTGAACTGTGTGTCAGTGAATGGTTGATTTTTCAGCGCTACCTTTCCTTTATACTTCCAGCGAGTGTTTTATTAATATTAATTTGCTAAAGCACATAATGTATCGTGGAATGAATGTCTCATTTGGAGCGTAGTGATGTAATCTGTAGATTGGGTGAGAAAACAATTAAGAAATTGGCATTAGTGATGTCACTGTTAACAAAGAAACAATGACAAATCACAAATGTTTCAAGTTGAAAATTATAATATTAATAACAATATCACTCATACTGAAGGCTGTGTATCCTGCTGTTATAAAGGGAGGTTTAGACTACATATCTACACTGCTGTAATAAGAGGAAGTCTAGGCTATAAACCCAGACTACTGTTATAGCAAGAGGTCCAGACTACACAGACAAACGGCTGTTATATGGGATGGTACAGATAACTTAGCCAGAATAATGTTATACGGGATGGTCTTGATAATACAGCCAGACTGTTGTTACAGTGAAGGAAATAAGTAGTTGATCCCTTGCTGATTTTGTAAGTTTGCCCACTGTCAAAGACTTGAACAGTCTAGAATTTTTAGGCTAGGTTAATTTTACCAGTGAGAGAGAGATTATATAAAATAAAAAAAACAGAAAATCACATTGTCAAAATTATATATATTTATTTGCATTGTTCACAGAGAAATAAGTATTTGATTCCTTTGGCAAACAAGACTTAATACTTGGTGGCAAAACCCTTGTTGGCAAGCACAGCAGTCAGATGTTTTTTGTAGTTGATGATGAGGTTTTCACACATGTTAGATGGAATTTTGGCCCACTCCTCCTTGCAGATCATCTGTAAATCATTAAGATTTCGAGGCTGTCGCTTGGCAACTAGGATCTTCAGCTCCCTCCATAAGTTTTCGATGGGATTAAGGTCTGGAGACTGGCTAGGCCACTCCATGACCTTAATGTGCTTTTTTTTGAGCCACTCCTTTGTTGCCTTGGCTGTATGTTTCGGGTCATTGTCGTGCTGGAAGACCCAGCCATGAGCCATTTTTAATGTCCTGGTGGAGGGAAGGAGGTTGTCACTCAGGATTTGACGGTACATGGCTCCATCCATTCTCCCATTGATGTGGTGAAGTAGTCCTGTGCCCTTAGCAGAGAAACACCCCCAAAACATAATGTTTCCACCTCCATGCTTGACAGTGGGGACAGTGTTCTTTGGGTCATAGGCAGCATTTCTCTTCCTCCAAACACGGCGAGTTGAGTTAATGCCAAAGAGCTCAATTTTAGTCTCATCTGACCACAGCACCTTCTCCCAATCACTCTCAGAATCATCCAGATGTTCATTTGCAAACTTCAGACGGGCCTGTACATGTAACAGTTATCTCCTTCTCACCCAGCGTCTTACTTATGGTTTTGTAGCCTATTCTAGCCTTGTGCCGGTCTATGATCTTGTCCCTGACATCCTTAGAAAGCTCTTTGGTCTTGCCCATGTTGTAGAGGTTAGAGTCAGACTGATTAATTGAGTCTGTGGACAGGAGTCTTTTATACAGGTGACTATTTAAGACAGCTGTCTTTAATGTAGGCACCAAGTTGATTTGGAGCGTGTAACTGGTCTGGAGGAGGCTGAACTTTTAATGGTTGGTAGGGGATCAAATACTTATTTCTCTGTGCACAATGCAAATAAATATATATAATTTTGACTATGTGATTTTCTTTTTTTTTAAATATAATCTATCTCTCACTGGTAAAATTAACCTAGCCTAAAAATTCTAGACTGTTCATGACTTTGACAGTGGGCAAACTTACAAAATCAGCAAGGGATCAAATACTTATTTCCTTCACTGTATATGGGGCAGTCCAGACTACATAGTACGGCTGCTGTTATAGAAGGAGGTCCAGAGTACACAGCTAGACTGTTGTGCCAGGTGGAGGTCCAGACTACACAGCCAAATTGCTGTTATTATGGGATACTCTAGACTACACAGTCAGACTGCAGTTCAATGGGGCAGTCTAGACTACACAGCCATACTGCTCTTATAAAGGGAGGTCCAGATAACACAACTATAATGGCATTATGGTGGGGCACTTCAGACTGCTGTTACATGGGGCAGTCCAGACTGCACAGCAAAGTTTCTCTTATATGGAGCACTCCAGACTACACAGCTTGACTCCTGTTACTGTATATAGGGCTATAGGAAAGGTTCAAACCTTCCCTATACAGTATGCTGCTGTACTGTGCCTCCATATTTTCTCCTTGAAACAATGCTTTTAGTGAACAATACATTTGTTTTTTGGCATGCGATGGAGCATGCCACAAAATCTCAATATGTCTTCACATGATATAGTATGGCCCCAAAGATACAAATGGGTGCAGTATTATTGTATAGAGTCAAAATATCCCTATGTGCATGAGCCTTTAGTATCTGTCTACAGAGTAGAGGAGCAGGACTATATGCTCAGTTAGTACTGACCTATTCCCTGTTTGAAAATATACTGTAAAGCATGCATGATAAATACCAAGTATCTAATATATTTTACATGTAGCCTCTCAGCATAATCATGCAGCCCGTTTGCTAAGTATACTATGGGGTTGAAATTAGTATATATTTTTTTAAAGTTCTGAATGTATTTCAATGTGTCATCCATTCATTTTAAACATTAACTGCGTCTGAATGTGTGCATGTATAGTATATACAGTTTATATAGGTATATATACACAATATACAGAGACGGAATAAAAACAGATACTGTTTGTTGTACATTAAAACAAATTGTTAGATCATATTTTCTGCATTCAGTGCATGAATTCAAACCCTGGATTCAGAAAACACATTTTAATTACAGTAATTTAGTTTTTATCTTTTGCTCCTTTTTTTCTTTGCTTTTTATAAAGTGACAATAAGAATCTTTTATGCATAGCAAATTTTTGTATACCTTCAAAATCTAGTTACTTGAGTTAGGCTCACCATGTAGCCACTTTGCAATTGCTTGCTTTTCATTGTTCACACATGAACAACCTTTTTGAAGGTTCAAAAGATACATCCCCAATTATTCTTTGCAAATGCTGCATCTTATTTGATTTAGTTCATTTTGTTACAAGGCTCTAAATTATGTCTCTCTTTTAACAAGTCTCCAAATCATCACAAATCCATGATGACAATGACCTATGCTTTGTACCAATCAATCAAGCGCGGTAAGTCATAATCACTACTG
This sequence comes from Rhinoderma darwinii, assembly GCF_050947455.1. Taxonomy (NCBI): domain Eukaryota; kingdom Metazoa; phylum Chordata; class Amphibia; order Anura; family Rhinodermatidae; genus Rhinoderma; species Rhinoderma darwinii. The sequence goes on along the minus strand of NC_134690.1, from coordinate 191,520,133 downwards.
CATTATTTAAAAGAGTAGACCACAAAATTAAAATGCCATATATATGTGCACATTGCAATGGCTCATTTTACTTGCAGTAAATTAACATTTTATTTTTAAAATATATCTATCTAGACAGTGCAGTTAATGAAAAGGAGTTAGGAGTACTATGAAAATCCAATAACATTTACATATTAAATGCATCTTTTTAATTACTCACAAAAAGTGTAAAGTTTAAATTTAGACGAGACAATGCTAAAACAAAGCAATCTTTACTGTTTTTCAGCAAGCTGCAATCGATGCCAATCAGTGACAATGAGCTTGAATCGTATTTCCTTTTATTTGTTTTGGGGGATAAGGGAGTCATATTAACCAAGGTTATCCCCTACTGTGTTAAAGGGGTTTTCCAGCCAGTAAAAATTTATGGCCTATCCTCAGGACAGGCCATCAATAGCTGATGGGTCAGGGTTTGACTGCCGGGACCCCCGTCGATCAGCTGTTTTGAATGGAAGAAAAGGCTGCAATACCTGTGAATCGCCGCTAAATACGTGTCGAAGATTCACAGTGAACAAGGAGAAATGAAGAAGGGGAAGCAGCGCTCATATGAGAGCTGCACCCCTTCAAAACAGCTGATCGGCAGGGGTCCCGGGAGTCGGATCCCGACCTAGCAGCTATTGATGGCCTATCCTGAGGAACCAGCCTGACAAAATATAAGGAAAGACAAACTTTTTAGAACTTGTAAAATCATTTAGCCCTTCAATCCTTGTTACTTAGAAATCAGAGGGTCATGTCATCCTTCCGGTGATACTGTATTAAAAATAAAGCAAAGGAGAATCAATAGGAACCTCTCTGAGAGCGCTGCTGACTAAACAATCAGTAGTGGTCAAATATAATATAACAAGATTACTTTAATTGTGGCAGATCGTTTGCCACAATTAACTCCTTTCCGACCGCCCCACCGTCTTTTGACGGCAGGTGGTGCAGGTCCCCAGTCTACAATGACGTTTTTTGGCGTCTATGTAGATCAGGCTGATGAGCGCTTGTGTGAGCGCTCATCCTCTAAGCAGGAGCTGTAACTAACATCTCCTGATCCTAGAGAAGCCTCCTGAATACAGCTGGGGTCGGAAAACATTCGGACCCCAGCTGTCGTGACCGCGGCATGATCAAAAGGGAATTCCCCTCTTTGATTGCATCACTGGCATCCCGGTGATGCGATCAAACACCGGAGAATAACTCTGCACTCAGTCCTGGGCACCTATAAAGGAACCCAGGGTTGTCTTTTCCGTTTGCCTGCTGTTAGGGCACACTATGTGCTGCCCTAACAGCAGCCTGTGTCATAGTGACACAGTATAATGTATTAGCATACAGTAGTATATACATTACAAGTAAAAAATTCAGTTGTAAATAAAGTTATCCCTTAATGGGATTTAAAAAAAAAAAAAGTAGCAAAAAATAAAATAAATAAAAGTCCCCAAAAAAAGTCATTATTTTGCATTAAATATATTTTATTGCCCCTACACTAAATAAAAACAAAAACCTACACATATTAGGTATCTATACGACCGTAATAACCAGAAGAATTAATTGAATGGGTTATTTAGCACGAAACGTGAACGGGATAAAAAATAAACAAGAAAAACTATTTGTTTTCCCCCCAAACTGTGTGAAAAAAAAATACTATTTCTCTCGCATAAAACAAGTCCTCATACAGCCATGTCAATGAAAAAATAAAAAAGTTATGGCTGCCGAAATGCAGAGAGGCAAAACCAGAAAAATTTAGATGGTCATTAAGGTCTTTTCAGGCCCGGTCATTAAGGGGTTAAAGTAGTCTTGCTATGTTAAATACGACCACTACGGCTTGTTTGTAAGTCAGCAGCGCTCTCAAAGAGGTTCCTGTTGTTTCTCCTTTGCTTTATCTTGTTTATCAGCGGTGGCACTCTGCCCACCGGTCGGAGCCCAGCTACAGCTGAGGTTCTATTTTTTATACACGCACCAGGGTTGTGCCTTTATGCACAACCCACTTAGCTGAGCAATTATTCACCACAATTTTTCACCACTTTGTGAATAGGTGACCTGCACAATGAGGCGCTGTATTATTTTTCTCCTTTAGGGTATGTTCACACGGCCAAATTTCAGACGTATACGAGGCGTATTATGCCTCGTTTTACGTCTGAAAATAGGGCTGCAATACGTCGGCAAACATCTGCCCATTCATTTGAATGGGTTTGCCGACGTACTGTGCAGACGACCTGTTATTTACGAGTCGTCGTTTGACAGCTGTCAAACGACGACCCGTAAATTTACTGCCTCGGCAAAGAAGTGCAGGGCACTTCTTTGCCACGTAATTTGAGCCGTTCTTCATTGAAATCAATGAAGCACGGCTCAAGGTTTACGAGCGTCTCAGACGCCTCGTAAATTACGAGGAGGAGCTTTTACGTGTGAAACGAGGCAGCTGTTAACAGTCTGTCTTTTCACACGTAACTGCCTCTCAGCGTGTGAACATACCCTGAGGTTTATCGACTGTGTATTACACTTGGTATATGGAGTATCATAGCCTTATGAATTTATTCATATAATCTTTTCAAGATATATCGACCTTTTATGAGTATTTATAGGACTGATATTGAGATGATAATGCTACAGGGTGCTGGTGTTAAGGGTTAAAGTAGACAACAGTTTATATTGATAGAAAGTTTAATTTGTGCTCTGCTTTAGGCAATTAATGTTAGAATTCCCTCAATGTCACCTTCTTGCTAAAATTTATTCTTGCCAAACAGATTTTTTTCAACATTATTTTAAGAATAACGACATAATGTCAGCCAGTAATTGCAAAGTAAACCAGCAAAAATCATGCACCTTGACATCTATGCCATTTGTAGCTGATATTTAGAGTCCAATGTACATAGACAGTCAAGAAAAAGCTTTCAAGCACAGATCTTGAGTACACATTTTTTAATGAGTGCGGCTTTGGTCTATATCTATTCTTCCTAATATATGCCATCATAGAAAGAAGATCACACTGGCAACAATATTCTCATAGAAAATAATGCTATATTGTTACTTAAAGAGGCTCTGTCACCAGATTATAAATTCCCTATCTCACACATAACGTGATCTTCGCTGTAATGTAGATAACAGTGGTTTTTATTTTGAAAAACGATAATTTTTTAGCAAGTTATGAGCAATTTTAGTGACCAATCAGCGACCAATGAGTTACCAATCAGCATCATACACTTCTCATTGTTCCAGCCCAATGTTAGAGAGTGATTGTGCAGTGAAATAAGCTGGGCTGGAACAATGAGAAGTGTATGACACTGATTGGTCACTGATTGGTCGCTGATTGGTCAGCGTCATATACTCCTCTGTACAATGCCCAGTTGGTAAAAAGTAAAAACACTCCCAGTTGTCTATTAAGAAACTAATTAGCATAAATCTAAAATTGCTCATAACTTGCTAAAAAATTATCGTTTTTCAAAATAAAAACCACTGCTGTTATCTACATTACAGCGCCGATCAGATTATGTAGGAGAAAGGGCACTTATAATCTGGTGACAGAGCCTCTTTAAATACTTAAAATGCTAACAAAATCATACCCAGAGAATAATAATTTTTAGATGCAATTGACAGTTAACAGTGGCAAAAATAAGAACTAGCAAACAGTACTGTTATTCATAGTTTTCACCACCACTGTTAAATTTTGTTTTCAGAAATCAGTAATACATGTTAAAATATGAACATTTGTTATATATTATATTCAGGTAAATTGGCATCTTCGTCCTGACAGGTGAAGAACCTTACAGTATACACAACACTATACCGTACTGCAGAGAGTTGCCACGAGAGAGACAATTCGTGCATGCACTTTAGTAATAGAAGGGATTTACCTGTGAAATGCATGCACTTACGGGCTGTGTCTTTACATGCACGTAATGACATGCACCTGCACATTGGCACTGCCTATGACATTTTAACTTGAATGATCCCTGCAAATTATTCAAATACAGGATATACTGTTAATATGGCCAAAAATGGATACATATTATCTGCAAAAGGAAGAAGAGCAGAATTTATCATTGACCTGTTTAATACATTGTAGTACGAGTTGTGTAAGTTACATTTGTATATGTTTGACAGGAAGGCCAGCAGGGGCGGGCTGGGGTGGGGGGCAGGGAGGCATGTGCCCCCCAGGCCAGTCCTCCAGTAGATGTGGGAAGTTAAAGGTAGCGCAGTGGAGAGAGGAGCGGGAACTGTTCTACACAATCCCGGTCATTCTACTTCACAGAACATGTGACCTCCGGCCAGGTGGCTGCATTATATGACGTCACGTCTGATGTATAATGCAGCTGCCCGTGGTCACACACTGTGCAGGAGAATCACAGGTCCTCTCTCTGACCAGGCTGTAATAAAATATGGGGCCCTGCAGTTTGCTGCAGTGTAGCCCCATCTAGTTCACAAGCAAGCATGGAGGACGGAGAAAGAAGAAAGGGCTGGAGAGGAGCTGTAATACCTAGCTCTCCTCCCCTCCTGCCTGCAACATGTAACAGCTGATGAAGATACCTCCACAGAGTTCAGGACAGGTAAGAGGGAACTGTAAATGTTATGTTTTGGGGAGGGGATTCTTTATAAATAGTTTTTGTGGAGGAGGGGGGACTTAACTGTAAATGCTATATGTGGGGGAGGGGATTCTATGTAAAACTTTTTTTGTGGGGATGGGGGACTTGACTGTAGGGATTCAGTTTAAAAGCTATGTACACCTTTGAAAACGTTGTTTTTTTTTAATAAATCTGTATCAGTGTGTTTGCTGCAACTTTGTAATTACATTTTATTAAAAAAATTTTTTACTTTTTGAGATACAGCTGCTCTGTATCCTGTATACAGAGCAGCTGTATCATGTGCTACAACCTGAATCCATCAGGTCAGCGTCACTGACGAGTTCAGGGTCAGCGAGTCCTGGATGTCTCTGACACAGGATTGAGTTGTTATCGATCACTTCTAAATTCATGCAGGACCCGCTGACACTGAATCCATCAGTACCACTGACCTGATGGGTACAAGATTCAGTGTAAGATACAGCTGCTCTGTATACAGGATACAAAGCAGCTGTATCTTAAAAAGTAACAATAATTTTTAATAAAATATAATTACAAAGTTATACCAAATGCACTGATACATTGTTTTATTTTTAAAAAAAACACACATTTTCAAGGTGTACATAGCCTTTAAATAGTTCTTGTGGGGAGGTAGCATTTGGCTGTAAATGTTGTGTGGGGGGACTTCTTTAGCATCTATTCACACGTTACGGTCATATTGCATTTTTTGTCGCAAAGCCTTTGCTAATGACATAGTGATAAAGCAATTTTACGAAAATGGTTGCAAAAAACGTGATTTGACCTTGACGTGTGAAGAGACCCTTATTGTTTATTTGTGTGGGGAAAGGGGGCTTTGCCGTACATGTTATGCGAGGGAAAAGTTTAATTATAGATTTTGTTTGGGGGAGGGAGGCTTAACTATTTTGTTCTGTTAGGGTATATTCACATGTAGCGGCTTGAGGTACAGTTAAAAATCATCAAAACCGCTTCTGAAAAAGCACAAGCAGTTTTATTGTGATTTGCCGTGATTTTGTGATGCAGTAATTTGCCACATGTGTTGTTTCATATACAGTTTTTAACTACACCTCAACCGCTACATGTGAATATACCTTAAGGCTTTCTTCACACACAATTCTTTTGGTATTTTAAACTGCATGAAAATGCCAGCAATATTACAGCGTCTTTTTTTGTGTAGTGTTTTTGGTGATGTTTTTCATCTGGTGTTATTTTGTACATGCTTTTTTTGCGCTTTTTTTCTAAAGTACTATATAGAAACATACGGGAAAAAATGCAGGAAAAAACACGCAGAGCATGCTGTGTTTGGAAGAAATAAAAAAAAACGCCACAAAAAGGCTAAAAACCATTACAAATAAAAACAGTTGTATGTAGTGCATTTTATATTTTACTACAGACTTTAAAGGCTATGTAAACCTGAAGGCTACATATATAACGTCTTTACCTTGACTTTTAACACACTAAATAAACAGCGGCTAGATCCTTTACTGTATCTTTACTTTTTCCATGACTTTTCATTGGCTTTTGTTGTGTGATATCATGCTGCAGCAAGTTATCAGAGTCAAGATAAAGATGGCTACATCCGTATTTAAATTTGAAGGCATTTTTTTTTAAATAAATCAATGTTTTATGTGATTTTAAACAACTTTTTAATTAATATTTTTTAGATACACTTCTATGTATTCTGTATACATAGAAGCTGTATTTTGCCGACAAAGTGAAATCAGTCAGGTCTGCAGGATTGACAGCTTAGACAAGCGCTGGTCCTGTGTGTCTCCGACCCGCAGGATCCAGCTAATAACGATCACATCGAAGTTCATGAACTTCGATGTGATCGATAATCACATCAGTCATACGAACGCTCACTCCCAATCATTGCCCTTTGTAAACAGGGCAACGAATCAGCTAATTGGCTTGTTTACGGGGAGATGTGCTGCCGACATGATGGAAATGTATGGGGACGAACGATCATAGTAACCATTGCTCGTCCCCATACGAAACCGATCATAGCTCCATGTGAAAGGAGCAAATAGCGCCGATCGACGAGCTGTCTCGTAGAACAGTTCTCGTTTTCACGGCCCTTATCGGGTCGTGTAAAAGGACCCAAGAGAAATGCATTAGTTGAAAGGGTTTCTGTGTTTCTTTTTTGAAAAATCTCAGAATTAAAACATCACCACCAGTCACCGTGTTTTGATGAGGGCTGTATTTAAAGCCCAGTTACCTCTGCCGCCTAAAGGCTAAAATTTTCCAGCCAGCCCCTGAAGGCCAGACACATTTTATCTGTTTTAGGCCATAGCCTTAATACTCAAGATGTATGGAGGCACAGAGTCTCTGTAGGCCACCTTCCAGCAGGCTGTTGTTTCCTTTTCCCTTCCTGCTGTTAGGGATCTGCCAGGTACTTCATCTAGGTATACTCCTGGGATTAATCAATCCACACCTGAGGCCAGACCTGTTCGACTGACACCATCTCCCACCAACCAGGGTGGCAGGCTCAGGAGTGGGAGAGCCTATCGCGGCCTGGTCTGTCGGAGTTAGCTCCGCCCCCTGTCCTTTATTACCTGCCCTGTTCTCTCCCTCAGTGCTTGTAATTCTTTTGGATTCCTGGCCCCACTGCTGCTTGCTCCAGCCTGCTTCTGCCGTGCTTCTGCCTTGCTGCAGTTCTGCTTGACCTGCTTTTCTTTGCCCCTGGCTTGCTTCTGTCTCCTTGCCCGCTTGGGTGTACTCACTTCGTCCTGGTCCTGACTGTCCGTTCGCCGCTCCGTTTCCTCGTGGCGTTCCGTGGCTACTGCCCCTTCCCTTGCATGTTCCCTGTTTGTTTTCCTGTGCACTTAGACAGCGTAGGGACCGCCGCCCAGTTGTACCTCGTCGCCTAGGGCGAGTCGTTGCAAGTAGGCAGGGACAGGGCGGTGGGTAGATTAGGGCTCACTTTCCCTTCACCTCCTTCCGGCCATTACACCTGCAGAATCTGAAGTAAAGTTTCAGAAACCTCCTCAGTCCCCTAAAAATCAGCCTATAATAATGCAGTAAATCATTTTACCAATAAATGATCCACAAAAACAATTATGAATTATAAACTGATGTATTGAAAATTTTATACTTTAGCGATGTAGTGCAGCAAATCACAATTTCCCTTCAATGGGATCACAAGTACATTCCACTCAGCCCTCTAGATAACCCCCTTCTCCAAAATGTTTTATCTGTATACTATCAGTCTTGGTGTCCAGACCTACTACCCTATAAAGTGTTTTCTCTATAATTTCTCTACGCATTGACACAGTAACATCTGTACAAAGGAATTATCTTTTCAATTGTAAATTAGAATATTCTAAAGAAGATAAAAGAAAAGATTTGATTGCAGACTTGAAAACATTTCACAGACAAGATGAAAGTATACATCTTGAAGAGACTTGTTTTTCGACAAAACAGTAGGATCACCTTGCTATTTGTCAGTGAAATGAACAAGATATTCCCTAGGTCTGTATAAATGTCATCAAGATGTTACTTCCACGGGTCTACGAACTTCTTATTATTCATGCTGCGCAAGAGCCAAATGGTCAAACATGTAACACTGTGGAAAACAAACACAAAAAGTTGACAGGAAATTGTTGTTAGGCTGCTGTTACTTGTATCTGTATAGTCTAGTTATTTTATTGTTTTTCTGTATTTTTCTACTTAAACCTGGTTTATCCGTTGATAAACATGGTTTTTTTCTATTTTTTTCCAAACAACTAGAATTGACAACCAGTCAAAAGTTAGGCATATTAACCCCTTTTAATTTGAAATGTTAAAATTACATTCAAGATGACAGTTTTCTAGATTGCGCAGTGGCATATTCTTTGGTTTACCCACTCTGTCTCTAGCTCTGTCCACACCAAGTTTGGGACATACAGTAAAAAAAAAAAAATTCTTAGAAAAGGTTTGCTCAACTGTAGAAAAAAATACTTAATTGTATGCCAATACAGTTACATATGTCTGCAATTTACCTTAATTGTAAAAATAAAAAAATAAGCGCACCTTTTTACAGTATTAAATAGTATGTCAAACATACATGCCAAACGTTAGTTAGTTTGGTATAAAAAAAAAACCATACCATACTCAATGGAAAATTGACCACAAAGGCAGCTCTTTTAACTTTTATGTGGCCAGTGGAGAAAAGTTCTCGCTGCTCGTGTGTGCCCCAATCCTCTTAGCCAATGCAAGTATAAACCTACAAATTCAACAGTCACTCAGATTTAGAAAACAAGAAATAATGTATTTCTCTCTTGCCTTTTTTCTCCTAAAATCGCCTATGATTCCGGTCCTTGGAAAGGGGAAAATTCTATGAAGAACTCAATCTCCTCTTTGTATGCCATGTATACAAGCACTATGCATGCAGGGCTGGAAACCTGTGCATTCTGCCCAGAGCACAATGTTTGTCATTTATTAAATTTATTAACTTTTTAAAATATTATTTTTACATTACACTTATTAAATGTGCTGTGAAATGTGGACTGTTACCATTTTTAGTTGTTAACAAATTTGGGCATAGTTAAACAATTCTTCAGTTGTTAAAAAATAACATCCCATTCCCAAAGGGGCAAAGACATTAAAGGGGTTGTCTATTAGCGGTGGGTCCAACACCCGGACCCCGCACCTATCAGCTGCCAGCGGGCACCGGATGTCATTGTACAGTATGCAATGCACGGAGCCAGAAGCAATTGGCTCCGTACATTGCATAGCGGCTGTGCTGCCGAACTACAGCTCTGCTCCTATTCACTTGAATAGAAGCAGTACTGCAGCTCGGCCTCTATTCTGTAGCCAGAGCGATCTGCTTCCGGCATGGACGTCCGGTAGCCGGAGAAGCGGGGTCTGGGTGTCGGAACCCCCTTCATCATATACTGATGACCTATCCGGTGGATAGGTCATCAGTTGTCTGGTAGTGGACAACCCCTTTAAGATATGAGAGATCAATTTTTTATGTATTGCACTTATTGGAAAATGGTCTCAAAAGTGCCATCATTTTACATAGTGTTGTTAAATCTTGACTGATCTCTTTATTTAGTGTGACAATATCTGTAATTTTAAGCAATGATTCAAACTTGTTTCTAATGTCACATATAATGAGGACTACATTAAGCTTAATCACTCATGGTGGTTTACATAGACGTATAATGTAAGAAATCACTGCCCTATTGCATACAGAATTAAGAGCAGTGAGGGGACAATGCAAACCTGCTTCTTAGTCTTATTAGATGGTAACATAACAGGAATGATTGTCCTCATTAATGTGTTTCGACAGAAAATCAATAAAGCAGCGTCTTACTGCAGCCTCCGGCAAATACAATGATTGCATAGCTGAAGAGATTAGGGAAATCTGATTATATGTTCTTCCCTCGACAAAGTCTCCTGCTTCTTTATGTTGAAATGGATTCCTACTTTACCACTCTGAGCAACCAACTAATGTTGACATTGTAAGAACTTCTAACAGAAATATGGATCCAGGACTCTCAGATCACTTTTTTGTCTTTTCTGGATAATTTCTGAATGTGGGTGTTATGTCTTCTACATAGAATACAAGTAATATATATCCATTCCACCAATGTGTATGTTTTTCAAGCTTGATTACAAGAAATATCTGTCTTTTCAGTTGTTTAGCTTCTGATTAAGGCCCCATGTACACAACCATAAAACCGCGGACCGTAACACGGTCCGTGGTTTTACGGACCCATTCAGTTCTATTGGCCGTGGATATCTTTCCGTATCGCTATGGATGGTTGCCCGTGCCGCAGAACTGTGCAGGGAATTATGGAGAATGTCCATTTTTCGTGTTTTACAGGCCGTACTTTGTATGGGAGCACGGCTCAAAAATGCGGGCGGCCATCTGCAGACGGCTGTGCCCACAATCATGAGCCTCGATTACGGGCATGGTCGTGTGCATGGGGCCTTATTATGTCACACACAGAAAATATTTATAGATGTAATGAATAATGGTTTCATTAACTACTAGTTGGAAGTATTGTTTATAATTAATTTACACAAACCAAAATAAATAGCCCAAGAACTTAGACCATAAGAACGCAGAGTTTATAACACCTATTTACATAGTTACAAAGTTATTACGGTTGTAAAACAGACACATGCCCATCAAGTTCAACCAATGGATAGGAGAGAGGACGTGGATGAAGTTAACATGTAAGGGTAAATTTAAATTACATGCGTTGAGTGAGTTGCGGATTGGCAATAGGGGAGGAGTATATGGTGGCAGCTACAAAAAGTGTAACACACAAGAGAGGAATACACAGGTCACTGTCAGCAAACAATGTAAAATCAATAGCAGAAGGGTGCAGGCTGAAATAAATGAACGTAATCCATGCAATCCCTTAGGCTCTAAACTATATCTTAAAGTAAACAATATCAGCAATCTGGGTTTATTTTAGTCTAAAAATAAATAAGTGTCTTATCCTGCATTCAAGACAAGCATATAAAAAAAAAACACCTGGGCCATCTAAGCACTAAGGGTCCATTTACACCGGCCAAAATTGGCTGTAAAAACAAACTCCGATCAACGAGACAGCTCGTTGATCAGCGCTTGTTTGTTCCTTTCACAAAAAGGTATGATCAATAATGTATGGGGACGAGCGATAGTTACTACAGTCGCTCGGCCCAATGCATTTCCATCTCCCTGTTTACACAAACGACAATATTTTGTGCTACATAAACTATATGATCAGCCAATGAAAGAGTACTTGCCCGATCATTGGTCTGTGTAAAAGGGCCTTTGCTAAACAGCAGGTTTCCTCACCAATTATACTCCATAAATACCATTTTCCTTGAATCAGGCTTTCCACAATATCCTTGTGTGGGTTCCCATGCTCTGACTCTCTCTGCACTAACTGCAGAGTTTTTATGGCCTAGTAACAAGCCCAGTAGATTTGCCTGTGCTAAATGGGCTAGGGCTAACGCCCATACTGGATTGGGAAGGGAACAGCAGGTCCCACTACCGATCCTACCTGCCACACCAATGCACTCTAGTCCCAGAAGATACATTTTACAAAAGGCTTAGCAACCTAGGTTTGCTCTGAGGAAAGCTAGCTTTCCTGCATTCCTTTATCTTACCCATCTTAAAAAAACTGAGTGAGTGAGTGATTCCGTACTCCAGAGAACACATTTCTATTGCTCCACAGTCCAGTGGTGGCGTGCTTTACACCACTCCAGTTGATGCGTGGCATTGCTCATGGTGATCTTAGGCTTATGTGCTGCTGCTCAACCATGAAGACCCATTCCAAGAAACTCTCGACGTACAGTTCTCGTGCTGCTGTCACTCCCAGAGCCATTTAGGAACTTTGCAGTGAGTGATGCAACAGAGGATAGGCAAATTTTTACACACCATACGCATTAGCACTCCGCGGCCCCCTTCTGTGAGTTTGAGTGGTCATCTGGTTTGTGGCTAGCTGTTGCTACTCCTAGACGATTTCACTTCACAATAATACCATTAACCGGGGCAGATCTAACAGATCAGAAATTCACAAAGTGGGACAAAGGTGGCATCCCGTAACATTGCCACTAAGCTTTTCAGTATGAGCCATACTACTAGCAATATGTGTGCTTGATATTATTTACCTGTTTGCAAAGGGGGTGGCTGAAACACCTGAAATCAATAATTAGGATGGGTGGTCACATATTTTGGACAAATTGTGTATAATTTATGCAGTTTGTTAATTTATGCATGTAAGGTTTACAAAGGTGATTTATTCATTCAATTCAATAGGCTTGGCAACACAATGTGTCGTTGTAATGTGTTATGAATAGTTTTCTTAAGATTGAAGGTAAATGCACTGAATTCTCAAAAGAAACAGTTCGCTGGCATATTCAGTTACATGTGTATATATATGAGTGACTCTTTATTTCCTATATAAAAATAGTGCGCATTATCACTTTACAATTTGAGTCCCATTTAGGATTTTAGCAACATTTTCAAAGATTTCTAGCTACCATACTACATCCAACACTTCAAACTTCACATATTAAGCAGAATTGCAAATATTTCCTTTATATGAAGTACTTAAACAGCAATAAAAATAATGCAAACATTTCTTTAAACATAAACATTTATAGTACATGCTTTGGGTTAAGTACTTTATATATTCAGACTTGTTCTTTAATGTAATAAAGTAAAAGGAAGGATTTGGATATCCAGGGATTGAGTTTATAAGGTAGTTTAGTTGTGAAGGATGTGATTCTTTGTTCACCCTTCTTTGATGTTTCCAGCTTGAAAAGGTGAATACAGAGAAACCATCTAGCATTGATCTATATTCTATAACAAGAAATGCTCTTGAGTAAACATATTTACTTGATACAATTCAGCAGGCTTTGTCAAGCTACTTTCAATCTAAAGGAGATATTGTAGCAATCCGCATTTCATACACATCATTCATATGTGTGCGTTGAAAAAAATGGTTCAAACTGCATTAAAGCAATACATTCAACAAAATTGTAAAGGCACATTTCTAACAATGACAAGTCAAAATCACTATTACCTCAGATCGTGAATAGCTTTTCTTTCTGGACAATCTACGGTACTCTGACTCTATAGCTTCTTTTTAGCAGTATAACACATACATGTTGATTTGCTATAATAACCGGTATGGACACAATGTTTATACTAGAGCTCCACAACCTGTGGTAGGTAGCGAGCCACTTACAAATACTATAGATGGTATTGAGCTACACTGAGTATTAAAATGGAAAATGTCTATTTAAGATATGACCAAGTGATCTGGCTTTTACCCTATTGTTAACTGCCAGTTATATGGTATTACCCTGGTACCAAGTTCTAGTAATGATATAAAGTCCTTGCTGTCAATAGCGCATAATAGAATCTGCAGGTGCAAACAACTCGGGAGTCACATGTGGCACCATAACCACTGGTTGGGGAACACTGGTTTATACAATGCTACTTGGAGGAATATTTTTAGGTTTATTGTTTAAATCCAAAGAGTTTGTGACAAGACTTTCCAACTATAGTTTTGTATTTGCAACCGGGGCTCTGGAGTAAATTTTGGTAGAAATGTACTAACTCCAGCTTCAAAATAAAAATACTAAATATTATTAATATTGTATAAATTTGAAAAATGCTTAGTGTGCTGCATATTTACTAACAGTAATTTAGAAAAGTTTTCTATACAGAAATTGTATTCCGAAAAATATATTTTATATGCTATCTATGTAACCTGATTATTTGCATGATGTTGATGAAAAGCCTAATGTTAACATTTTACTACAGTAAATATGTTATTACTAATTATTAGCCATGAGCCATTTATGTAGGAGTTTTAGTCGGAGCTAGAGTTGGAGTTAAATATTGGAAAAATAGTCAGTGTCGGAAATTTGGCTTACTATATCCACAGCCCTGTTTCAAACAATTGGTTTTCATTTACGTAAGCCTTTCAGTGAAATAATACTAATATATAGTTAATTTTGCTGTATGTTTTAATGGAATTCGCAAATCTAGACAACATTTAATCTAAATAAAGAAAAGGCGGAAGCTGCCATACATTTTCATATGATGGCACTGCAGAGGAGATGCAGTATTACATTGAACCAATTTAAATTAGTAGAAAGCCATGTAATATATGCAGACCCAGAACAAGGGATAGGCGAAGTAGGCAGCCATCTAGAGCGCAATTCAGTAGGGGTGCATTCATAAATAAAGAAAGATGCCTTTAAATTTTTTTGCACAGCCAATTGTACGCAGTGTCCAAGATGCTAATAACTCTGTAAGTACTAATGTATAACGAGCACTTTCCTTTAGTCCCCTTATATAATTTTATAATAAATATGAGAGGTGAAGTGTTTATCTTGCGGAATCTACCACAGATACATTTTAGGGTGGATAGCCAGCTCGGCATTAAGAAATGCCAATGTGTGTAAAGGATGGAGGGAAATAGGGAGTACTTTTTATAAATAAGAACACTGGGAAATTGTACGGAATGGGGAGCAGTGGCCAATTAAATGAATGATTGTCTATCTGACATCTTACATGCTGAACTTTAGCGACTGAGTGTTAAAGGTGCATTTTAAAATCCCTTCCTTTGGCACTAAGAGTAATGAACACATACCCGACCTTGAATACAAGCTCACGTTGAGTCTGAAAGAATTGGAACTGCTCTAGCTAATAGAGTTTGGTCCTAAGTGGGAGACGCTCTTTATTGACTGGTGTTGTTTTTAATGATTATGGTGTTTTAGCCATTGTTATAGTCCATCACTGAACCTTGTGATATATCTTATTACAAAAAAATGCAATTTTCTCCACTTATTGTACTCCTTTCTTCTTTCATCCTTTTTAAATATTCCCTCTCAGAATTCCCTGATAGAATCCGTACAGTAAATAGGAAACAGATATTCATCTTCACTGAGAGATCAGGTTACAGCTGCCCATATAAGTCTACAGAGAGAGGAGGTGAAGGAGGAAGAAGATGCAGGAGACTATCTAACAGTCTCTTATACACAGAATAAAGAGAAGTTCCTGTTCCCCTATCTCTAGCTCTGACATATACTTAGAAGCAGCAGTAACATTGAGGACATTATACAGCAATAAGGAGAAGTGTAGTTGTGAATCCAGCACTGGGTGAGACAGTGTCTCTATGTCTCTCTCTCTCTCTCTTTCTCTGCACCAGCCCCCTCTTTTTTCTCTCCCTCCCCTCTCTATGAAATGTCTATGGGCAGTAGCAACCTGATCGCTCAGTGAAGTTAAGCAACTGTCTCCGCTCCTGTATGGTTTCTATAAGTGAATTCTAAGAGAGTGATCATTTAAGGAGACAGGAGGGGGGGGGGGCATGATAAATGGAAAAAAATGTTTTTTTTCTGTAATAAGATATATTACAAAGTTTCTTATCTTTGGTTATACTATTGATTTATGGAAAGTTGTTTGATAAATAGATGCATGCTTTAAGTGGGTTTCCCCATTATAGACTTTTAGCACCTATCCACAGAATAGGTGATAGATATCTTACCCCAGCAGTCAAACCCTCAACCGATTATACAGTATGCCTATCACCTATTCTGTGGATAGGTGATAAATATAGATTATTGGGAAAACCCCTTTAACTGCTTAGAGGTAAAAATTTAAAAATTAATGTTCTGGAGGTATAATAAACACATTTTCAATACATAGACTATTAGTTAAAGAAATATCATTCAGTCATGCAATCCAAGCTTTCACAGAGAACACAGAACCCCTTGGTTGATCCTTAGTATTTGATCTCTTCACACAGGTTTCATTTAATTGAAAAATAATAAATACATTTTTTTCTCATATACATTTTTCGTTTAAATAAAGGCTAACTAAAATAAAAAAAAACTATGATTTTCACCTAGCAAAATGAAATGTCTTTGCCATCATTGACTTTACACCCTATATCTAGAGACAAGTAGTGCCAAGCTAGATTTCTAATGACAATATATATATGAAATTGTAGCTTCAGAATAGAAATATAGCTTGCATTACTATGCCTTGTTAAAATATAGGTTTGTGTTTGTTCAGCAGTGTCTCTCTGATATTAAATGTTAGATGCACATACAAGTTTCTGCTGTATTCATTTAGACAGTCAAGTAAGGAGTGTGTTAAGCATTCGGTACTGTACATGTACAGACACATGAGAAAGGCACAGTATAGTTTCTCCACTCACATTATGAGAAATAATCGATACGTTACATAACTTAATACTCTTAATACTATCTCTGTAGCGGATTATCATCCTTACTTTTTATATAAAAGCACAGACTTGCAAAGGAAGAAGATCTGGCCTCTGTCTCCTAGTGTCCCATATGAAGCACACAGTACAATCTCCTATAATAAAGAATTGAAACTTTACAACAGAGGCTCCTAAATATCGGTCTCCTTTTTTGTCCTTATTTTGTTATTTTATGAACGGCAAGACAGAATAGGTAATAAACTAAAGAAAGTAAAATATTTCAGTAGCAGATACTGGGTATCAACTACTGTACTTATGGCTGTAATTGCAGTGACTTTAAGGCCAGGGCTACACCTAGACTTTTTTCAGTACTATATAATTGACTTTAACTATTGAGTGACAGCTGCAATCCAAGACTACATGCAATTCAATGGACTAATTTGGACTTCAGCTATAGCTCAATTATGTAGTACTACAAAAAGTCTAGTTGTAGCCCTGGCCTTAGGGATAATACTCAGGTTTCCACAGAACATCAAGGTAATTGTGCAGTCACACGTGGCAGATTTACCGTGTATTTTCGCAAAGTAAGAATACGCTGTGGAAAACGTTACAGTGTAATTCTATGGCAAAAATATTTTGCAATGCAAGCAATTGAGAAATCTGAGTTGCGAAATATTTTTCCCATAAGATTACATAGTAAATTTTTTCTCAGCATATTTTTACGCTGTAGAAATATGAGGCAAATACACCACAAATGACTGCACCCTCACTGTTTCTCCCATTGCACTGCCTGTGTGTCAGTATTCAAGCATTCTATTCATTAAATGAATGTGTAAATGAACGAACGAATGAATGAATGAATGAATAAATAAATAAGAATTACTGATATGCAATAAAACTGTTATCAGTAGGGATACAATCGCTGGAATCCCCATGATCCCAAGATGAGGGGGGTCACAGTTTTCTGTAGCCCGGCGTCCGCTACACATTGCTTTATGTTGAAATATGCACATATATTATTTTTTTGTACTTCCGGGTTAAATTGGTTCTTTAGCCCGGTACGGACCGCTTATAATTAGCCATCCCTGCTAATAGCCTCCCTTTTAAAATACTTATTATCATTTATACAGCACTATCATATTGCTCAAAGGTGTGCAATACATAACAGAGGAGATTACACTTTTAAACAACACCTATTCAGAAACAAGACACAGTAAATGAAGAGTGTCCATCCTAAACAGGTATACAGGCTAAGAAGCAGGCAGAATACTATACAGTAAGATAGATAGAGGCTGCGGGTTGAGGGTGTTGAGTAATTGTGAATGATGTTTTATAGTGGAGATGAAGAATTACAGTAGATTTCTGAAGAGCTTGGATTTGAGGGTAGGTTCCAGAAGATAGGGGAAGCTTGAGTGAAATTCTCTGGCCATACATTGAAAACGGCTTTGCAGGGAGGAAGGACAGTAGTATGCCAAATAAAGATTAAAGAGTTTAGTTAGAAGTCAGTGAAGAGACTGGTTGAGGGGAGAAGTTAGGAGTGATTGGTGGGATGGATGAATCTTGCAGCAGAATATATAAGGGACTTTAGATGTCAGAGTGTCATTAGTCTTGGGCAAGAGAGGATGTGGCAGTGATCAATACATGAGATTGCGGTGGTGTTAACTAGAACTTTAGTACTCTTGATTAAGAAATGTACAAGTGAGACTGACAGCAGGGTAGCACCGTCCATGAAGCAAAATGAGCTTCTCGTCCCCGGCAGCGACATGCTGCCTCTCTGAGTGGGTGCCCGTCCATCCAGCACCTTTCAATGATGCAAGCGGTGCGATGACGTCATTGTGCTGCTTGCCTTGTTCAGCCCTAGCAGACCTGCTTAGAAGAGAGCAGACCTGCATGGCCACAGGACGGCGTGGGAATAGAATCAGGTGAGTATGTAAAGTTTTTTTAATCTCTTAAAAGTGTGAGTGGCATTGTCTACAGGGGGCTCTGTCTTCAGGGGCACAATCTACAGGGGGCTATATGTGGGGTGCAATCTACTAGGGGGCTATATGTGGGGCACTATCTACAGGGGGGCTATATGTGGGGCACTATCTACAGGGCGGCTATATGTGGGGCACTATCTACAGGGGGGCTATATGTGGGGCACTATCTGCAGGGGGCGCTATATGTGGGGCACTATTTTCAGTGGGGTTATATGTGGGGCACTATCTACAGGGGGGCTATATGTAGGACACTATCTACAGGGGGGCTATATGTGTGGCACTATTTAAAGGGGGGCTGTATGTGGGGAACTACATACAGGAGGCTGTATGTGGGGCACTATCTACAGGGGGATATATAGGGGGCACTATCTACAGGGCATTTATGTAGGGCACTATCTACAGGGGGATCTATGGGGTGCACTATCTACAGGGGGCACTATTTACAGAGGGCACTGTGTGTGGGGACACAGTGTATGGTGCTATTATAATCAGGGACACAGTGTATGGCGTTATTATAATTAGAGGTGCAGTGTTTTACGCGATTATATTTAGGGGCATAGTATGTGGCACCATGAGAAATTTATCTTCGTTTATAGGTGCAGAAATGTTTGAAAAGTGAGAAGCTGAAGACATCTGAGTTGCAAACTGCAGAAATGGGCTGTGGCCAGGAGAAGTCGTCATAGAGGTCTGGACCGAATGGAGAAGAAAAGAGAAAAAGAACAACTAGAATCAGACATCACCTGTGAGTCACTTAATGTAAATGTTTATTCTGCCTCTTATCAGCACTGTAGTCACTGTATGATCTGCAGCGAGATAATTGGTGGTATGATTTTCTTTTGTAAAACCGCATCTCCCAGCATATCCTTACCATTGTTCGGGCCATGTTGGGAGCTGTAGCTTTACGCCGTAAAAACCTATTCGGCAGGGGTTGCACTAAATTTAGCTGTATTTGTACTGGTGTTGTATTTATATTATGAGCTTGGTTCTGGTACTGTACATATGTACTGAGCTTGGTTCTAGTGCTGTATTTATTTACTGATTTTGGTGCTGGTTCTGTATTTATGTACTGAGTGTCACGATCTGTGGGTATGTGGACTCACTGGGCCGTACCGCCGTAGCAGGAAAGCAGCTGGCCAAACAGTGTACCAAGTAAAGTCTATAGTCCGAGCAAGGGTACCTGTGGTAGTACAGACAGTAGCGGAGGCTAGGCTCAGATGGGACCTTGGCACCAGGCGTGGTGTAACACAACATGACTCCAACTCTTTTAAGGCAGAGGAACAAGGTATCACTGGATACAGGTAGCAGGAACAGAAACACTGGGAACAGGAAAACATTAAGGGACCATTTGCTAGATGGACACGGGAAAATACAACAACGCTCAGGCAATGAGTGAAGGGGCAGGGGCATAGTCCAGGGTGATTAGACAATACTAAAGATGTGTGCGCGCTGGCCCTTTAAGGCCGGGACTGAGATCGCGCGCGGAACTTAGTGGTTACTGCAGGCCAGGACGGCCGCATATGCTGGCATCTCCGGGAAGGAAGGCGTCAGCAGGATGAGAGGAGTCTGCAGTCTGCGGCCGTTACACTGAGCTTTGTTCTGGTACTGTATATATGTATGATCTTGGTTCTGGTGCTAGAAGGTTGGAAGATTGTTAAAATTAGGGGTAGTACAATCCAGAGGCGTAGCTAGGTTCACCAGCACCCGGGGCAAAGATTTTGTTTGGCACCCCCCCAATATCTCCTTCCCCCTCGACATGTTTGTTTTCTCTACCAATCAATGAGGTGTCATTTTTTCCCACATTTTTTTAATGTAACTCGAGCATGAAGCCATTTTTACAATTTACAAGCAATATAGTTCTATTTACAACACCAGAACCAAGCTCATTACATATGTACAGCACCAGAACAAAGCTCATTACATATATACAGCACTATAACAAAGCTCAGTACATATATAAAGCACCAGAACAAAGCTCAGTGCATATCTACACCATCAGAACAAAGATCAGTTCATATATACAGTACCAGAACCAAGCTCAATACATAAATACAACACCATCACAAATACAGCTCAATTTAGTGCAACCCTTGCTGTATAGGTTTACACTAAATTGTATACAGCTCCCAGCATGGCCCAAACAATGGTAAGGATATGCTGGGAGATGCGGTTTTACAAAAGAAAATCATACCACCAATTATCTCGCTGCAGATCATACAGTGACTACAGTGCTGATAAGAGGCAGAATAAACATTTACATTAAGTGACTCACAGGTGATGTCAGATTCTAGTTGTTCTTTTTCTCTTTTCTTCTCCATCCGGTCCAGACCTCTATGACGACTTCTCCTGGCCACAGCCCATTTCTGCAGTTTGCAACTCAGATGTCTTCAGCTTCTCACTTTTCAAACATTTCTGCACCTATAAACAAAGATAAAGTTCTCATGGTGCCAGACACTGTGCCCCTACATATAATAGCACCATACACTGCACCTCTAGTTATAATAGCACCATACACTGTGTCCCACAGACACACCGTGTCCCCTAGATAGTGCCTCCCATAGAGTCCCCTGTAGATAGTGCCCTACATAGATCGCCCTGTAGATAGTGCCACACATACAGCCCTCCTGTATATAGTGCCCCACATATAGCCCCCTCTAAAAATAGTGCCCCACACGTTGCCCCCCTGTAGATAGTGTCCCACATATAGCCCACCCCTGTATATAATGCCCTACATATATCTCCCCCCCATAATTAGTGCACCATATATAGCCCACCCCGGTATATAGTGCCCTACATATATCTCCCCCCCATAATTAGTGCACCACATATAGCCCACCCCGGTATATAGTGGCTCACATATAGCTCCCCCTAGAGTGCGCCATATATAGCCCACCCCGGTAAATAGCCCCCCTGTAGATATAGCCCATCCCTGTATATATTGTCCAACACATAGCCCACTCCTGTATATAGTGCCCTGCATATATCTCCCCCTATAAATAGTGCTTCACATATAGCCCACCCCTGTATATAATGCCTCACATATTGCTCCCCTATAGTGCTCTCCATATAGCCCACCCCTGTATATAGCCCCTGTATATAGTGCCTCACATATAGCTCCCCCCATAGTGCTCCACATATAGCCCACCCCTATATATAGCCCCCCCCCCCCCGGTAGATAATGTCACTCACATTTTTATTGGGATAAAAAAAAAAAAAAAAACTTTACATACTCACCTTAATCCCGTCCGGTGGCAATGCAGACCCACTTTCTTCTGAGCAGGTCTGCTGTGGTTAAACGTCGCCAGTGGCGCGATTACATCGTGTCACTTGCATTGTTGATTGACAGGGCAAGTCAATCTTCCCTGCCAATCAGCACCTTTCATAGACGCAAGCAGTGTGATGACGTCATCGCGCCGCATGCGTCTATGAAAGGCGCTGATTGGCAGAGCACTATGACTTGCTCTGTCAATCAGCGCCTTCCAACTACGCCATCGGTGCAAAGTAGTAATCATGCCGCTTGAGTTGTTGAAAGGCGCCGAATGGCCGGGCAAGGAACGTACCCCGCCATTCATTTCCTATAGTGCAGGAGGGGGTGGTGGCTAGTTTCAGTGACACCGCCTCCTCAGAGAGTCAGCAGGCCGCCGTCATGGATGGTGCGGCCCTGGCACCACCCCCACCTTCCATTTTAGTTGTGCCTGGGCACATGCCCCATCTGTCCACCCTCCCTAGCTACGCCCCTGGTACAATCACAAAAACATATAAAGTGCATGTATACCCCAGCCAGAAGGCTCACTAATTGAGGAATAGTGGGGATAAGTAGGACGTGGCTGGATGATAGTTATAAATTTGCTGTTAATTTGCAGAGTTACAGTCTCTTCAGAAAAACGACAGTTTGCTTATATGAGCTTTTCTAAAGGAATTTGGTAATTTTCCAAAAGTTTTTGGATTTTTACTTGAATGGGACAGTGGTGCAACACCTTGCACAGCCGCTCCTAAAGTAACAGCTCGTGTACAGATGTAGCCAACTGTAACTTCATTCTGATAGCTTGCTGCAGCGTGATATCACAAAACAAAAGCCATTGAAAAGTCATTGAAAAAGTCAAAGATATGAAAAAGTCAAAGATAAAAGGATCTTGCCACTGTTTATTTAATGCGTTAAAAGTCAAGGTAAATACGGCTACATCCAGTGGCATTGCCCCCGTTGCCGTACAGCATGCTGATTAAATTAATTTTCTGTTAAGTGAAGCCGGCACTTCCTGGTTGCGGTCACATGATACTTAGTGTACCATGTGACCGTGACGTCACGTGAGGGGCATTCCAGCCAGCGTGGAAGAGCCGGTGCAGAGGGCTCCAGGTGAGCTCCAGAGTCTGTATTGTAATGTATTGTATTGTATTGTGTTGTCTGTGTTCGCGGTGGTGGTGGGGTGTTAAATTACAGCCCCCTCTCCTCTCTCCATCGCAAACTGCACAATAAAACACAATACATTACAAACTGGGTCGCGTACCGCTGGTGGGTTGTGTGAAGACCTCCAGGGGGGGTCGCGAGTCACTCACCGAGGTCCCGGTTCTATTCAATGCTGGAGAAAGGAGCTGACAGCTCCTTGCTCCAGCATTCACTGTGCCCTGAGCGGCTCGACGGGGCAGGTGGGATGTAGCGACATCATCGCGCCTGTCTGCGCCGAGTCACTCATAGCACACACCAGAGAAGGCGAAGGGACCTCCACCCGGCGTGGGAACGGGGATAGGTAAGTAATTATATTATTTTTCTATTATGCAAATATGGGGGCATTATACAGTATGGGGGTTGATATGGGGGCATTATATGGTATGGGGCAGGTGGGCTGATATGGCAGGGGACATTATATTGAATGGGGGGCTGATATGGGGGGGCATCATACTGTATGGGGAGCTGATATTGGGGGCATTATATAGTATGGGGCAGTTATGGGGGCAGTATACGGTATGGGGCAGCTATGGGAGCGTTATACTGTGTTAGGGCATTATACTATGGGGCAGTTGGGCAAGGCGGCTGGGCATAGGCGCGTACAGGGGTCTGGTGATGGTGGTGTTGGGGAGGGGTAAGGGGCCGAAGCTGAATTCTTGCATCCGGGCCCATGAGCCTTTAGCTACGCCCCTAGCTACATCTGGAAGTACAAATACAAGTATAATGTAAATATTATATACATGAATGCTAACTTAGACACATGTTTTTTGTGCTTTGCAAAAACACCAAATTATTTTTAAGAGGAGCTATCTTCTCTTCTGACATGTCCATATTAGTAGATGCAGCACTGTGACGACATCAGAACAGGCCGGTCATCGTGGCTGAGTTCAGTGCTCTGCTGGGAGGAGTGGGGATGAGATGAGTAACAGGTAATGCCCAGTTGTCAATTTATTCATACATTTCTAGGAGGAATAACACAATACAGAGTTCTAAGAAAATATATTTCAGAATTGTTATTTCATGGGGAAAGTATTTCCGCCAGGAGAGGTGGCAAATCCTTTATAAGGGAACTATTTGGAAATTTTACTCTGCTTAACACATCCTAGAAACAGCTCAATGGGTATTTGTTAGCAGAATGCGTCCATTATTTTGATGCAACTCAATGTACATATGGTATGTTTAGGAGATGGATAACTATTTTTCCTGTCAAGGATAGATTATAAGGTTGTATGGTAAACTCAAGTGTAGTGCCTATAATAATGAAAAGAAGAACAAATCTTACTCTCAAGAGACTGTGATGAAATAAAAAAAATCAAGTAGAATTCATATTTATGAAAGTTTTGATTTTGCTGTTAAGATTTTTAGAATTTTACATTGAGTGAAAATTAATTTAATACAGTTGGGAAGTTTCTATATATTTTTCAAAAGTGCAGTAGTTTGGATAGATGGTTTCATTGAAAATAAGATTTAACAGTATTTAGATATTATATAATGAAACAGAAAATTGTTTTTAAAGATAGCGTGCACATAATTTTACAGCAGAAGTATAGAAGGCACCTTTGTTAAAATATCATCATCATCATCATCTATCCCCAATACCCAGTACCTAGGGCACATCTTATGCCAGCCTATGACCTGAACTGACCACAATGCAAGTGTAATGAACCCAACAGAGCAGGATAGCCATTTTACAATAGTCTAAAAGGCAACAAACTGATGGCCCATGATTTTCCCACGGCCTGTACTTTGTTTGTATTTTCAGCGAATAAAAATTTGGCAGTGACAAACACATTTTCCGTGTACAGTTTATAGCACTGATGGATCACTAGACTTTTAACATAAAACAGTCCAATATGACTCCGACTCTCTTGATCAATGAACACCAATGGCCAGCCTACACTAAGGGTCTGTTCACACTTAGCAGATTAGCGGCAGATTTTCCGCAACCGACTTTATTGCAGAAAATCCGCAGCGTGTTCCAGTAGCAGCATAGTGAATAAGATTTGAACAAATCTCATCCACACGCCTCAGAAAAAAAAACCAGCTCAGAAAGCGTTCAGAAATTGACCTGCGGACCGTTTTTTTAATCTCCAGTATGTCAATTTATGCTGCAGAATCACTGCACATTTGTTGCGAGTTTTCTCCATTGAATTTAATGGTGAGGTAAAATACCTAACAATTAGTAATAGTGGCGATTCCACCGCAAAAATCACAAATCAGAAAATAAAAAAAATGATGTTGTTTATATTACCTTTTCTTTTTTTTTTTCTATCTCTGCTTTCAACAGCAGAGATTCAGGCTGAAAATCTGCACCACAATTTGTTGCGTTTTTTTTCCGCGCGGAAGTCCCTGTGGGCTCTAGGTTGAATACGCTGCATACTTTTACGCAGCGTATCTGCCCTGTGTGCACAAACTCAAAAAAAGCAAAGCTGCTACAATACAGCACAACCTGGTATCCATAGTATAAAATACACTAAACAGTGTGCATGACAGATAAAGAGTCTTCAGTTGTGTTACTGTATTGTTTGTACCATGTAATAAGTCTAAACCTCAATAAAGACAGATTTAAAATGTAATGACCAAGATAAAATAAAGCCTCTGCCCTTCCACTCTCTGCAGTAGAAAGCGTTCAGTGTGCAGGCTGTACACCGGTTCGTTCATTAGTGACCATGGCTGTAATAGATTGCACTAGTTCCCCTCCCTACATTGAGATACTACAGCCTATTAGAAATAACTGGATTTGGTAAGGGCTGATGTTGATTGCTCGACACTACTGTGAGACTCAATGTGAGCTGTCACACTTAAAACATCAGAATTTCTGACAGTCAGCTCACACCTCTTATGGCAAGTTATAATTAGAATGTACTATTCCACACTACTGTACATTCTTAGCTATAATACTGAATTTATAGCGCATTACAATCAGTGTGTTCTTAGCGTATGGTATTATTTATTCTTAATTATCCACCACAAAAAGAATAGACAGTTTTCCGTTATTCTTGTACATGTATATATGTATATACAGTACATATACACTATATGGATAAAAAGTATTGGGACACCTCTTAATGATTGAATTCAGGTGTTTTATTCATTCCCATTGCTACAGATGTATAAAATCCAGCACCTAGTCAGTTAGACGCATCTAGAAATATTTGTAAAAGAATGGGTCGTTCTAAAGAGCTCACTGAATTCCAGCGTGGTACTGTAATAGGATGCCACCCTTGCAACAAGCTGCAAATAGCCTAGATATTCCATGATCAACTGTGAGTGGTATTATTACAAAGTGGAAGTGTTTAGGAACCACAGCAACTCAGCCATGAAGTGGCAGACCATGTAAAGTTACAGAGAGGGGTCACCAAGTGCTGAGGCAAATGGAGCATAAAAGTCACCAACGCTCTGCTGACTCAATAATTGTAAAGTTCCAAACCTGCTCTGTCATTAACATCCGTCATGTCATTAAACTGCTGCTGTGAGCTTTAGGTCATGGGTTTCCATGGCCGAACAGCTGCATGCCAGCCTTATATCACCAAGCACAATGCCAAACGTTGGATGTAGTGCTGTAAAGCACACCGCCATTGTACACTGGAGCAGTGGAAATATGTTCTGTGGAGTGACCATATCTGGCATTCTGATGGACGAGTCTGGGTTTGGCGAATGCCAGGAGAACGCTACCTGCCTTACTGCATTGTGCCAACTGTAAGGCAAAGATAACCCAAGTAAACAGAAAATGCTGTTTTTAAATAGTTTAATTTATTGAAGGAAAAATGCTGTTCAGCCCTACCTGTTCCTATGTGAAAAAGTTTAGCTACTAAATCAACCAGATAACCAGTTGAGGACCTCCCACTATATATATATATATATATATATATATATATATATATATATATATATTAAGCCTGTAAACGTCCTGAAAAACGGCTGACAAATCGGAAGCAGAACACCTACAAACATCTGCCCATTGATTTAAATGGGAAATATGGCATTATACACTTCTCTCCATTCATTCCATCTGTACTCACAGCACAGCGTGATATCGCGAGATCACGCTGTTCTGTCACATACACCCACAGTAACTTTACCGAAGTATCTTGAGAGTGAATAGACATTGCCTTCAGCCAGGATGTGATGTCTATTCACACTCCCGACACTTCGGTAACGTTTCTGTGGGACTTACTCCCACAGCGTGATCTCGCGAGATCACGCTGTGCTGTCATTCACAGAGTGATCCTGTGAGATCACGCTGTGCTGTGTCCATTAATGCTGCGTATTCGCAGCCTTTCCGTTGCGGGTTTTCCCATTGACTTCAATAGGGTGCTTAAATCCGCAACAAACCGTTTTTTGTTGCGAAAATCTCAAGAATAAAATAAAAATACAGTTACTTACCCAGAGTTCCCTGCTTCTTCTCCAGTCCGGCCTCCCTGGATGACGTTGCAGGCCATGTGACTGCTGCAGCCAATCACAAGCTGCAGCATCACATTGGCCTTCAGGGATGACGTTGCAGGCAGACTGCTCGCCGAGAAGAGGGAGGGGGGGGGGGTAACTATGAAGGGTTTTTTTATTTTTCCGTCGCTGCTTTACGCAGCGGAAATTCAGCTGCAAAAACGCACCACAAAGTGGTGCGAATTTTCGGACGGCATTCCCTGCGGTGTTCAGGGCAAAAACGTTGCGCAGCTTGACGCAGTGTATGTGAGATAGTCCATGCAAATAAAATTATAATGTACACCTTGGAACTATCTGACGTGCTTGGAGAGTATATAACAGTTATCGAAATTGAAATATAATTATTAAGCCAAATAAAACTCACCTCAGCAGAATCCAGACGTTGTTCTAGTCGGGATTATCAGCATTAGGCATTATTTATTCAGCTATTTGTTGGGATTCATATTGAATATGCATGTGCTTAATACTTGGGACTGTCTTCCATGCACATTCTGAATAAATTGCATTTATAAATATGACAAGTACAAATGAATCCTATCAGCTTATAAAAAGTGAAATTCAGTTCAGTTCAGTTGTTTTTATGAATAAACGCAGGAAAGAGGAAAGTTGTACATATGTAAGAAGAGGCTTGGAATGTAAATGTGTGGTAATATTACATTATTTAGTGCATAGTATGTGTGCTATGCACCTCTGTGGTCATTATACTTCCACTACTACCTGCATCGTTGACCTTGCACTGTATGGAGACAAAATGCTACTCTACTACTTTGTAAGCTTGATAAGCTCTGTTGCTACAGTATATCGACTTTTTTTTCTATGTTTTAATATTTAATACATTCATCAGTTTGTGTATTAATTAAAGTACAACAATATTTGATAAACATTATTATTAGACATATAATATGTCTAATATACACATATATATTATAGACAATTATTTTAAACAATTTGAGACTTTACATCAACTTACACTGGCATGGTGGTAATACAAAGCTATTTAAATGCCCTTTTGAGTCAGTAGAATGTCACAGACATGAATGATCCTTTTAATCTAAGAAAGTCACATAATGAGGACGACAGGACAATGTCTTAGCTAACGAACGATATTAAGAAATGAAGTAGATATGATGCATTGTGGGGGAGGCATATTTAAACAGGAACTGGAGACTGTATCACTAGCTTGATTTAACATTTATATTCCAGAGGTTATAATACATTCTGAACTTTTTCTTAATAACTATCAGTCAGGTGAGGTTTCAAATGAATAGTAAGGTGAAGGTTCATCTCGTGCAGTAAATGTTAGTCATCATGATTCATATTCATATGTTTCCAGGACATTAGGTATTCATTTACCCCCGGGGACAATATCGAAGACATGTAAAGTGATATATGTTAATATACGTGGCTGATATAGCCTAAGGCAAAGGAAAATATGTTAAAGGATAGAAATGCAGCAATTACATGCACGTGTAAGCTCAAAAGGTCACAAGAATGTAAATTCAATCTTAGTTCTTGTTTTTATCACTGGAAGCAAAAAACTCATTTGAACACCTGGCTATCAATATATATATAATATGTATTGTATTCTTATAAGTAATGGAACAAGCAACAGCACACATGAAGAGGTGCATTTTTTTTTTTAACAAATCCTACATTCTATATAATAGCTAAATAGGATATTGAGAATAGCCAAATGTACTTTGATTCACACCTGCAATAGGCTAACTCAGTATACAGTACAGTATATGGCAAAAAGTATGTGGACACCCCTCCTTATTAAGAAGTTCCGTTTTTGTTTTTTTGCCATATCCATTGCAAACAAGTGCATAAAGTCAAACACACAGGCATGTAATCTCCATATACAAACAGAGGTAGTAGTATCGATCATACTGAAGAGCTCCAAGACTTTAAATATGCCACTGTCATAGAAAGCCACAGGTCATGAAATTTGTGGTCTGCCCGATCAATTGTAAGTGATATTATTGTGACGTGGAAGTATCTGGAAGTTACAATAGCTCAGCTATGAAGCAATAGACCACACAAACTCACAGAGTGGGGCCGCCAAGTACTGAAGCATGTGCAGTGTAAAAACTGCCTATCGTTTTTGTTGAATCCATCACTACAGAGTACCAAACTGCCTCTGGAAGGGACATTCACACAAGAACTGTGCATCAGGAGCTTCATGAAATGGGTTTCCTTGGTTGACCAGCTGCACATAAGCTTAAGATCACCATGGGCAATGACAAACTGTCTCAATCTAGGGGTATGTGGACCCACTAGGCCGCTCCGCCTTAGCGGAGAGGCAGCTAACCAACTTGCAGTCTATGCAAAGTCTATGGAAGAAGTGTAGCACAAGGGTACCTGGGATAGACCAGATGGCGGAAAGGGGTCTGGTTCAGGTGGGGCTAGATGTGGCGGGTTGCACCAGATGTGGCGGAAGGCACCAGGAGGAGCAGATGACAATAGGCGTGGTGTATTCCATCAGGTGTGGCAAGTTGCGCCAGACGTGGCAGATGGTAACCAGGATAGCAGATAAAACCAGACGTGGTGTATTCCAGCAGGCGAGGCAAGGCACGGCTCTGATACTAAACAGGATCAGGAATGAAACAGCATGGGATACAGAAGATAGGAGGCAGGGCACGGGAACACTGGGAGAAGGAAAATACTAAGGGACCATTTGCAATTCAAACATGGGAAAAATACAACAACGCTCAGGCAAGGAGTGGAAGGGGCGAAGCCCTTCTTATAGTCCAGGATGAAGAGGGGTTGTTTAGGGAACTTTAACATGTGCGCGAGCTGGCCCTTTAAGGCCGGAACTGAGCGCGCGCACCTTAACACTCAGATCAGGGCCGCAGGAGGGAGACGCTGGCAGAATTCCAACAGTCTGTGGTCGCAAGGTAAGGAACGGCGTCGGTCAGCCCCCTCTTCCTGGGCCCGGAGTGTAAGAGGAACTTCCTTATGAGGGTAGAGGCATTGAGGTTTTCTTCTGGCTCCCAGGACCTCTCTTTAGGACCAAACCCTCTCCAGTCCACTGGATAGAAAGTTCTTCCTCCTACTCTCTTATAGTCCAGAAATTCCTTCACCTCGAACACAGACGAGGGAGGGACACGTGGAATGAGTTGGGGATCTTGAGAGTAGGAGGTAACCAAAGTTTATAGGATACAGGGTTAATCCGTTGCAAAACTTCGAAAGGACCGAGGAACCTGGGAGCGAATTTGTGAGAGGGCATCTTGAGAAAAATGTTTCTCGAGGATAGCCAGACCTTGACTCCAGGAGGGAGCTGAGGAGTAACTTTTCTCCTTTTATCAGAATGCATTTTCATGCGGTCCACTGCCTGGAGGATCGCAGACTTAGTTTGCTGCCAGATGTGAATAAAAGTCCCAAAAAGAGGAATTGGCTGCTGGTACCGGAGTCGTGGTTGGCACGGGAGGAACTCGAGGTTGCTGGCTGTGCACAATGTAGAAAGGAGACGAGGCAGTAGACTTACTTGTGTGATGATTGTACGAGAATTCTGACCAAGGCAGAAGTTGCACCCAATTGTCGTGTTGAGCGGAAACTAAATGACGAAAATAGTTCTCTAAAATTGTATTGTTCCTCTCCACTTGACCATTGGACTAGGTGATAGTCAGAAGATAAGTCCAGTTTTACATCTAACAGGTTGCACAGGGATCTCCAGAACTTGGATGTACACTGTACTCCCCGGTCTGAGACAATATGCAGAGGAAGTCCGTGCAGACGGAAGAGGTGTGGAACAGATTTGCCTGACGAGGAGCATACGGGAGGCCAGTCAGTGGAACAAAATGTGCCATTTTAGAGAAACGATCCACTACTACCCAGATTGTAGTACAGCTGAAGAAGGAAGGTCAGTGATAAAGTCCATAGCGATATGCTGCCAAGGGGCATCAGGAACAGGCAGGGGTAGAAGCATGCCAGCAGGTTTGGAGCGGGTAGATTTGTTTGAGGCACAGTTCATACACGAGGAGACATATTCCGCAATGTCACCAGGCAGAGTGAGCCACCAATAGTGACGAGCTATCAAGTCCTGTGTCTTACGGACACCAGAGTGCCCAGCTGGCTTAGAGTTGTGGCCCCAGCGGATAATTCTCTTCCGGTTAGCAGAGCTTACAAAAGTCTTTCCAGGTGTAATGTCTCTAATTTTCAGGCGGTTAGCAGTAATAATACTAGAAGGACCTATGATGTATTGAGGAGTCTCGTCAGAGTCATTGGTTTCGAAGGAGCGAGACAGGGCTTTCTGCCTTCACATTCTTGTCTGCAGGACAGAAGTGAAGCAAAAACTTAAATGGGCAAAGAACAACGACCATCTGGCTTGGCGTGGATTTAACCATTGAGCCGACTGGAGGTACGTGAGGTTCTTGTGGTCTGTATAGATAATAGGATGGATGGCACCCTCCAGCATGTGTCTCCACTCCTCTAAGGCCAACTTGACGGCCAGAAATTCCCGATCCCCGATGGAATAGTTGCGTTCTGCTGGGGAGAATATATTTGAGAAGAAGCCACAAGCCACCATCTTGCCTTTGATGTTCTTTTGGCATAGTAGTGCTCCCGCACCTACAGAAGAGGCGTCCACCTCCAGAAGGAATTTCTGAGAAGCATCAGAGTGATGGAGAAAAGATGCTGAGGTAAAAGCACACTTGAAATCAGAAAACGCTGATTCTGCCTCCGGAGGCCAAAACTTGGTATTAACCCCCTTTTTGGTGAGGGCCGAGACTGGAAGTTCGGGATGAATTGAAGATAGAAGTTTGCAAATCCCAGAAATCGTTGTATGGAACGAAGGCCCTGTGGTCGTGGCCATACTAAGATGGATCTCACATTCTCTGGATACATCTTGAGACCACGGTCAGACACGCTGTAGTCCAGGAAGGGCTTCTTCTCGAACACACATTTCCCGAATTGAGCATATAGGCAATTCCCCCTTAACTGCGAGATAACATGGCGAATATGCCTCCGATGTGTCAACAAATCAGGTGAGTAAATCAGGATGTCTTCCAGATAGAGCACCACACAGACATACAGTAGGTATTGGAAAATGTAATTTACAAACTGCTGGAATACAGCTGGGGTGTTACATAGTCCTTCTTATAGTCCCAAGTGAACAGTGGTTAATTAGGGAACTTTAACATGTGCACACACTGGCCCTTTAAGGCCGGGACGCAGCGCGTGCGCACACCTTAACACTCAGGGCAGAGCCGGACGCCTGCGAGTACTGGCGTCTCCTAGGAGGGAGACGCTGGCGGGATGCCGACGGTCTGTGCAAGGTAAGGAACAGTGTCAGTCCGCAACTACGGCCCTGACACAAGCCTCGTCTGGAGTGGTGTAAAGCCCGCCTCCACTAGAATCCGGAGCAGTAGAAATGTGTTCTCTGGAGTGATGAATTTTACTATCTGGCAGTCTGATGGATGAATCTGGGTTTGGCGGATGCTAGTAGAACGCTACAGTACCTTCCGGAATGCCTACTGTAATATTTGGTGGAGGTGTTATATATATATATAAGGCTTATTTCCTAAGAATGGTAATGTTAATGCTACAGTACATAAAGACATTGTAGACAAAAGTATGCTCCAACTTTGACAATTCTGCACAAATTGAGGTCCCTGAAGACATGGTTTGAAGAGTTTGGTGGAGAGCATCACCAGTGGCCTGCATGTAGCCCTGACCCCAACCCCATCAAATGCCTTTTGAAAAGAAATGTAACACAGATTGCGAGCCAGACCTTCTCATCCAACATCAGTGTCTGACCTCACAAATGCTCTTTTGGCTGAATGGGCACAAATTCCCACAGACACTCCAACATCTTGTGAAAAGCCTTTCCAGAAGAGTGGAAACTGTTTTAGCCTAACTCCATATTAATACCCGAAGTTTTGAAATGGGATGTCTAACAAGCTCATATAGGTGTAATGGTCAGATAGTGTTTTGGCCAGATAGTATAATGAGCAGGCATCTTCACAACCTTCTGCATGGACTTAAACAGTACAACTTATTAAGCCTTATCACTGGAATCCTAACGGTGTTTTATGAATGTACAAATATTCAATTGAAGCAATAATCATGGTGTCTGCACAGATAATATTATGATACACCTACTCATTTTGCACCATCTTTTCGGCACACAAGCTATGGGAGCTTGTGTGCCGAAAAGATGGTGCAAAATGAGTAGGTGTATCATAATATTATCTGTGCAGACACCATGATTATTGCTTCAATTGAATATTTGTACATTCATAAAACACCGTTAGGATTCCAGTGATAAGGCTTAATAATTGTAGAATGGAAATGTATAAGTCACTTTTTATAAGTTTAGTTTGGTCACATAATGCATCATTTTAGGCTGATAATTTTTAGAATATTTCCTACTTTATGTCAAAGCTTAGTTGTTAACATGCAATGGATTGTAAAGAAAAAGATCACTCCTTCACGAGGCTCTCCTGTATATGCAAGGTATAATTCGAGGTACCCCTTCCGTTCAGGTAAGAACTGATCCACTAATTTCCCACTTGGGTAAAAATTCCAGGTTTATTCTATTTTTATAATAAAACGATAAAAACTAATAAAATAAAGCAATAAAAACAATACTAGTGTGCTACGTGTTTCAACCCAGGACTTTGTTCTCATTCATAAGCCTGATGAAGACCCAACAAATACAATCCTTTTATGCCCACACGGAGGAATTATTGGTTGTCAACATGACTTTGTGAACCTGAACTTAGGTTTATTTGCTACGCGTACCAATAGGTCTCCATCAACTTGACGGAGGCCAAATGAGTGTCCTTTAGGCCTCCACTGAGCTGGTATATGCCGGTCTAGCTTAAAAAGACACACGGCAGAGCTCAGAAAGGAAGGAGAACCATTTAGCAAAGCCCCTCAGGGACCAAATCAAAATAGTACAAACCCGGCAAAAGTGACCCCATTTGGGAAACTACACCCCTCAAGTAATTTATCGAGGGGTATAGTGAGCATTTTAACCCGACAGTTTTTTTGCTGACTTTAGTGGAATTAGGCCGTGAAAATGAAAATCCAAATTTTTTCTAATAAAATGTAGAAATTTTTAATTTTTACAAGGCATAAAGGAGAAAAAGCACCCCAACATTTGAAAAGCAATTTCTCCCGATTACGGCAATACCCCATAAGTGGTCATAAACTGCTGCTTAGATACACGGCAGGGGTCAAAAGGGAAAGAGCACCATTTGGAGCTGAAATTTAGCTGGAATGGTTTTCGGGTGCCATGTCATTTTTGCAAAGTGCCTGTAAGACCAAAACAGTAGGAACCCCACAAAAGTGACCTCATTTGGGAAACTACATCCCTTAAGGAATCTATCTAGGGGTATAGTAAGCATTGAGACCCCACTGGACTAAAAACGTATTGGAATTAGGCCATAAAAATGAATATCAACATGTTTTTCCACTACAAAGTTTAATTTTATCATTTTCACAAGAGATAAAGAGTAAAAAGCACCCCAACATTTGTAAAGCAATTTCTCCAGAGCACGGAAATACCACACATGTGGTCATAAACTGCTGTTTGCACACACGGCAGGGCTCAGAAAGGCAGGAGCGCTATTTGGCATGCAGATTTTGCTGGATTGGTTTTTGGGTGCCATGTCACATTTGCAACACCCTGAGGTACCAGAGTACAGTGGAAGCCCCAAGAAGTGACCCCATTTTGGAAACTACACCCTTCAAGGCATTTAACATTTGCATGGACATATGACAGCTCAGAAGTGAAGAGCAACATGCGCATTTGAGGTCCATTTTGGTGATTTTCACAGCAATGGCCCACAATTGCAGGGCTCTGAGGTCAAATAGCAAAACCCCCAAGTAGGGACCCCTATTTTGAAAACGACACCCCTTAAGGAATTTTAAGGGGTGTAGTGAGCATTTTGCCCCCACAGGTGTTTTTCAATTAGTAATTAATGCGCAGCGGATGGTGCAAAGTGAAAATTGAAATTTTCAGCTGATATGCCATTTTAGTGCGCAATACATTGTGCCCCGTTTGTGCCACCGAAGACACACATCTCGGAAACTGCTAAGCTGGTTCCCCCGGATATGGCGATGCCATATATGTGGACATAAACTGCTGTTTGGGCACGCTGTAGGGTTCAGAAGAGAGGGAGTGCCATTTGGCTTTTGGAGCGCAGATTTTGCTTGGCAGTTGTTCTGTTTGGAAGTTTTACTGGTATTTCAGTTTATAATGTAGGGGCGTATGTAATCTGTGCGGAGTACATCAGGGTATATGTAATCTGTGCGGAGAACAACAGGGTATATGTAATCTGTGCGGAGTACTTCAGGGTATATGTAATCTGTGCGGAGAATATCAGGGCATAATATCAGGGTATAATAACAGGGTATAATAATGCGGTAAATAAATAATATTTCAGAGATATGTGGCCGTTGTCGCACTGATAAATGGTGCCCGATCTTATCCGCTTTTGGACACTCTGCACATTATGTGTCGCTATATTCTGAGAGCCAGAACTTTTTTACTTTTCAGTCAAAAAAGCTGTGTAAGCGCTTGTTTT
The DNA here is from genome assembly GCF_050947455.1 of Rhinoderma darwinii. Lineage (NCBI taxonomy): Eukaryota > Metazoa > Chordata > Amphibia > Anura > Rhinodermatidae > Rhinoderma > Rhinoderma darwinii. Next base: position 191,484,481 of record NC_134690.1, on the reverse strand, counting down.
TTGCGGGACGTGTTGTAGTTTTTATTGGTACTATTTTGGGGTACATGCGACTTTTATTCCATGTTTTGTGAGGGGTGGTGATAAAAAAAATTGTGATTCTGGCATTTGTTTTTTTTTATTTATTTGTTTTTGCGGTGTTCACCGTGCGGGAAAAATAATATTATAGTTTGGGTCGTTACGGACGTGGCGATACCAAATATGTGTACTTTTTTCAACATTTTCATTTTTTTCCAATAATAGACTTATTATAGGAAAAAAGGCAGTGTTTGTTTTTATTAACTTGAAACTTTTATTTTTACACTTTTATTCAACTTTTTTATTAACTACTTTCTTTTATCCAACTAGGGGACTTGAGGTCCTGCACCTCTGATTTCTACTCTAATGCATTGCACTACCCACGTAGTGCAATGCATTAGAGCCGTCAGTCATTCACTGACAGCAAGCCTGTTAGGTCCCGTTTATGGGCGGGGCCTAATAGGCTATCATATGTTGCAGACCAGGAGGCCATTATTAGGTTGCCATAGCAGTGATCAGATTCGTCACGATAACATTGTGTTTATGAGATTGCGGCATGTGAGAGGTTAATGGCAGGGACGGAGTTAACTCCATTCCCTGCTGTTACAGCACAGTGTCAGCTGTAACATACAGCTGACACCAATTGCTGATGTCGCAGGCTCAGCTTCTGAGCCTGCGCCATCTTGAAACGCCAGACGCCTTTTAGGCCCGCCTATGGGCGGGACCGAGCGGGCTTCCGTTCTAGGCAGACAGGAGGCCATTGTTAGGCTTCCGGTCTTCCGGAGCAGTCATCGGAACCCCACAATTTTATTGCAGGGTTCCGATCGGCTTGTAAACACCATAAATGCAGTGCTCGGTTTTGAGGGCTGCATCTAAGGGGTTAATAGACCGGATTAGAGGCTAGCTCTGGTCCTGGCCTTGAAGCAGTGATAGCGTTAAGCTATCACTGCTTTAAAACTGTATCTGCAGACGCGATTTTGGCAATTTTTTGGTGCTGATTTCGACATGGTTTCCGAGTCAAAATACGCACCAAAAAACTCTGTGTGAACTGACCCTAATACTTCATTATAATGCTAGAGGCAGATAACACAGAATCATATCATTATCATTATCAGTAGGTGCTCCTCACCTCCACCTCCCTGAACAGTGACCTCTGCACAGGTCACAGAAAATGCCTAAAACACTTTCCCATAGGAATCAATTGATTGTTACCTGGCTGAGGTTTCTAATATCCATGTGGCTGCTGCAAAGCAAATCTCTGAATGCTGTACACAGTTCAGAGCAGAAACTCTGGCAACTTATAATGATGTAAAGAAAATAGAGTAAAAAAATACAATCAAAAAATAAAGTGTGAAGCACCCTGATTTACCTTGTATTGTTCAAAACATAGTGCCATGTAATCCTAACGCCAGTTAATATAAAGTTTGACCTGATAATAGGTTGGCCAAAATGTGCTATGCTGTTGTTCTGTCTCAATTCTAACATCTACAGCAGAGGTCACCAAACCTTTTAAAGTTCACGAACCACTATTAAATATGGCAAGTGGTATTGAGGTACACTGAATATTAAAAGGGAAAATATTCACCAAAAATATCACCAACTGATATGACTTTCTGGTGTTAACTGAAAGTGACAAAGTTTTGACTCCGGTGCCAAGTTCAAATTATGGTAAACCCTCCATGTTGTCATGAGTGCGCCATAGTATCTGGAGATGCAAACAGCTAGAGAGCCACATGTGGGGCTCAAAAGCCAGATGTGGCTCATGAGCCACTGGTTAGGAACACTGACCTACAATATGATCATCATTTGTTACACCATTTAATTAATGGGCATACCTCCCAACCGTCTCAGATCCAGCGGGACAGTCCCGGATTCCGAGTGGTGTCCCGCTTTCCTGGGCAGACGATGGAATGTCCCAGTTTAAACTGTATCTGCATCCCTAGGATGCAGATACAGTTTAATCCAGTGGCAGAGCAGAGAACCATGAGCTCCCTGGTCCATGTGGGCGGCCTGGCACAGGGAAGTGTGATGTAGTGACATCGTGCTGGTCTGCGCCGAGCCACACAGAACGGCACAGAGAAGACCTGCAGGGATCTCCTCCACTCGTTGTGGGAATGGGGATAGGTGAGTATTTCTTTTATTAGGTACTATAGGGACATTATACTGGGTGAGGGTGCAGCTATGATGGCATTATACTGTGTGGGGGCAGCTATGATGGCATTATACTGTGTCGGGCAGCTATGATGGCATTATACTGTGTGGAGGCGCTATGGGAGTGTGATACTGTGTGGGGGGCACTGGGTGTATATGGGCGGGTTTTGAGGTAGGGCTTTGCGCACCGCATCTGTTGTCACTCTATGCTATACTTCAAAGTAGGGAGGTATTTAATGGCAAAGTTGTTGCTTAGTTTCTAATAAGCATTTAGTAAATGTGTTAAACAAGACAAGTGCTAAAAACTCATAAGAAGAAATAATGTTACTTTAAAAAGAATAAAACACAATCTGTGCATTATTAACCATCTTCTCTCATCCGTTACAATGCGGAGAACTCCATATCACATAGTGTGATGCTTATGTTAATAAAATGTCTGACTGAACACCCCGAGGGACTATTTTTCAGAAGTCTTGATTCCATTCCAAAATCAGTGTAGAGTACAGTACACCGATGCCAAAGCAAATTCCACGTGTCTAACAATCTCCTGCAGCATTTCTACCTGCTTTTCATGGAGCAAGCCTTTGGCCTGTATAAAATGCTGTGCTGAAGACTACCTTTCATGACATTTCTTCATGTCATTCTTTTACCCAGTTGTCAAAGGTTCCTCTCTGTGAATAATGGGATTCATTGAAGCTAGGCTTGTTTGTTTTGGGCTGGCACACTAAGATTACTAAAGAATAACCGGAGCTGGGAGCTTGTACATGAATAATATAAGCTTCCTGCTGCCGAATTAGTCATATTATTCTGAACCGGAGAACCCATAGACGCTTAGCAATTCTTTAAAGATAAATATGTTTTCAGAAATTATTTAGAGGAGCATTAAATGTGTCAGCTTTGTAATAATTCAGGGTGTAGAAGCTATAAAGCTATACTTTGTTATGTATGAGGAGCATAAAAACAGATATTACTCAGTAATTGTAGGATAACTTTCTTTTCCGAGGATAAGGAAATGATGTTAACAGATGGGGCTCATTTGATTGGCTGCCAAATTATTATACCATTTTGATATATTGCCAAATATCAAGGCCAACATGGCAGATATAAAAAGCTCTTTTTTGCTATTGGCAATGGTTCATATCGCACTGAAATCCTAATATGAGATTTTCAGGTGTAATGTTCACAACTTCCAGATAGATAATGAACCACTGGGATTTTATCAGATTTATTTCATTGTCTCATAATGAGTAAATTTACATGTTGCATTTACTGACATTATCAATGCACATGTAATAGACCATCATTAAGTTTAATGTTTTCTCTATGGGCCACTTTTTTTTTTTTTAGAAGTCCGGAGATAAACTAATATTAAAATAAAATGAAAAATGATTTCAAACACTTTGACTCAGACATTTAATATCTAGACAAAAATAAATAAAAATGACTGAGATTCAAAGGATTTGTTCACACCGCAGAGAAAACACCACAGCTAGATGTTACATGAAACTGAACAGGATTTTAGAATAAAGCCCATTCATACACATGGGCTTTAGAATATGCAGTTTTTTAATCTTGACATGACCTATCTATGACTGTAATATTGACATTTGTGGCAAAAAAGACAGATAAGGGTAAATTCATACAGAGTTTTTTAGCACTGATTTTGACATGGAAACCGTTTTGGAATCAACGCCAAAAAACGGCCAAAATCAATGGGAGGCAGAAAAAACCTGCAGTGCTCATTTCTGAGCGTTTTTTGCCTGCGGTCCTTGCATTAGCTTCGAGCGAAAAACTCAGGGAAAAAAGCAAGGAAAAATATGTGTAGGCAGTTCAAAATCTGCCTCAAAATTTCTGAAAGAATTCTGCAAAAACGATTCCATTCTGCTCCACCAGAGGATCAGAACAAGGGAATAATGGAAGCAATGGTTCTGTTGCACAACGTACGCCGCTGGCGGCCAACGGAGACCATTGACTTTAATAGGTTCTGTCGGCGTTCCGTCGGGATGTTTGTGATTTTACAGGAGACAATAGCGAAGCATGCTGCGCTATTGCCTTCAGTAGTATCCAGTATCTCGGCTGTAACGGAGCCTCCAACACAGATGTGAATGAGCCCTAAGTGTTTTTTTATGTGTGTTACTATTAAAGGTGGGATTTAGCCAGTTCTGCTTGGTTCTTCTGAAAGAATGGTTAAAATAACAACAGATTTGAAGGTCCAGAGAGAAGCGGGACGCCAACCCAGCTCCCTTGTACTCAATCCTATCTGTGCCTTTAGAATGCAGATTTAATTGAATATTTTAACATGCACTGGTAGCAGCAGGTACAAGAGGGCCCTCAGCTACCTTCTCCACCATTTAGAAACTTCTCTGAGAAACAGGTTGGGATGCTGCACACACGTTTAGAATTTTTTTATTTTTTTGTAGAGTTCGTGCACAAGGCTAAGCACACCTTATTGGTTGGTATTATGGACCCTTAGACATTCCATATGCTACCATATGGTGCCTCCTTATAACAGCATGTGCTGGGGCTTGCCACTTTTTTTGTATCGCAGATTCCGTATGAATCCATGAGGATCCGTATGAATCCATGAGGAAAAGATTTACTATTCAAAATGCCCCAGAATTCTGGATTAAATTGAAACAGAATTTTGGCATAGAGATGTGTCCATCCTTACCTTTGCTTGAATTTGGTTAAGGACCTCAGTTTCTCATGAAACAAATTCAATACATTATCGCAACAAACTAGCAAAATCCTTGACAGGCTGCAAATCACATCACATCCACTGGGTGGCCACGTGAAGACATAAAGCATAGACATCTCGTGACAGAGTATCTCAAAATCATGTTTTGGTTTTTTTCAAAACACAAAAAAAGGCCATACTCACAAATTGGGCAGGTATAATCCCAGCAGGACGCAGACAGGCCTGCTGAAGGAAAGTGGTCAGGTGTGTTAAATATAATAGCCACTCCCACTAGCCTTGAGGGGAGTGGCGTGTGGTGCATGGGATGTGTAGTAAAAAATAAAATAATTGAATTGTGTATAATGTGCAAATAGTAATAATATGTGTGAAATATGGGGGGCAGTACGAGTATAGTGCATAAATCAAAAGAAATGAATTGTGAATAATGTACAAGTGGTGAATAACATGTGTAAAATATGTAAAATATAGGGGGCAGTACTGAGTATAGAGCATAATGGTCAGTAATGTGAGTGATGCATAAAATGTGGGTGCAGTGTGTGAAACATGGAAGGATAATGCGTAAATCATGAGGCGTAGCGCATATAGCCAGGTAGCAGCCTATTTGTAACGCCATGATAATACATAGAGCGGACCATTTCAAAACTGGTTATAACACCACACATCTTAGGATATGTTGAGCTAAGAGGAGAGGTAAGGAGGGAAACATCTGTACATGCTGTGCACCACAATAACTGTTTTAGACAATTTAGCATTGTGCTCAACAAGGGGGTGTGCCTAAGTGGGAAAGGGGTGTGGTCTAGCAGAAAGGTGTGTGCCTTAAAATGTGCGATCTTGCGCAAAAAATGCACCAAAATTTTACTCAAAAAAAATAAGCCAAACAGTAGGTGGTAGAAGGAAGACAAACATGTCAAGCATGTCTAGCTAAATGCTCCAAATTTATCCTACAACATGCACCCCTTTGATAAATTTGGCACTTCGTGTGACTGCCTTTTTTAAGTTCACGCTATCTAAAACTTACAGTATTAATAAATCTGCCCCCGTGTATCTCTCTATAGGATCACAGGCACACAGAGGTACAGAATGGGCCCATAGCATATTATGAATTTGTACAACACTTATTCTTAAGATATCCGTGTGCATGAGGCCTTACTACAAGTCTGGTGCAGAAAATATTTTGTCCAGAAAGGCGCTTTTATATCAGTCTCTACCACTCAGCTACCCACAACTGGATTTAATGATGCTGCAATTCTCTCCTGTGGAACCAGATGCTTGCAGTTTATAATTGATTTTGGCACAATTTTGGCAGGATGACAAATTAAAAAAACTCCCAAAGGAAGATCCCTTGCTGTGTTTTGGTTTTCAGCTTTTCTCCTTTTCAGGGACACATGGGCCACAAATCATCCCTGTGTCTAGAATCCTATTATTTTCAAACTGTATTATATATATTATTTTACCCTGTCGAAAAACAAACATCAAATATAAACTCAAAGTTATGGGTACTGGTGTGAAAGAGAAACTTGTGTAACATTGGTAATAAGGAAACATTGGTAATATGGGTAAACAGGTGCATTAAACGTTGTTCCTGTTGACAAATAGTATAATATATATATATATACACAGTAATATAGTTACATGTATTTGCTCAATGGCTATTATATTCACATTTCACACTTTCACATCTAATAAATGATTACGAACCATATAAATTGTTGGATTCCAGCTGAAAAGGCTGTGTGATGTCTGTGTTTATGGAAAAACAAGTAAATCTGGGATTTTTTTTCTATCTTACACAGTCATTGCTCTGTCATTCCCACAATGTCAGCAGTTTATGAAATCACTATGATAATTGTACTTAAAATCCAACAAATGAAACCAGCAACATTGGCAGATAAAACCAATGTGGTGGCCGAGTGCATAAAGAATATGACCTACATCCATATTTTATTGATTAGAAATGCTTCCAGGTGTAGTTAGCAGTAGATACACATTTCCCTTCTAGAGAGACCGTTACGTAGTGGGCAAGCAGAAGACACACACACACACACACACACACACACTTTGTTAACATCTGAAAGATTTTAGTATGGCAAAGGGGTTCTAACTTTTTTTTTTTAGACTAATGCTCAACTAAAGCTGACCACAGACATGAGCGTTTGTCAATAAACATTATCAACTTAGGCAGAGGCTGCTGACATTTTCATGACTATGGGGACAGCTCGTCTTTCCCCTGACATTTACTATTAGGGTAAACTAAGATTGGACAGGTTAGACATCCAATCTTATTATTTTGCTCAATAAAAGTGCCACCAAATGTGTCCAGCAAATGCTTATCTTTCTCCCACTATAGAACTAACATACTGACAATTATTTTATATTGGTGGTCCCTGGCAGGAAACCATAGTATCGCTACTTGCTGCTTTCGTTTGTGTATTTACATATGCTGCAGATACCCATATCCAGAAAACTTCTCTGTCTGGACCGGATACAGTCATTGAAGTCTGTGCATTATTCTTGTCTACATGGAGAGGCTGCCTGACTGCCCTGTATCATACAGTATGTAAGTACACAAACAAGGTGATCCCCAACATCTAATCTTTAACATCATGCAAAGTGAGAGAAATTTAAATCAAGCCTTAGGGTTCTCTTACACGGCCTGACGTGGCCCATGTCAACGAGTGTAGATCAACCAGACAGTTTGTTGAAGGAGCTATGGATGGGGACCAGTGCTCATTACTCAGATCGCTAATCCCCATACATTTCTATCATGTCGGCAGCACGTCTCCCTGTTTACACAGGAGATGTGCTGCCGACAATGATAATATATTAGGCTGCATAAACGATACAATCAGCCGATGAACGAGCGTTTGCTTATTTATTGGCTGATCGTTGTCCTGTTTACACTGACTTATCTGCTAACGACTGGAAGATTTCTGATTAGACGAGGGGATGTGGTAGCGATGAACGATAATCTTTCACCCAGGTAGATGTGGCTGATCCACAGAAACCCAACGATTTATCGTTCGTCGTTTGATCGTTGCGCACGATTACACGTGGTGATTATCACTGACCTTTGCACGATTATACGAAAATTCATATGAAAGTCACTCCATCTAATAGGGCAAAATTAGGCAAAATAATGTACAAAAAGGTGAACAGATATTGTGAAGAAAAATGTCAAATTGATAACGATTGTGCATTGTCACACTAGTATTAGTACACAGTAGTTAAGTGTTATAGTATTATGCATTACGTGACAACTTCCAGACTACTAGCTATTATTATTATTATTGCATTATTCTTCCCTATTAAAATACCAGACCAAAACAATTCCAGTCTTTTTTAAATTGTCCCATATGGAAGATGAAAGGCATATCTGATGTATGAGATTGTGATTTATTAATATATAGTTACTCAACTGACTATTAAAATTAAAGGGGTTATGCAGGGACCAAAAATTATTAGCACTGCAGTATGAGTACACTTGCTAATATACATTCCGGTCGCACTGATTCTGGGATTTTCATAGATTTCTATAGCGCTGCCGGGGGACCGGAGGTCTAGTTGCACAATCTTCTTTGATGACGATACGACTATTCGTCATCTGACCAACCCCGCTGTACTCCATGTACAAGCAGGAGCAATAGTACAGTGAGTACTACATGGAGTACAGTGGGCTCGGTCACGTGACGAAGAGTCGTATCGTCAAAGAAGGCTGTGCAACTAGTCCTCCGGTCCCCCGGCAGCGCTATAGAAATCTATGAAAATCCCAGAATCAGTGCGACCGGAATGTATATTAGCGAGTGTACTACATACTGCAGTGAGTACCCTGCTAATCATTTTTGGTCCCCGCATAACCCCTTTAACCTGTATGTCCCTCTAAACATAAAACAAAAATTTTATCTAAAACCGGGTAATAAAACAGTGAAAAGATATGAGATCTTTTATGAAACAATCAACAGCTTTTGCTTTCATATAAACAAAGAGAATGTAAATTGTTGTAGTAATATTGTACTTCGCAGCTAATAGCAGTGTTGTCTGGACATTGGTACAGTTCGCTGTGTTGGATTGGGAGGTGTTGATTAGATGGCCTCTGCGCTGTGTGTATGAGCCGTCTGCCTTCACACAATACTTGTTGGGACAAGCTATTACTGTGCTAAGCAAAGCCTTAAAGTGTCTGTATTTAAAGACTCCAGTGCTGCGGAGGGGAGATAATTACACAGACGTTGGAGTTGCTAGACAACCAAGACACTGGGCACCGGTGTGTGCATCCCACTGGCAAGTCTTCAGTTGGTACCCAGTTAACACTTTCATGCAGCCCAACGTTTTGCTGGGAACGCAGCCAACAGGACATAACACAATTATAGAATATGTGCCAGCAAGATGGAGAAATGAAAATGTTGCAGTTGTTTATGAAATAGAACAGCCTTCTTTCATTTCTGCTCGTGTGGCTATAAATGTTTAAGACTGCATGGTTTTATTACAATATAAAATACTGCAAGGATTAGGGGACAGATACATGTATTATAGCTTCCATGTCACTACCACCACACTGCAATACAAAGATACTTTTTACATAATTTCCACATTTCTTTAATAAAATAGGGATGATTTTAAAGATAAAGTATCATAAATACATGATTTCTTTGTATTAGCATATAAGCTAAGCATCACAGGGAAAATGGTCTAGTTCTTTCACCCTACAGGATCAAGCGTAGATAGAGATGAGCGAAACATTACTAATACTTTACTCCACTGATCACCAAAACACAAATTACACCAAGTCCCAGACCTCTTGAATATATTCTGTCATTGTAGTTCCCTATTATTCTGCATCGAAAACCAATGTGTATGCACCTATTGTATTATGCCAAGAGTGTCAGAGTATTCGTTTTATCATGGTGTAAGATTCTGTTTATACTAGTGTCTACCGATATATTTTGTTCCATAATTTTTACAGAAAGAAAAACAGAGAAATGTTTCTGGGAATGTCCCCATTGATTTTAATAGGATCTTTCTAATGATAGATGCCATAAATTGGCTTCAGTTAGCCTTTGTTTCCTCAGGTTTCCGCCATCTGTGGCAGGTAGAACAGTATAGTCTACTATGCTGTTCTACTTGTTAAAAAAAAAAGGGAACCTTATGGATTCCAGTAAAGTCAATGGGTTTAGCTGGGATTCATTTCCATCTATCAAACAACCATCAGTTTAAGATTCATCCGAAATGGAAGTCTCGATGCAGATCTGAACACAGCCTTATTGTATTATTATTATTATAATATTTTAATTTTTACTATCACCCTGATATTAGTGACCCTGTAAAATATTATAAGGCCTTCTAACTCACTAGGCAGAAGTGAGATGGCTCAGTCAGACATGGGTATAATCTGGTTTGGTTCAATAAAACAGATTTTTTTTTGGTTCAAGAATGTAGAAGGTGGGGGAAGGGGGCAGGCGTGTCAATGTGCTTTGGGTACTCGGTACCACAGGGTGTGCCAACTCTGCCTCTCAGAAACTTTATCTTCATCCTAGAGTACCATGCATCATGAATGTATGCTAATGGTGTAGACCATAGCTAACCTTAAAACAGCCAACGGTGAAGAGAAATAATAGGTAAACATTATCCATGGGGTAGTACTTAACCCCTTCCCGACATTTGACGTACATGTACGTCATGGAAAGTACTGACTTCCCGCATCTTGCCGTACATGTACGTCAAACGTTTGGCACCGGCTCAGAAGCTGAGCCGGTCCCATCATCACCGGATCTCAGCTGTATCTTACAGCTGACATCCGACTGTAACGGCGGGGACCGAAATTAGCTTCGATCCCCGCCATTAACCCCTTAAGTGCAGCGCTCAAACGCGATCGCTGCACTTAAGGTGTTTGCAGCTCATCGGAACCCCAGTAATGAAATTGCCGGGGTTCCGGTGGCTGCAATGGCAACCGGAGGCCTAATACTGGCCTCCCGGTCTGCCTAGCACCGAAGCCGGTCAAGATCCGCCCGGCGGCGGAGCCTGATCGGCTTCCGTAGCTGCCGGCAAGATGGCGCCGGGTCAGGAGCTGATCCGGCGTCATCAGCGGTGGAAGTCAGCTGTACTGTACAGCTGACATCCACCTGTAACGGCAGGAACCGGAGCTAGCTCCGATCCCTGCCATTAACCCCTTCGATGCAGCAATCGAAAGCGATTGCTGCATCGTAGCGGTTACAAGCAGATCGCCAGCCCTGACAGGCAATCGGGACTGGCGACTGCTGTTATGGCAACAGGAGACACAATGGTCTCCTGCTCTGCCATTACGGAAGCCGATTTAGGCCCCGCCGGGAGGCGAAGCCTAAACGGCTTGCTGTCAGTGAATGACTGACAGATCTAATACATTGCACTACATAGGTAGTGCAATGTATTAGAAAAAAAAAAATCTGACCGTTGGACCTTCAAGTCCCCTAGTGGGACTTGAGAAAAAGTGTAAAAAAAGTATAAAAAAGTGTAAAAAAAAGTGCAAAAAATAAAAGTTTGAAAACAATAAAAGTTTCAAGTAATCAAATAACACACAATCCCCCTTTTACTCTTATCAAGTCCTTTATTATTGAAAAATAATAATAAACCATATGTATTTGGTATCGCCACGACCGTAACGACCGGAGGTATCAAAATATTATATTATTTATTGCACGCGGTGAACAGCGTAAAAAAAACCCGTAAAAAACGTTACCAGAGTTTCTGTTTTTTAGTCACTTTGCCCTACAAATATTACAATAAAAAGTGATCAAAAAGTCGCACGTATCCAAAAATGGTACCTATAAAAACTATAGCTCGTCCCGCAAAAAACAAGCCCTCATACAACTCCGTCGACAAAAAAATTAAAACGTTATGGTTCTCACAACTTGGCGACAGAAAAAATACATTCTTTTTACAAAAGTAATTTTATTGTGCAAAAAGTTGTAAAACATAAAAAAGTTCTATAAATTAGGTATCGCCGGAATCGTACTGACCCGCAGAATAAAGGTAACATGTAGTTTATAATGCGTGGTGAACTCTGTATAAAAAAAAAACAAAAAAAGCTGTGCCAGAATTGCGTTTTTTGGTTTACCTGGCATCCCAAAAAATAGGATAAAAGGTGATCAAAAAGTCACATGTACCCCAAAATGGTACCAATAATAACTACAGCTCGTCCCGCAACAAACCAGCCCTCATACCGCTACGTCTATGAAAAATAAAATTAGTTATGGCTCCAATAAGTCAGGAAATAAAAAAATATGCAGTTGTGCCCGAGGAGAACATTTCTTCTGTTTCAAGAGGCGATTTATCAAGGACCTAAAATTAGGGAACCAGGAAGGGAGGGCCCAATCATATCCGATGGAAGCGACGGTGCCCGTATTATACCAGGATAATACTTTCCCAGCAAAATTCCCCAAACTACAAAGGCGCGGAGTGTGGACCAAAAGGGGGATAAGAAATGACACCATTTATCAGTGCGACACCGGCCTGTGCAGAAAGGATTGCTTCACAGCGTAACACACATCTATGGATTATTTTTATTTTTTTATACCACCTGACTATGCCCCTTATATACTCCGCCCCGCTTACATGTACCCCCACATTATAAAACACCAGCAATACTCAAACAAATATAGTACCAAGCAAAATCCGCTCTCCAAAAGCCAAATGGTGCTCCCTCGGCCCTGAACCCTACAGCGTGCCCAAACAGCAGTTTCCTTCAACATATATGGCACCGTCATACCCGTGAGAACCCTTTTAACAATTTTTGTGGTGTGTGTCTCCAGCGTCATAAGCTGGGCATGACATATTTGCCACTGAATGGCATATCTAGGGAAAAATATAAATTTTTAATTTGCACCATCCGCAGCGCATTCATTTATGGAAAAGACCTGTGGGGTGAAAATGCTCACTACACCCCTTAATAAATGCCTTGAGGGGTGCAGTTCCATAATGGGGTCACTTATCAGGGGTTTCTTTTTATTATTTCACATCTGAGCCTCTGCAGTTGTGAACCAATACTTTGTAAATCGCCAAATTAGGCCTCCACTCCGCATGGTACTCTTCACTTCTGAGCCCTGTCATATGTCCAGACAAAAGATTAGGGCCACATGTAGGGTGTTTCTAAAACCGGGAAACACCGCATAATAATTAGAGAGCTGTCTTGTTATGGTGGCACAAGCCGGGCACCACATATTGGCATATCTATGGAAAAAAATCCCATTTTCACTCTGCAACATTGAGCGCACACTAATTTCTACAAAACACCTGCAGGGTTAAAATGCTTACTACACCCCTTGGTAAATGCATTGAGGGGTGTAGTTTACAAAATGGGGTCACTTCTGGGGGGTTTCCACTGTTTTGGGCCCACAGGTGCCCAGAAACCAATCCAGCAACATCTGCACTCCAAATGGCGGTCCTTCCCTTCTGAGCCCTGCCGTTTGCCCAAACAGCAGTTTATGACCACATATGGGGTATTGCCGTACTCGGGAGAAATAGCTTTACAAATGCTGGGTTCTTTTTTTCCTTTATTTGTTGAGAAAATGAAAAAATTTGCGCTAAAGCTACGTCTTATTGAAGAAAAAGGACTGTTTTTATTTTCACTGCCTAATTCTAATAAATTCTATGAAACATCTGTGGGGTCAAAATGCTCACTACACCCCTAGATGCATTCTTCAAGAGGTGTAGTTTCCTAAATGGAGTCCCTTTTTGGGCGTTTTCATTGTTTTGTCCCCTCAGGGGCTTTGCAAATGTGACCTGGCCTCCGCAAATCATTCCTGCTAAATGTGATCTCAAAAAGTCAAATAGTGCTCTTTCCCTTCTAAGCCCTGCCGTGTGTCCAAACAGCCGTTTATTACCACATGTGGGGTATTGTTTTACTCGGGAGAAATTGCTTTACAAATTTTGTGGTGCTTTTTCTCCTTTAGTCCTTCTGGAAATGAGAAAAAATTAGCTAAACCTACATTTTCTTTGAAAAAATGTAGATTATTATTTTCAGGGCCTACTTCCAATAATTTCTGCAAAAAAACTGTGGTGTCAAATCGCTCACTATACCCCTAGATAATTTCCTCAATGGGTGTTGTTTCCAAAATGGGGTCACTTGTGGGGGGTTTCCACTGTTTTGTCCCCTCAGGGGCTTTGTAAATGTAACATGGCCTCCGCAAACCATTCCTGCTAAATTTGAGTTCCAAAAGCCAAATGGCGCTCTTTCCCTTCTCAGCCTCGCCGTGTGTCCAAACAGCCGTTTATTACCACATGTGGGGTACTGTTTTACTCGGGAGAAATTTCTTTACAAATTTTATGGTGATTTTTCTCCTTTAGTCCTTGTGGAAATGAAAAAAAATTAGCTAAACCTACATTTTATTTGAAAAAATGTAGATTTTCATTTTCACAGCCTACTTGCAAAAATTTCTGCAAAAAACCTGTGGGGTCAAAATGCTCACTATACCCCTAGATAATTTCCTCAAGGGGTATAGTTTCCAAAATGGGGTCACTTGTTTGGGGTTTTCACTGTTTTGTCCCCTCAGGGGCTTTGTAAATGTGACATGGCCTCCGCAAACCATTCCTGCTAAATGTGAACTCCAAAAGCCAAATGGCGCTCTTTCCCTTCTCAGCCACGCCGTGTCTCCAAACAACCGTTTATTACCACATGTGAGGTATTGTTTTACTCGGGAGAAATTGCTTTACAAATTTTGCGGTGCTTTTTCTCCTTTAGTCCTTGTGGAAATGAGAAAAAAAATCGCTAAACCTACATTTTCTTTGAAGAAATGTTGATTTTAATTTTCACGGCCTACTTCCAATAATTTCTGTAAAAAACCTGTGCGGTGAAAATGCTCACTACACCCCTAGATAATTTCCTTGAGGTGTCTAGTTTCCCAGATGGGGTCACTTTTGGGGGATTTTGACTGTTTTGGCACCGCAAGAGCCCTTCAAACCTGACATGGTGCCTAAAATATATTCTAACAAAAATAAGGCCCCAAAATCCACTAGGTGCTCCTTTGCTTCTGAGGCCGGTGTTTCAGTCCAGTAGCACGCTACGGCCACATGTGGGATATTTCCTAAAACTGCAAAAACTGGGCAACAAATATTGAGTTGCATTTCTCTGGTAAAACCTTCTGTGTTATAAAAAAAATTGTATTAAAAATGTATTTCTGCAGAAAAATATGAAATTTGTAAATTTCACCTCTACTTTGCTTTAATTCCTGTGAAATGTTTAAAGGGTTAAGACATTTTCTAAATGCTGTTTTGAATACTTTGAGGGGTGAAGTTTTTAAAATGGGGTGACTTTTTTGGGGTTTCTAATATATAAGGCCCTCAAAACCACTTCACAACTGAACTGGCCCCTGTAAAAATAGCCTTTTGAAATTTTCTTGAAAATGTGAGAAATTGCTGCTAAAGTTCTAAGCCTTGTGAGGTCATAGAAAAATAAAAGGATGTTCAAAAAACGATGCCAATCTAAAGTAGACATATGGGGGATGTTAATTAGCAACAATTTTGTGTATTATAACTGCCTGTCTTACAAGCAGATACATTTAAATTGAGAAAAATGCTAATTTTTGCAATTTTTCGCTAAATTTTGGTGTTTTTCACAATTAAATACTGAACATATCGAGCAAATTTTGCCAGTAACATAAAGTCCAATGTGTCACGAGAAAACAATCTCAGAATCGCTTGGATAGGTGAAAGCATTCCGGAGTTATTACCACATAAAGTGACACATGTCAGATTTGAAAAATGAGGCTCTGTCAGGAAGGTCAAAAGTGGCTAAAGAGGGAAGGGGTTAAATGTCAGGTTTTTTTTTGTTTTCTTTTTAATCTCAACTGGAACTTAATTTGAAATATTGTATATACATGTACACTAGGCATTTAGATAACATGTGCCTCAATAGGCAAAACACTTCCATTGGAAACTATCTTCAGCGAGCACCGCACAAATGACTGCCACATACCGTAAAAGCTTCAATCAACATTCAACAACAAAGATTGGGTATGTATATTGGCATAATAAAGTGACGATCATAAGTTGAAATTAACTAATTTTGTTATTAGACAAATTAAGCCACAATTACACAGTTAAAAACATTTAAAATAGCATCAACATGCTTTATACAAAGAACATGGGTGCTGCCACCATGAGAAGACCTCAACACAAAAAGCTAATACACTATCAACAACATAGTCAAGAAGTACAAATATACATGTATGAACAAAATGTTGCATGAATAAACTAAATAATGTGTATAGCATTACCAATGCTGGGGATAGGGGACAAGAAATGCCCCACGCGTATCGCCACAATGTGGCTTCTTCAATGCAAGGGGCTTATTGTTGGCCACTTATGGTGTCAGCTCCCAAGTTCTTTGTGTAGAGCATGTTGATGTTATTATAACTGTTTTAACTGTGTATTGTGGCTTAATTTGTCTAATAAAATGTGTTTGTTGCAACTTATGTATATCCTTGGATGATGAGTATATAAATGACATAAGTGCTTTTGAAGGATGGCCTCAGGCATATAAACATGCAGTCAGAATGTTTTTTTAGTATAGTTGATTACAGCTGATTAGGCTTCTAGCTTCTGTAAAGTAGCACTATGCACAGAACATCAATAAACTAAAATGGAATTTATTATTCGAAAAATAATGCAGAATAGCGCAGATAGACTTACAGTCAAGCAATATACATCGCTCTTTTTTTTTTTCTAAACATTTAGTTAAAGAAGCTTTAATTTTATGAGCTCCTGGAAAAGGCCCTGAAATTGTTCTTTACGGGTTTGTCTGTTTTAGAGAAACTATGTTCAAAAACTTTATTAAGTAATTCTCAAAAATTAGAGGATGGGTACCCCATTCAGGACCTCCATCTATTAGTAAAAGCAGAGAGCAAGTACAAAGGGTGGCTCTCACTCTTCAGTCTCTCTACCAAGTATAACAGTAAATTACAAAGACAAACCATTGATTTTAATGACAACTGTGTAATACTTCATTTAACCTGCGGTGGTACTGCAGTTTAATTGAGCACTTGCTGCCAGGTTTTCACCACAGACATATAATGAGCTCCTGAAAGAAAGACATTTAAAGGAGTTCTCCCATTAAAACAACTTATCACCTATCCACAGGATAGGTGATAAGCATTTGATCGCTGGGGTCTCGAGCCCCTGTATGACCAGAGCGACAGGTAATTCTTGCGCGTTGCTGTTCCTTTCATTCTTTATGGGATAGCCGGAGACAGCCGAGCATTGCAGTCAGCTTTCTCCAGCAAAACTTAGAGAATGAAAGGAGCTGCAGCGCGCATGCGTGGCCTACTGTTCCATTCGTACAGGGGACTCGGAACCGCAGCTCTCTGGATTAGTGGGGGGCCCAGAGTTGGGACCCCCAGCGATCAAAGACTTATCACCTATTCTGTGGATAGGTATTAAGTGGTTTTAGTGGTATAACCCCTTTAAGGAAAGGGTCAAAACTGTTGCTTGCATCCCCTATTCCCGTCTCTTATAAAAGATAAGGCTGTACGGTAGTTACTCTTGAAGGCTACCGGCTCCCTTTTTTTTTTTTTTGCACTTCCTGTAGAGCCAGACTTGTGCAGGTTCACAATGGAAAAAGGAGATTGAGCGTACCTGAGCAGGGCCCACCTCTGTGCCTACCTGCGCAGTGCCCACTTCTGTGCCTACCTGAGCAGGGCCCACCTCTGTGCCTACCTGAGCAGGGCCCAGCTCTGTGCCTACCTGAGCAGGGCCCACCTCTGTGCCTACCTGAGCAGGACCCACCTCTGTACCTACCTGAGCAGGGCCCACCTCTGTGCCTACCTGAGCAGGGCCCACCTCTGTGCCTACCTGTACAGGGCCCACCTCTGTGCCTACCTGCGCAGTGCCCACCTCTGTGCAGGACCCATAGCAGTCACATGGCATCCTCTATAATACCCTGGATTTATGTTATAGTCTTTGTCATCATAACTTAGTCTCCATAAGAGATTAAAATAAATGTCAAAAAGCAATATAATGTTATGTTTGTCCTAAAATAAAATCTGTCATAAGAATTTACAAGCTGGTAAAGTCGCATGTAATTTGCATTCTCTGCAGCTGCCCTATTCTATGTTTGCAGGATTAGAACATTACAAAAAGAGGAGGTCCTGTACATTTTAAGACCTCAGACAGCCGTAGATGCCTTGTTACTATGCATTCAGATGAGGACTGCGTATTCAAGACATGCAGATGTCTGGGCTGTTGATCTCAGAAGAGGAACCTGTATATTAAGGGGATTTTATTCGGCTTTTACCATTTCAGAATGCAGTAAAAGTCATGTTTATCCAGATGAGCACATTGCTATCTTTCTGCAGTACCTTCATTTCATATGTAAGCTTTGCTGTATGTTAAGATATGGTTGAAAGTATGAATTTGTGAATGTTGGCTGTAGAGTTTACATTTCTCAGGTCGATGTAAAGGAGTACATCATTATAACTCTAATGCTAATGACGTTTTACAGACAGAAATTGAGTGATCTGTTCATCATAGGATTGAAACAAAAAATGGAACGAGAATGAAAGACTACAGACGGTGGTTGTGTATTGACACTGTCTGATTATACCGGGGAATTTCGAGAAATTCCCAGTTGTAAAAGATGTGGCTTGACATTTGTACCAATATTCCTATGAGAATAGATGAGGGCTATGAAGTTCATCACTATAACCCCACTTGGAATAGATGGGCTAAAAGTAATATATGTAGCAGCTAATTAGTAAAGACATTTTAATTCATGAAGAAAACAAGAAGCCATATCAAAAGGGCAATATATTACAGTGACTGTTAAGCAGGTTCAAAATATACCTTAAGAAGCACGGATGTAGCCATCTTTATCTGGACTCGGATAACTTGCTGCAGCGTGATATCACACAACAAAAGCCATTGAAAAAGTCAAGTTGCTTGACACTGTTTATTTAATGTGATAAAAGTCAAGTTAAAGACGGCTACATCTGTACTGGTAGATACACACTACCAGCGCTTCTATCCTCCTGCATTACACAAGGGAATATGGTGGCCTGGAGGCAGTCAGCTAAGTTTATTTCTTTTTTAGAGTGAGGAGGGGGCTCTGAAAGGAGAAACGTTGTGGCGGTTTATAAAAACGAGTGCAAAAAATAGGAGCAGCCGTCCACGGCTCACGCTCAGAATCTTTTCCTTTGCACTCGTTTTAATAAATCGCCCCAGGGTCTTCTTGCTCAACAGTTTAATTAAGAATGGCTAGCTACTATTCAACTTCCTGTCTAGGTGACTACCATTTGAGTTAAAATAGTTACATGTAAAGTAGTCACAGGATATTCTGTTATACAGGAGTCCAGGCTATACATGTTATATCAGGCTTGTACCGAGAGCCACTGAAGGAAGATTTATAAAGATTAGTGCAAGAAAAAGTAATGGAGTTGTCCATAGCAACCAATCAAATTTCAAGTCTTATTTTTCAGCGGGTTTGGAAAATGAAACAGCAATTCAATTGGTTGCTATGGGCAACTGTCCAACTTTTCTCTACTTATTTTGATCAATTCCCGTCACCACATAGATAACTAAAATAGTCTTTCACTTAATGGGGGCTCACAGGCATATAGACGCTGAGCCAGGGACTGTTGCAGGGAAGGGGTTAAGTGAGGGGAAGAGTTGTCTCCCTCCCCCTCCCTGGGGATTTGGGTGAGTCAGTTAGGTAGGGGCGTTGGTGTAGGAGAGGGGGTGGGCTTAGGGTAAGGGGAGTGGGTATATAGGGGCCTGCTTACCGGTAGTGCGGCCTCTTTGGAAGAATTTTCCCTCCCTCCCTTAGGTATGGTTATGTTACAGGTGGGAGTTGGTTGGTGGGTGGTGGAATGTGTATGTTTAAAAAAATATAAGAGGCCTTAATGTTTACGGTTATTTGGAAGGAGTTATATTAAAAAAAAAGAAAAGAGCGTATAAAAAAAATAAAATAAAAAGAAAAAGAACAAAGAGGGAAATGTTTTTACATGGTGATCAACGAGGTGGTTACTGGTTTGTTCTGGACAATGGTGTCTGGTTGAGATATTTTGTATTACGGTGTTATGTCATAGCGGGCGGTAGTAGAAGGGGTTTTACCTACATGTCCTTGGTTAGGCAGGCATACAGGTTGTTATTGACCTATGTTAAGGTCATTATGTTTATATATTTTGTAAATATGTTATTCACATTGTTATTGTGTTAATGAAGCTGTGGCCGACCCCCGGGTCAACCCCACTTTAAAAGGGATTTACGTGTCAGTTGTAACGTTATTTCTATTATGGGTGGGGGGGAAGGAGACTTTTGGGTTAAATGTTGCTATATGCAAAATCTGTTTTATTTCTTTTCTTTTTCCACGCTTTCAGGGGACAATAAAATAATTCAATAGGACTAAATGTCCCCATGTTTCTTTTATCTCTTTTAACTCTCTTTTACATAGGTCATTAATGTGATACTAAGCTATGTTAGTAACTAGAGATCAGCAAATATTTTCCAAGTTTCTCCAAAATGCAAATTGATTCAACCATCTGATTTTATCGCAAAATTAGCTAAAATTCTCTTCTCCATTGATTTAGCAAAATTCAAATTCACTATATATTCATATGACAAGATCTAACAAAGTGCATCAGCTTTTATAGGTTCTCTTTTAAAAAAAAAAACAAAAAAAAAACAAACAAATAAGAATCAGGGTGTAATAAATATAAAATGGAAATTTTATGGATTTTAGTGTCTGGTTTGCTTGCACTCAAAGCATATCGAAAAGCACTAGAGGGCGCTGTTGTCCATGTAATAACCAGTCAGCTGGCTTTATTGTTCTTTTTTAAATTGCAATGCATTGAAGTGTGTCAAGTGCAAGTAGTAAAGCAATGACAGTGAAAGGAGGAAACAATATGGACACTAATAAAAAAAAATCCATTCCAAAGTCAACAAATGGTAGGCCAGTTGAGTGAAAATATTAGATGTCTAAATAGAAAAGTATCATTGACGGGAAATCATCATGCAGATCATATAGAACAAATGCCGTGTTTCCTGATGGTAATTTCTTATGAAATGGAAGCTGTCTGCAGCATTTAGTGTTTAACCTGACAAGAAGGAAGTGACATATTATATAGCACATTTCCTGAGAACTATCAACCTGCCAAGTTCATGTCAGTTCAAGATCTCAATAAGTAGTTAACGAAATTGAGACTGTGAGGGAGGATCATTGTATGACTTATTAATGTCACAGAAGACCGTAGAAACTTACAAATAAAGGCCCCTTCACTGCTTTACTGCAATTCATAAAGTCAGACATGCTGGAAAATAATAAAATTCGGACAATTAGAAGACTACATGGTTTAGTGCAGAGGTCCCTGGGGATAATAAAACACATTCAAGGATGGTAAATAAAGTGTAATAATTGTACAATGAAAAGCTATGTAACTTTCTAGTATACTTTATGTTCCAATTCCTTACCCAGCAGAGTACCATCGGGCCCAGGCTCTGCCACAATAATGGGCCATCAAGGTTCACCAGAAGACAAACCCATTTGGAGCTGACTATGGAGCCAATCACTTGTCACTAGGGTCTGTTTTCTTATGGGTGGATACACAAATAACCTATTAGATCTTATTCATGATATGTCCTGTGTACACAATGATGTGTCCTGACCACATCCAACTGTCTGAAAAGCTCATTTAGAGGTGACAACCAATATGGTAGCATTTCCTTTTGTCACTTTTGCAAAAACGCATGCACAAGAAAAAAAAAAATATAGGTATATGCCAATATCTGCTAGAGTAAAAAAAAACAAAAAAAAAACACATACAGTACCGAGCCTTGGCTATCACTCTAATTTCTGATTTGCTAATCTATGATCATTTTCTTTTTTGGGAAGAAATCCTCCTTAACCCTTTCGCGCTCAGTGACGTACTATTCCGTCGTGCTAAGTGCATCGTTCACGCTCAGCGCCGGAATAGTACGTCGCGGGACTAACGGCCATTTCAGTCGTCTTCCCGACACATACAGGAGCTGTCACAGCTGCTGTCTCGTACAGCATTTGCCGCAGCTCCTTCAGCGGGGACCGATTGCTGTGTCCCTGCTGATTAACCCCTTGGAAGCCGCGTACAATAGCGATCGCGGCTTCTTAGGGGTTAAGCTGCCGTCATCGGCCCGCTACACGATAGCGGGAGGCGATCGTGGCTATGGCAACCGGATGTCTAACAATGGTGTCCGGCTATGCCACCTACGGAAGCCTAGTACGTCCTGACTATGTCAGGACCCACTATGCTTGCTGTCAGTGAGTAGCTGACAGCTCTAATACACTGCACTACGCATGTAGTGCAGTGTATTAGAATAGCGATCAGGGCCTCATGCCCTCAAGTACACTAGTGGGACAAAGTAATAAAGTAAAAAAGTAAAAAAAAGTTGTGTAAAAATAAGAAAATAAAAGTTTTAAAAGTAACAAAAGTAAAAAACCCCTGTAATGACAGGTTAGGGAGACAGACAGGTGAGCCCTAATCTACCCGCCACTCAGTCCTTGGCTACTTGCACGGCCCGTCCTAGGCGACGGCGTACAACTGGGCGACGGTCCCTACGCTCAGTAAGTGCACGACAGACAAACAGACAAGGGTACACAGAAGCTAAGGGAAATGGGGCAGTTGCCCACGACAACACCGTGAGCAACAAGGGTAGTGAACAAGCCGAGTCAAACCAGGAGTGTACAAGGTACCAAACGCAGAGCAGGAGAGTAGTCAGTAAAGCCAGGGTTAATATGAAGCAGAGGACAATAGTACTAGCAGGAACAGCAGAGCCAGGAAACAGGCAGAGTCACAGGCAAAGGAGGAGCAGGAAATGAAGGTATAAATAGACAGAGGGCGGGAGCTAGCTCCATCTGGCCAGGCTGTGATAGGTTCTCCCACTTCTCAGCCTTCCAGCCTGAGTGGTAGCAGATCGAGTCACTCTAACAGACCTAGGCACAGATGCAGGCTGATTAACCACGGGCATCGACACAGAAGCTGTGTCTGGCAGATCCTTTACACCCCCTTTTTCCCTTATCAGTCCTTTATTATTAATAAAAAAATAAATAAACAAACTATACATAATTGGCATCGCCGCGTCCGTAACGGCCTGAACTACAAAAGTATTTTGTTATTTATTCCGCACGGTGAACGCCGTAAAAGAAAATAATAAACCATACCAGAATCACAATTTTTTGGTCACTGCACTTCGGAAAAAATGGAATAAAAAGAGATTAAAAAAATCGCATATACCTAAAAATTCTACTGATCGAAACTACAGTTTGTTACTCAAAAAACAAGTCCTCACACGGCTTTCTTGATGGGAAAAAAAACGCTATGGCTCCTACTCCTAGAATATGGCAACAAAAAGTAAATGATTTTTAATAAAAAGTATTTTATTGTGCAAACGCCATAAGACATAAAAAAAACTATAAATATATGGTATCGCCGTAATCGTATCGCCACGCACAATAAAGTAAATATGTCATTTATAGCACACGGTGAACGCTGTAAAAATAGAATAAAAAACAATAGAATTTATGTTTTTTAGTCACCACACCTCTTAAAAATAGAACAAAAACTGATCAAAAAGTCGCATGCACGGTATGAAAACTGCAATGAATTCCTCAAGGGGTCTAGTTTCCAAAATAGGGTCACTTTTGGGGGGTTTCCACTGTTTTGGCACAAGACCTCTTCAAACTGGACATGGTACATACTAAAAAAAGAGGCCTCATAATCCTCTAGCTGGAACTTTGCTTCGGAGGCCGGTGCTTCAGTCTATTACCGCACTAGGGCCACATGTGGGATATTTCTCAAAACTGGAGAATCTGGGCAATAAGTATTGAGTTGCGTTTCTTGGGTAAAACCTGTTGTGTTATAGAAAAAAAATGGTATAAAAAGGATTTTGACAAAAAAATGAAATATGTAAATTTCACCTCTACTTTGCTGTAAATTCCTGTGAAACATCTAAAGGGTTAATAAACTTTCTAAATGCCATTTTGAATACGTTGAGGGGCCTAGTTTCTAAAATGGGGTGTTTGATAGGGGTTTCTAATACATAAGCCCCTCAAAGCCACTTCAGAACTGGAACGGAAAAAAAAATAAAAAAATAATATTTTTCTTATACCACACCCCGATGTACCGCATGGCAGTGTCCAGGATGCGTTATGAGGCAAGTCTTCGCTTCTTACATTATACTGATAATGAGCAGTGCCCACCACGAGATGACCCCAGTTTTGACCATTTGTATAAACGGAGACCCCTATTAGACCATTTCAGTGCCCGGTTTCCACAAGCATACACTCCTGAGAATTGTATTTCTATTGATGAGTCCTTGGTACATTTTAAAGGGAGGCTTCAATTCCACCAGTACCTGCCGAGTAAGAGGGCAAGGTATGGCGTGAAGATTAGAGATGAGCGAACTTATGAAATGTTCGGTTCGGCTGCTTCGCCGAATTTCACGAAAAAGTTAGATTCGGACCGAACTAGTTCTGACCGAACCTGTAATTTCCGTGCGCCGAGCATGGTACTGTCCAGGGTGCTGAAAGAGTTAATGGGCTGCACTAACTCTTTCAGCAACCTTGACAGTACAACGCTCGGCGCACGGAAAATACAATTTTAATGTAATAAAAAAATAAAATAAATACGTTCATACTTACATTCCTCCTGTCCGGCCTCCAGCGATGACGTTTCATCCATGTCGCCGCTGCAGCCAATCACAGGCTGTAGTGGCGGTCACGCACGTCACGTGACCGCCTCTGCAGCCAATCACAGGCTGCCGCGGCCTGTGATTGGCTGCAGAGGCCGCGGCAGCCTGTGATTGGCTGCAGCGGCCTCTGGAGCCAATCACAGGGTTTGTTTGTAATCGGTTGCCGTAGAGACACACATTGTGTTTTTAACTGGGCGTGTTTATGTGTATGACGCTGACCAATCAGTCACCAGTCAGCGTCATACACTCCTCAACATCTGCACGCTCCTCTCCTGAAATATTCTGTACTGCTGTGAACTCTGCTCTTACCATTACGTAGCTCTCAGTCTGTTACCTCTCCTCCACTCCTGTCCTCAATAACACCTTCACATGATTGGCAAGTCACCACCCCGCACAAGATCCGCACGCTCATCTCCTGAAATACTCTGTGCTGCTGTGAACTCTGCTCTTACCATTACGTGGTGACTTGCCAATCATGTGAAGGTGTTATTGAGGACAGGAGTGGAGGAGAGGTAACAGACTAAGAGCTACATAATGGTAAGAGCAGAGTTCACAGCAGCACAGAATATTTCAGGAGAGGAGCGTGCAGATGTTGAGGAGTGTATGACGCTGACTGGTTACTGATTGGTCAGCATCATACACATAAACACGCCCAGTTAAAAACACAATACACGCCCAGTTGGACATAACAAAAAAAAAACGCCCAGTTGTCCATTTCAAAGCTCATTTGCAAATATGAACACGACCGTAAAAACTCCCATTATTACGGGTCGTATTTACGACCCGTAATAACGGGCTCATAGACTTCTATTGGCCACGGGTACCTTCCCGTTTTCTTACGGGAAGGTGCCCGTGCCGTTGAAAACGATAGAACATGTCCGGCACGGGCAGCCCAGAGAAGTCTATGGAGCTGCCGTAATGACGTGTGGCTACATGTGTGCACCCGTCATTACGGCAGCGTTGCTAGGCGACGTCAGTAAATAGTCACTGTCCAGGGTGCTGAAAGAGTTAACTGATCGGCAGTAACTGTTTCAGCACCCTGGACAGTGAATTCCGATCAGAATATAGAGTAACCTGTAAAAAAAAAGGACGTTCATTCTTCCCGAGAACTTCCTGCTTCCTCCAGTCCGGTCTCCCGGCCGTTGCCTTGGTGACGCATCCCTCTCGACATCCGGCCCGACATTCCTGGATGACGATTCAGTCCAAGTGACCGCTGCAGCCAATCAACAGGCCAATCACAGGCTGCAGCCAATCACAGGCCAATCCCAGGCTGCAGCGGTCACATGGACTGCCGCGTCATCCCAAGAGGTCGGACTGGATGTCGAGAGGTACGCGTCACCAAGGCAACTGTGACGCATCCCTCTCTTGACATCCAGTCCGACCTCCCTGGATGACGCGGAAGTCCATGTGACCGCTGCAGCCTGGGATTGGCCTGTGGTTGGCTGCAGCCTGTGATTGGCTGCAGCCTGTGATTGGCTGCAGCGGTCACTTGGACTGAATCGTCATCCCGGGAGGTCGGACTGGAGGAAGAAGCAGGGAGTTATCGGTAAGTAGGAACTTCTATTTTTTTTACAGGTTGATGTATATTGTGATCGGTAGTCACTGTCCAGGGTGCTGAAACAGTTACTGCCGATCGTTTAACTCTTTCAGCACCCTGGACAGTGACTATCTCCGCCGGGTTCGGTCAAAACGTGTTCGGCAGGACTCGGTGAAGTTCAGATTCGCTGCGAACCGAACTTTTCCCGATGTTCGGACCGAAACCGGGTTCGGTTGTCCCGGTTCGCTCATCTCTAGTGAAGATGTATAAGCTGTGCGAGAGTGCATCAGGGTATACCTACAAATTTAGGATATATGAAGGGAGGGCACCAGTATTCAGCCCCCAGAATGCCCCCCCTTACTGGGAGTTAATGCAAAAATTGTGTGGGATTTGGTGCACCCACTGCTGGACCAGGTTTACCACCTCTACCGGGATAATTTTTATACCAGCGTCCCACTCTTCAAGTGCCTCG
Organism: Rhinoderma darwinii; assembly: GCF_050947455.1. Taxonomy (NCBI): domain Eukaryota; kingdom Metazoa; phylum Chordata; class Amphibia; order Anura; family Rhinodermatidae; genus Rhinoderma; species Rhinoderma darwinii. The sequence goes on along the minus strand of NC_134690.1, from coordinate 191,457,931 downwards.
CTTCCAGAAGTACTGCGACGTGCGGCACTGCTAGAAGAAATCTGAGGGGCCTCCCTAAGACTCTGCAGGGCAAACACTCAGAAGAGGTGAGAGCAGGGCACATTCTAGAATCAACATATTGTGTGTCAAGTACAAGGACAAGAGAGATGTCCTTGTATTGACAACAATACATGGCCCACCAGTACCCATGTACCTGTACGAGGTATCAGTACAGAGACCCCCAAACCAGACTGCATCCTGGACTACAATAGGAATTTCAAGAGGTGGTTATCAAGAACCTAATCTTTAGGGATCAAGAAGGGGGGCACCCAGTACTTCTGTAAGCGAGGCCACACGCATCGTACCAGGGCAACACTTTCCAGGAAAAGTTCCCCAAACTCGCAAGAAGAGAAAAAGTCAAAAAAGGTGCAGAGTCTGCTATAAGAGGGGGATAAGGAAGGACACAATATATCAATGTGACTCGTGTCCCGAAAAACCAAGGCTCTGTATGAAAGTGTTTTCAAATTTATCATACATCCCTTGATTTTTAATTTACCCCAGTTTTACTTACCCTGATGCACTCCGCACAACTTATCCCCCTCATCTTTCCCTTCTGAGCCTTGCTGTGTGCCCAGGTAGCTGTTAACAGCCACATGTAGGGTATTGCCATACCCTGGAGAATCCATATTAGTTTATGGGGTGTATGTCTCCGGTGGCACATGCTGGGCACAATATATTGGACACTGAAATGGCATATATGTATAGAAAATTGCAAATCTCACTCTGCACCATCTGCTGCGCATTATCTTTTACACAATACCTGTGGGGTCAAAATGCTCACTACACCTCTAGATGAATGCCTTAAGGGGGGCAGTTTTTAAAACGGGGTCACTTCTCGGGGGTTACAACTGCACTGGTACCTCAGGGGCTTCTGCATACATGACTTAGCACCAGAAAATCCCCAGTAGGCCAAATGGTGGTCGTTTCCTTCTGAGCCCTCCCATGGGCCCAAATGACAGTTTATCACCACAAATAGGGTATTGCCGCACTCAGGAAAAATTGGGCAACAAAATGAGGTATTTTATTCCTTGTGAAAATAAGAAATTTTGAGCCAAGACTACATCATATTGGAAAAAATTATTATTTTTTTTAATTCACAGCCCAATTCAAATAAATTCTGTAAAAAAACTATGGGGTCTAAATGGTCACAAGAACCATAAATGAATTCCTTGAGAGGTGTCGTTTCCAAAATGGGGTCACTTCTGGTGGGTTTCCATTACTTTGACACCTCTGGGGCTCTGCAAATGTGACATGACACTCGAAAACCAATCCTGCAAAACCAAAGAACACATAGCGCTCCTTCCCTTCTGAGGCCTTCCATTGGCCCAAACGGCAGTTTGTCGCCACAAGTGGGGTGTAGCCGCACTCAGGACAAATTGGGCAACAAAATGGGGCAATTTATTCCCTGTGAAAATAAGAAATTTTGATAAAAAATGTAATTTTTTTAATTTCAATGCCCAATTCATATACGCGCTGTGAAAAAACTGTTGTGTCCAAATGGTAACAACAACCATAAATGAATTCCTTGAGGGGTGCAGTCTCCAAAATGGGGTCACGTTTGGGGGGATTCCTACTTTTTTGGCAGCTCAACACTTCTTCAAACTTGGCATGCTGCCTAAAAGATATTCTAATAAAAAAAGAGGCCCCAAAATGCACTAGGTGCTCCATTGCTTCTGAGGCCTGTGTTTTAGTCCATGAGCACACTAGAGCCACATGTGGGATATTTTTAAAAACGGCAAAATCTGGGCAATACATGTTTAGTAGTGTTTCACTGGTAAAATCTTCTGTGTTACAGAAAAAAATAGAATAAAATTGAAATTCAGCAAGAAAAATGAAATTTGCAAATTTCACCTCCACTTTGCTTTAAATCCTGTGAAATGCCTAAAGGGTTAAAAAAAACTTTCTAAATGCTGTTTTGAATACTTTGAGGGGTCTAGTTTTTAAAATGGGGTGTATTATGGGGGTTTCTAATACATGGGCCCCTCAAAGCCACTTCAGAACTGAACAGGTACCTTAAGAAAAAGGCTTTTGAAATTTTCTTAAAAGTATGAGAAATTGCTGTTTATGTTCTAAGCCTTGTAACGTCCAAGAAAAATAAAATAATGAAACGATGCCAATCTAAAGTAGACATATGGGAAATGTGAACTAGTAACTATTTTGGGTGGTCTAACCATCTGTTTTATAGGCAGATGCATTTAAATTCAGAAAAATTCTATTTTTTCTAAATTCTATAAATGTAGTAATTTTTCACAAATAAAAACACTGAATATATATCGACCAAATTTTACCACTAACATAAAGCCCAATGTCTCATGAGAAACCAATCCCAGAATCGCTTGGATAGGTTTAAGAATTTGGATGCTATTACCACATAAAGTGAAATATGTCAGATTTGAGAAATGGGCTCTGAGCCTTAAGGCCCAAAATAGGCTGCTTGCAGTCACTGAGAAACTTCCAATGGCTGAAAACCTGCTGTGATCATGTCCAATTGTCAGTGCAGTTAAGGACAGATTTCTATCCCCTGGATGAAAAGACGGATGTTTCAACTCACTAAAAGTGATATATAGTCGTTTTTAAGCTTCATGCACGTTTTGTTTTTTTCGCTCCATACCAGAGGCGGACATATCATTGGTGCAACCTGTGCAGCTGCGCTGGGGCCCAGTAGGTAAGGGGGCTCACTGTCACTTTAAATCAGCCTTCTTCTGTCTAACAGATTGCATATAATTGCCTGAGATCATGCATTTTATGGGTCACAACTACTGATTTATTGTTAAAGAGACATAAGTGGGTGATATATGAAGAGATATTGGAGAACAAGGACGCCATATACTGAACTTGCACTGTGCAAAATCCCCAAATTGAATAGGACAGTAATAAAGCTTCCAAGGAAGTGTATACCTCTGTAATACGGTGCTGTATGGAGCTCAGCCGTGTGAATAAGGCTTTAGCCTGTTATCAAATGCCAGTGTTTCTTACCCTAAAGCCACAATTCAGTAATGTTATGGCATTTCTTGTAGCATTAGTATACTATATCATCTACAGCTGCCAAAGCTATAGCGCTAAATGCAGGGGTCTTGAGAGCAACATGTAGCTCCCAAGACGCTGGAGGAAAGCTACTTTAGTGGAAACAATCTAAAAAGCTAATTTCAGGGCTAGCGTCTGGAATCTAAGGCAGATGACAGGCAGCATAAGTTACCTTTCTACTATATCACAGACCGCTGCATGTACGTAGATGCATGGGCAGTAAAAGGTTTTAGAATATATAGTACAATTAGTTAGTAAGCTCTTGTGGATCTTCAGCCTCTGTGCAATGACCTTAACGATCATGGCTGTATCACATATACACTCAGTGCACTGAACTGACGGGTCGTGATTGAATTCAAGCAAAACAGTATCTGTGCGACATTTCAGCAATAAAACAGTAGTCCGTCTGCTTTACTCAACTATAAAATCCTTGCCTTTAAATGTAGATACTAATTCTTCATGTGCTGACAATTACATCTAGCATTTGCATATTTCTTCTCATAATTCTTTAATAAATTAATCTCATTTACAGCTGAGTGGCTCTCCTTGTTATTTCATCGTCTAAGCTTGGGCATAATCCTTTTTTCTCTTCAACTCGGGCAGTCCTTTATCTTTCAAATTAATTAGATTAAAAAAAGTTATCCCATCTTAAATACTGGCTCATTTAGCCTATGTCAACCTTTGCAGTCTGTCCTTGTTTAAAGAGCTGTGCAATATCGCCTGATGCTAATGGACTTTATGGTGATTCTGATTTTCTCTTTTCATTTAAATCATGTTATCTATTCTTTGGGAGTTTTGTTAGGTATTCTGAACACCTTTTTGTCCAATCATAATTACAGAAGTACAACTGCAGTGGCAGACTTTGCTACTGACCCGAAGGAGGATGAGAAATAGTTGACACTCATTAGCCACCTTTAATTGTAATTAAAACGTCCAATGTTTTTTTTCTCTTAGTAATTCTGAGCCCTAGGGAATTTTTATTCCATACATGGGAGATATTGCATCATATAAAACACTGATGAGAGCAGAAAAATAGAAGCAAAATTATATTTTTAACTGGTTTATGCATCATATTTCCAAGCTACTACTGTTGTGATTAGACTGATCACTGAAATTTGATGGTGGCGAGGTGCCGGACATTCAGAACAATATCTTATCACTTGCATTTTAGCTTCTGTGCTGGCTAAACTTGGAAAAAACAATAGTGTCTGGCTGAAAGAACAACTTAGGGTACTTTTATAGGACCCAACATGGGCCGTGTAAATGAGCGCCGATCATCGAGAGAGCTCGTTGATCGGCGCTCGTTTGCTCTTTTCACAAGGATCTATGTATGGGGATGAGCTCTCATTACTGTGATTGCTCGTCCCCATACATTTCTATCATTTTCGACAGCACGTCTCCCTGTTTACACAGGGAGATGTGCTCCTGACAATGATAATATTTTGGCATTCAAAACGATACAATCAACCGATAAATGATCGCTTGTTATCGGGAATGAGCATTCTGTTATTACCCGTTTGCCCAATAATTGGCCGGTGTATAAGGTTCCTAAATCTAAAGGCCACCACTTTATACTGATCCTTCTTAACCTATTATCTGTTTTTTTTAATATAGTCTGCCACTTTCTTGGATAACATCCAATCAAATTTTCCACCTTATTAGGTTTTTAGGGGTCACATTTGGCTCAGCTTTTTCATTTATACTTTATATTCCCACTCTCAACATCACTTGTGAATTAACACTGAAAACACATTTCCCAGTTTACAAAAATATGTCCCTTTCCATCCCTTGAATAAAACACAATGCTAGTCCATCGATACAGTCCTCTGTGGTTTACCAATGAACAGTTATGTGTCTCTCTAATCTTTTCCTTACTCTATAGGTCAACTCATTTCCATATTGTTCCTTTTTGTATGCCCTTTATGTCACACAAGAAAAAAATCAAAAGCCTAACAAAAACTACAAAGCTTTGTTTTATTTGTCTCCTTATTTCTTCACCTACTTTTAGAATTATTTTTTGCAAATTTCCTCTCTAAGGCCCCATGCACACAACCATAAAATCATCCATAATTGCAGTCCGTAACTACGGACCCATTCATTTCTATGGCCGACAGACTCGTTTCTGTATATTTACGGGAAGGTGTCTGTGCCATAGTAACCTTCCGTAAAAAATAGGACATGTCCTATTTTTTTTATTTTACGGACCGTGCTCGTGTACTTTATAATGGGAGCATGGCCCACAAATGCGGATGGCTGTCCGTGGCCGGCCGTGCCCATAATTATGGACCGTGATTACGGTCGTGTGCATGGGGGCTAACACTCTAATCACCATCTCACACTCATATACAGATCTTTAATATTTTTCTTCTCTGGAAACTACTAGCTTATGCCATTTTCCAACCTTACAAACCTTCAAACACATCCTAAAATTTCACGTCTTTAGACTAGCCTAAAACCTGTTCTTACGTATATCCTCATTAATTATTAGAGACAAGGAAGAGACTGTGATCCAGCGCTTGTGCGTAATTAAAAGGAATCTAAGTTCCAAATTTATTGAAATTCGAGTTAAAAATATAAATTCAAAGTACTGAAGGGTGTATCGCAATTATATTTCACCTACGCGTTTCAGACACGTGCAGTGTCCTTCATCATGGCATATGTTCAACATCTACATATGCCATGATGAAGGACACTGCACGTGTCTGAAACGCGTAGGTGAAATATAATTGCGATACACCCTTCAGTACTTTGAGTTTATATTTTGAACTCAAATTTCAATAAAATTGGAACTTAGATTCCTTTTAATTACGCACAAGTGCTGGATCACAGTCTCTTCCTTGTCTTTACTATTTGACCGCTGGCCGTGCGGGGATCAGAGCGCTACTTGGACAAAGTCTACAAACGGTGAGCTGAAGGATTCCCCCCCCCCTCTTTTCCCATACAGTCTTCTTGTCTACTCATTAATTATTCTTAAACTTCCTCCCCTGACAAAGCAACAATGTTTACCCATCCCCCTTCTGTTTTAGCTTTTTCCTATTCATTTTGGACTGTAGGCCCATAAGGACAGGACTCTATCTCTCTATAAATAACAATAATAAGTTTGCTAGTCAAATTTTTTGTATGATTCTTTGGCAGGGAATATCTGATGATCATCAACTAATGCAATGGTTTCCAACCTGTGGCTCTCGGAGTTAAGGTTTCCCAACAGCTGGGGAGCCACTAACAATGTATAATATTACACATCACCTTGAAATCATTAAACTCAATTTCAATTAATGTATTCATGAAAACAACAATGGTTAAAAGAAGATATGTCGTTTATAGGACGGACCTTAAACTGGATGCCTGACAAAGATTCTGGATCAAGATAGAAACATTGTAGTTTTTATTTTTTATTTTTCCACATCTGAGAGATTGTGTGAAATATTCCAAAAGTTTCTCTGCGGTCATATGCAATATCACCTGGTTCAATAAGAAGTTTTTTTCTTTGTTGTTTTTGTTGTCCCCAATAAAACAGTTGGGACATATATGTTTAAGAAAGTGGTTCAAGTATGGAAGAAACGCAAAAAAAAACTAGAGTTACTGTTAAATATGATGTGTTTAGTACAATATTACTTTGAATGGTATGCAATACAAAGGGTTTCCTATACAAATAAGTACAATATTGTACCGTAACTCTAATAGTAATTAAAGGGGTTGTCTGGGCATGGGGCAGTTTTTTATATTGATGACCTATCCACAGGATGGGGGTCTGACACCCGGACCCCGCAATGATCAGCTGTGCCGGCTGCATCCAGGCACCAGAAGTTATGCAGTGGTCGGTGCCGGAAGCAGAAGCGGCCATGCTGCAACACTGCAGCTCTGCTCCTATTGAAGTAAATAGGATCAAAGCTATAGTACTACAGCATGGCCGCTATACACGGACCAGAGCCATCTGCTTCCGGCACTGACCACTGAATAACTTCCCTTGCCTGAAGGGACCGCCACCGATCATATACTGATGACCTATCCTGTTAATAGGTCATCAGTATGAAAAAACGCCCCATGCCCAAATATCCCCTTTAAAGCGTAGCTCTTGCTATAACTTTTTTTGGCATAAATCTGTATTATATGTGGACATATGAAACTTTTCAATATATCCTAATCCAATTAGAGGCAAATGGCATCTTTCTCACGTTCCAGCAGCCTGTAGACCCTCCTTCCTTGCCTGTTGGCAAGCAGTTTCTTGAGCCAAACACAGAAGTGAATATAAAAGAGGAGACATATCTGCCTTTCCTTTAAACTTGTCCTTTTAGATCCACTACTATGTTTGGCTAAAAAAAAACTTCACTCAAAATTGCAACAAAACTGTTTGTGACGAATCAAATCATAGGCGGTGTTCAAATCTCTGTTCCTTTCCACTGAGGGGTTCCGTCTGATGTTTTCGTCGTATTAACCCCTCAACGCAAAGGCAAACGGAAACCTAAGCTTCCGTTTGCATCACCATTGATATCAGTGGTGACAGAAACTATGCTAAAGGTTTCTGTTTGTCACCGTTGTGACAGGGTTCCATAGTTTTTGACTAAATCAATAGCGCAGTCGACTGTGCTATTGGTTCCGTCAAGAATGGAACCCTGTCACAACGGTGACAAACGGAACCATTACCAAAGTTTCCGTCACCATTGAGATCAATGGTGAGTGAAATGGAAGCTGAGGTTTGAGTTTGCCTTTCCGTTGAGGGGTTAACCCAACGGAAACCTCCGACAGAACCCCTCAACGGAAGGACAATGACATTTTTTTAAGTCAAAACCAGGAACAGAACCTAAAGAGAAGCAATATATAAAGAAAGGACTTATAGGTCTGCTCTCCTGTATCCAATTGTGGTTTTGGCTTACAAAATGCTGGTTAAATCTGCTGAATATCTGCATTGTGGGAACCCATCCTTAATGTTCAGAAAAATAGTAAGAACAAAAGGGAGGAGGGTGATGCAGCTGCAGTCACACTGAGTTGACACTGTCAAAGACACAGAAAAATGAGTTTTTTTTCCTTTCTTCAATAGACTTATTTCGTAAATAGTTCTTAAACCCTGACATCTGCATTACTGTGGCAGGGTTATTTCTCAGTAAGTTACTACTATACTATGTATATGAACAATAATATGTTAAGCCTTCATGATAAACAGCCACACCATACTAAACATTTTCCAAAGTGTTTCCTTATTTATTGCCGAGAGGTAGGAATTAATTCTGGAAATAGATCCTTTATTTTAATGAAGTGACACTTTGCTCTTTCAGCCAAATAAGGTTGTTCATGTTTTTATTCACCCATAGCATTATGTCCATTTTAAAGACAGATTTGTTTTGACTTAAGAATTGCAATACTGTGTTTTTTTTTTAAGTTGCAGACCAGGATTATTTATCTTCATTCTAAATTTAAGGTTTTCGGAAAACAGAATTTGTAAGGATTTAGTCTTATAGGTAGGTAAATGAGCTTATTCATGCTTTTGATAGGTGCTGCTTTAAGTATATCGTATAAGTCGCCAAAGAAAAAGTGCTCCAGTTTCTCATATATTAAGGAGCTAATATTTTGCTGTTATTGCTTTTTTAATAATTCAAGATTTTTTTTACATTTTTTTTACATTTAATCAGAAGGCACCTTTTTATTAGTCTCATGTGCTGAAAGTCGTCTCACTTTATCATGTTCACAGTTATAATTCATTGACCAAATATGCTGAAAAGCCTCTAGGTGCTAAAGTGATCAATTCCATGATGGTTTTAGTGTTTCTTCATCGAATATATTTCCTTACTCAATGCTAAAGCGTAGATTTTCTGTTTGATTTACTGCCTGTAGTCTTCAGGGATCTGAGAGAATCTCTGATTTGTCTTTATATTACTACACAACGATAATGTACCTTGAGAATACATGTAGTTCCCATATAAACCTAAAAATATAGTTAAAATAAATGAAAAACTGACCTGCAAATATAAATCCTTCAGTTGTACTTTACTGTCTAGTTTTAAAACAATCTATCTAAGGCTATGTTCACATCTGCATTGTGGCTTCTGTTCGCAACAGAAATCACAACGCTATGCTTGATCCATTGTCCGAGGGTTTCCAACAGCGCCCAATGGATCCCACTGTCTTACAGTTGGGTTTCTGTTTGTCAGCAAAAATAGTGCTGCATGCTTTTTACCATCAAATGTGACTGACCTGCCATAGGAGGTGCCAAATGCCAGTGTGAACAGAGCCTTAGTCACACCTATTTCTAGGAGAGATTAGTCACCAAAAATATGGTCACACTTCCAATTTTTACTTTGACGGTCATATACATTTTCCAGATTACTGAATGGTGAATCTGCCTAGTTATGAAGTTATATATCGACTGCTACAGGCATACTGGCTTCCATCTGGGTTTTGAAGAAACAAATGTAAGTATGAGATTTAATAAACTTAATAAAACTTATAACAATTATAAAAATGCATCAAATCCCGGTCATTTTCATCCAAAATGTTGTCATTTCTTTTATTTTATTTTATTCAATGACATAGGCATGCCATGCTGCCAATGACTGAAATCCAACCTTAAGCCCCCGTCCAGAGGAACAGTCACTTAAGATGGAATTTTAAAAACTAGCACAATCCCAGTAGTCATCGCGACAGATGTCACTGTGACTTTCAGAGTACAAAGTCCCTCTGATGAATTAGAGGAAGAATTTCTCTGAGACACTCCCTCACGCCGTTGCCTTTAAAGGAACAGTGTCATCACAAATAATTTGTTTATATGTTAAAGATGTTAGTGCTGTAATATAAACGTTTATTTTCATTTGTGTGTTTGTGTTTTACTGTTTCTTATTTTCACACTTTTTCTTCCCTATGGGGGCTGCCATTTTTTGTTCCATTTCTGTGTGTGTCGATTAACGACACACACAGACATGGAATACGGCAGCCACAGTCCCATAGGGACTGCGAACGGCTCCCGTCCCATTGACTGCCGTGTACGGCGTCTGTGTGGGAACTGCGCATGCGCCGCTCCCACACAGTCCTATTCGAAATTGGCGCCGTCCGGCGCCATTTTCCTGTGGACCGGAAGTCGCGGCTGGACAGTAATATCACTACTTCCGGTCGCGGCTTCCGGACAAGTGCACATGGAACAGCGGCAGCAAAGGGAGCGGACGGGCCGCGGCGGCAGGAGCAGGTAAGCGATTTCAATGTATGTTAGTGTTTGTGTGTGTTTACTACTGCATGTAAACCTACTACACTGTGGGTTACCTCAAAAAATGGCGACACACAGTGTAGGAGGTTAAACCTTTCAAACCCCTCGTTTATCCCGGCACTAGCCAGGATAAAGGAGGGGGGATTGCTGAGAGCTCACTAGAGCGATAGCTTTTAACCCAATGTTGCAATGCTGCAATTTTGGGAACTAGCTCCAAACAGCTCCATCTAGTGACCAAAAATGGGTAGTATTATAAATTTGAAAAAATTTATAATATTTCCTGACTCGCGAAAAAAATAAAAAAAATTTGAACAATGTTTAATCACCCACACACTAAATGTTTAAATTTTAAAAAAACAACATGTTTTTGGGGCGACACCATGCCTTTAACTAATGTCTGCCTTTCCGCTCTATTCTAAAGTGGTAACCGAGAAGTTGAAGAGGAATATACGCTAGGTCAGTATTTTTTTTTCCTACCAATATTTAACTCTCCCTATGGGGGTTCTACTGTAGTTGCTTTAAAAGGCCACCATGGTATTAGGCACAAGGCAACCAAGTATTTATCACCATCTAAGAACTGAGTGCCATGTTCACATTTTAATATAGTATAAAACACCTTGTTTTGTGCATTTCCCCAGGAATCAAAGTGAAGATAACAAACACACCTTATCAACCTTACCTTCTCATACGCATACCCTACCAACATGACCAACTCACACAAATTGCACTTAAAAATAACATTGTTAGAAACGCTTGGGAGTGAAATGGTTATGAACTTACAGGAAGTCCAGTTGGGCCATTCTTTCCAGGAGGTCCTGGTTTTCCACGCCTACCCTGGAAAATAAAAACAGAAATACAATTTTGAAATACTTTGAAATGCAATCATTAAAAATGGAGTCATTAAAAAAGTACTAGTAAGATAACAATTTTGAAGAATAAATACAATTACGTATATTTTAGAAGTTTGTGATTTTTATGAATGAGCTATAATGGCAACTAGAGAGTTCCTGAAAGCTGAACATAGGAATACTACTCATATGAGTCAAGGTAAAGTTTTATTGACATCCTATTTTATGCTACTCAATATTTTTCTCACTCATAACTTGCATTAATGAAGTTTCAATAAAATAGGATCAATGTATTAACTTAGATCTTATAAACAAAACTAATAATTATATTAAATGTTACTAGTTTAAAATGCAATAATGTGATTTAATAGCCAATCAGTTTCAATTAAACGGGTCATTTTCTTTGACACTATTGAACTGCAATATATATTTCCTGACTGATGTCGGATTTGTTTAGGCTAAATTCACATCGTGGTTGGTGGTTACATTTGGCGGAACCTTTTGGAATGTATGCAACTGTATTCCTACACAGTTGCATATGCATATTCTTTTTTTTTTTAATTATTATTGAAAAGCGCAGTTAACTCGGCTTTTCAATAAAGCTGGGACTGTGGGATTCTGACGCCTCCCAACCTAAGGACACCCTTTTTTCATATGTTTGCCTCTTAAAGTATATGGGAACGTCAGCATATACGTTAAAGGGGTTTTCCGACTAAGCACATTTATCATCTATCCACAGGATAGGTGATAAATTTATGATCGCTGGGGGCCCCACCACTGGGACACTCATTCCTCCCTACTGCACGATCGCAGTGAGGAGGATTTTGAACAGAGTTTCTGTTTGTCGGCCCCATAGACATTGAATGGAGCGGCAGGCACGTGCGCGACCACCACTCTATTTAAAATCCTGCTCAGTGCAATCGTGCAGTAAGGAATAACGGTGGTCGGGACTCCTGCTCTAGTGATCAGTGGTGGCCCCCCCCCCCCCCAATCATACATTTACCACCTATACTGTGTATAGATCATAAATGTTCTCAGTGGAAAAACCCTTTAAGAGATTTTTCAGGCGTATACACTGACAGTACATCCCACACTTCATGTGAATTTAGACTTAACTGGAGTCATCTGCCGCTTGCTTGAATTAGTCAGCACCTGAATCCAGGTGCTTATCAGTTTCACAGAAATGTTTGATCAGAGGATAGACATGAGGAAAGCTTACACTTTTGGTTACATATCAGACATATTATTAACAAAAGGCGGCTACAGTAGGAAGTTCCTGTTTGCTTGAAGAAAAATCAGCAGCTAACAGACCTAAGTACAGCAAGATTCCATTATTTATTTTTTGGGGAAAAATTCAGTTAGCTGAAGTATTACTGTCCCATGGACTATTTCCATTCCGAGAAATAATAACAGTATTCTAATTAAAGCAATCAGATAATGTGATTATTTTATTACCTATGTATCATAAAAATTGAGCGGTAATAAAGCACATTTTAATATACTGTAGGTTTAATGCATTCACTTAGATGCTTGTGTGCTATTGTAACTCTTTCCTAATAGATGAAAGCTGGATTGTAAGGCTCTGGTCACATTAGCATTTTTGTTTTTTCTAGTATTTTTGAAGGCAAGAATAGCATAGTCTGGACCAATATTCTTGCTGTCAAAAATATTGTGACCCCCAACTAAAACATGATGGACCCTATTATAAGCTAATGAAATCTCTCAGAATTTATTGTAGTAAGTTTGAAAACGTATCCACCATAGCTGTAATGACTCCGTAATGAAGGGATGCCATAATGCTGGTGTGAACAGAGCTTTAGATTAAATAATATATTAGGGGAAGGATAATTTTTTCAGTGGAATGCTTGTGATTGTAACCAATAATTTTGAATTCTTTTTTTTACATTTGGGTAAATGCTGTAATCACAACCACATGTAGAATATGTTATAGGCATATGTGGATAGCTATGCAGGGGATAAATGCAAATCTTCAGCATGTCCATTTTATCTACTACATGATTGGTCTGATTTATGTATTGTTAAATGGTATGACAATAATACACTTCACTAACCCTACTTAGTAATACTGCTAAAATGCTACAATAAAATTAGATGAGTACATGGCCAAAAGTAAATGGACATTGATATATACATTCTGAACATCCCACTTCAGAACCGGGAGTTAGTTAATCAATTGCTTCTAAAACAGTCTCAACTGTCTACTAGATTTTAGAAAATGGCTCTGGTTATATGCGTTCATTCACTCAAACATATTAGTGTGATCGAGCATTAGTACTGTTTGATATAGTAAGCGTTCCAATTCATCCCAAAGATATTTCATTTATAAAGTCAGGCTCTGTGCAGCCACTCAACTTCTTCCACAACAAACTTGGCAAACAATTATTTTTTTTAAGACATAGCTGTGCACAGGAGAATTTATGAAGCAGGACAATGCCGCCCCCACACTTGCTATAAAGTTGGAAGCACATAGCATTCTAGAATGTCATTGTATGAGATTTCATGTGGAATAAAGACCGTGAAGGATAAATCTGAGCAATAAGTAAACTCCACAACAGTGGGCTTGTAGTATACGAATATTGGCAGCATTGCATCCAAAAATGACTACTATTAATGAAGCCGCTAGTCACCAAAATCCACTAAACTTTATTTTTAATGTAGGGTAAATTCTCTCCAACAATATACTGTATATAATCGACATTTTACATGTATGAAACACACTTAGAGGAATTTATCAAACGATCCCATTGTTTTGCCGTAGAAAAGTCGCCTCTTGAGCAAAAATCTTGCAACTTTTACTCGCCTACGCCGCTCACTGACTTTTTAAAAAAAGAATGAGTGGGCCTCCGTAGCCTGACAAATTTACTATAATTAATGCTAGAAATTGGTATATATTGTAGCAGAAACCTACACCAACTTGTAGCTGCCATAGATTTCCCTTTCTGCCGCATGGACAGCACAAGATTTGACAAATTTATTAAGAAGCATGTACCTCTTAATAAATGTACCTCTTAATAAATTAGTCACGTCTTTCTCCTGTGGGTTTCAGACTAAGGGCTTATTCACACGAACGGGTGTCACATCGACCATGAAATACTGCTTTTTACGGACGATTTGCATTCGTGCGGAACCCGATTTCAAAGATCCCTCATAGACGTGAGTCTATTAAGGGATCTGTGAAAACGGCCAAAAATAAGACATGTCCTATTTTTTAACTGGCCCTTCACACGATCCATTAAAAAAACAGCCACGTGAATAGCCCCATAGAAGCACATTGATTTTGATTCGCGACGGCCGTTGAAAAAAACATCCGTCACACGACTGATTATCCTGTTCATGTGAATAAGCCCTAAAACTAGCGTGTGAAATGCAAGTCTTAGTAAATCTCTCTAGTATATGTTTGTATATAATGAATAGAATAACACAGATCTGAAAGATATAACTAATGTAAAATCTTGTATTATTCCCAATAGAATCTAGAGTAATTTGGAATAGTACAGAAAATGTGGCAGAAATAATTTGAAACATAATACATCTTTACCTAGTAGTCGACATCTTCCAATTTGGTGTCATGCTTTAACGTTAAATACCAAGAACTTCACTACATTATTTCAGAGAGAAGCTATTATCCTCACACTGTGCATCAAAAGTCACTACCTGCAGATAGAGCATCCACCCTTTGTTAGATGCATACATCTTCCAGCAGCACTAGAGAAATCAGTTCAGTGACAGGGAAGGGACAAATCCGAGACAAATTACATATGTTCAGGGATGCTCCCAGCGTTATCATTTGCTTGTGCATGCTATTAAAATGAAAGAACACTCTGGTATTATGCAGCACACCATGCTGGAATCCTGCTCCGCCGCCTTATCAGTAATCTACCGTTGTCTCTTTACATAGAGGACACTGTATACAACAGAAGATTAAATCAATCAAGTGGCCAGTTTATGCAAAGAGAAAGCACGTTGTACAGTTTCAGTTCATATTCATCGAAATCAACTATTGTCACTATTTTGACAGGTTATGTCAAAACTACAAGGAAGATATGGAAGCGTGTTTTTGCCAAGACATCGCATGGATTGCCAATGGGTACTCTGGTTTCCTTCTACACTCCAAAAACATACATATAGCCCCCAATAGGAAAAGTGTGTGAGGATAGCTTCTGTAACAAACCAGACTGCTGCAGGACAGGGTGTCCTCTTGTGAATTATGAAATAGCAATGTGGCATTACTGCTCAGATATACGATCTTCCAGTATCAAGAATTACTATTAGTTAGCAACAACCTTCAGACCCTTTCCAGCTTTATGAAGTGTATGTTGACATATATTAGATATATAATTTTTTCTAGCAGTAACATAAATAAGTGGAATACCTATGATGCACATTGAGGGCATTCCTAAAAATCAACTATTAAAGAGGCTCTGTCACCAGATTATAAGTGCCCTATCTCCTACATAATCTGATCGGTGCTGTAATGTATATAACAGTGTTTTTTATTTTGAGAAACGATAATTTTTTAGCACGTTGTGAACAATTTTAGATTTATGCTAATTAGTTTCTTAAAAGACAACTATCCATTTTTTAAACTTTTACCAACTGGGCGTTGTAAAGAGAAGTGTATGACGCTGACCAATCAGACCAATCAGCGTCATACACTTCTCATCGTTGCAGCCCAGCTTCTTTCACTGCACAGCGTGATCTCGCTGTGAATGATAGCACAATCATGGGGAAGACTGCTGACTTGATAGTTGTCCAGAAGACAGTCATTGACACCCTCCACAAGGAGGGTAAGCCACATAGGGACATTGCTATAGAAGCTGGCTGTTCACAGAGTGCTGTATCCAAGCATATTTAAAAAAACGTTGAGAGGAAGGAAAAAATGTGGTAGAAAAAGGTGCACAAGCAACAGGCATAACCACAGCCTTGAACGGATTGTCAAGAAGAGGCCATTCAAGAAACTAGGGGAGATTCACAAGGAGTGGACTGCGGCTGGAGTCAGTGCTTCAAGAGCCACCACACACAGACGTATCCAGGACATGGGCTACAACTGTTGCATTCCTTGAGACAATGTCAGAAGTGTCTTACTTGGGCTAAGGAGAAAAAGGACCGGTCTGTTGCTCAGTGGTCCAAAGTCCTGTTTTCAGATGAAAGTACATTTTGCATTTCATTTGGAAATCA
The DNA here is from genome assembly GCF_050947455.1 of Rhinoderma darwinii. Classification (NCBI taxonomy): domain Eukaryota; kingdom Metazoa; phylum Chordata; class Amphibia; order Anura; family Rhinodermatidae; genus Rhinoderma; species Rhinoderma darwinii. The sequence goes on along the minus strand of NC_134690.1, from coordinate 191,441,629 downwards.
AGGTCCCAGAGTCTGGAGAAAGAGTGGAGAGGCATCAATCCAGGTTGCTTGTGGTCCAGTGTGAAGTTTCCAGAGTCAGTAATGGTTTGGGGAGCAATGTCATCTGCTGGTGTTGGTCCACTGTGTTATATTAAGTCCAGAGTCAATGCAGTGGTCTACCAAGAAATTTTAAAGCACTTCATGCTTCCCTCTGCTGGCAAGCTTTATGGAGATGCTGATTTCATTTTCCAGCAGAACTTGGCACCTGCCCACACTGCCAAAAGTACCAACACCTGGTTTAATAATCACAGTATCACTGTGCTTGATTGGCCAGGAAACTCGCCTGACCTAAACCCCATAGAGAATCTATGGGGTATTGTCAAGAGGAAAATGAGAGACACCAGACCCAACAATGCAGACGAGCTGAAGGCCGCTATCAAAGCAACCTGGGCTTCCATAACACCTCAGCAGTGCCACAGGCCGATCGCCTCCATGCCACGCCGCATTGATGCAGTACTTCATGCAAAAGGAGCCCCGACCAAGTATTGTGTGCATATACTGTACATACTTTTCAGTAGGCCAACATTTCGTTATTAAAAATCATTTTTTGTTATTGGGCTTATTTAATATTCTAATTTTCTGAGAGACTACATTTTGGGTTTTCATTAACTGTTAGCCATAATCATCAACATTAAAAGGAAAAAAATGGTGAAAAAAGATCACTCTGTGTGTAATGAATTCACTTTTGTAATTGAATTACTGAAATAATTTAACTTTTTGATGATATTCTAATTCATTGAAAAGGACTAGTATATCACACAATATATACACACACACATCTATATATATCTATAGCTATAACCACACATATATATATATATATATATATATATATATATATATATATGTATATATGTGTATACAACACACAAGAAAATGGCGACAGGACACGGTGAACACTAATGTCACTAAATATGAATAAAATGCATTACTGCTAAATCTACTTACAATAAGGGGATTCTTAGCGCACATTTTCATCAAATTGTGTGAGCCCATCTGCCACGACAAGGCAACTTGAAGGAACTCGGCAGGGAGGTTGTTTCAAACATCTTAAAGAACTAAGCACAGGTCTTCTGTGGATGTAGGTTTCCTCAAATCCTTCTATCCCTTCATGTAATCCCAGATAGAGTCAATGAAGCTGAGATCAGGCTCTGTTGGGGCCATACCATCACTTCCTGGGCTCCTAGTGCTTCTTTACACTGAAGATAGTTCTTAATGACATTGGCTGTATTTTTGGGGTCGTTGTGCTACTGAAGAATAAATTGGGAGCCAATCAGACGCCTCCCTGATGGTATTGCATAATGGATAAGTATCTGCCGGTATTTCTCAGCATTTGGTTAATCCAAACCTCCACCATCCTTCACTGTTGCCTGCAGACACTTATTATTGTACTGCTCTCCAGCCCTTCGGCGAACAAACTGCCTTCTGTTACAGACAAATTTTGTCCAGAGCACCTGCTGCCATTTTTCTGTAGCCAAGTTCCTATGCTTTCAGGCAAAGATGAGTAGCTTGGTACTTGTTTTCACTTCGAAGGTATGGCTTTTTGGCCGCAATTCTTCCATAAAGACCACTTCTGACCAGACTTCTCTGAACTGTAGGTGGGTGTACCTGGGTACCACTGGTTTGTGCCAGTTCAGAGTTGATGGCATTGCTGTACCTCTTCTGATTTTGAAGGGAAGTAAGCAGGATGTGTCTTGGATCTGCTGCACTAAGTTCCCTTGGCCGACCACTGCCTGTGGTCCTCAATGTTGCCCATTTCTTTGTGCTTCTGCAAAAGAGCTTGAACAGCACATATTAAAACCCCAGTCTGCTTTGAAATCTTTGCCTGGGAGAGTCCTTGTTGATGCAGTATAACTACCTTGTGTCTTGTTGCTGTGCTCAGTCTTCCCATGGTTGACCTGTGACATGAAACTGTCTTCCACAACCAACCTTTGTAGCAGAGTTTGGCTGTTTGTCACCCAGTTTTAAGCCTCCTACACTGCTGTTTTTGTCACAGCTCATGACTGTGTTTCAAACTACATATGAAAATGATGATCAGGTTAGGTATATTTAGTTAATCATACGCCTGACTATAATCCCATAAAATCCATGACTATGTGCAAGTGTACCTAGAAGAATTGATACTGTTTTGAAGGCAAAATGACGGTCACAACAAATACTGATTTGATTTAGATTTCTTTTCAGCTCATTCACTTTGTATTTTGTTAATTGATAAAAAAACAATTAACGCTACTTCTGATAGCATTCTTTGTTTGCAGCATTTTTCCACAACTGTCTAAAACTCTTGCACAGTACTGTGTGTGTATATATATATATATATATATATATATATATATATATATATTGTAGCAGTGCAGCTGCTGGACAGTTCAGAAACTGTCAGGTTTTAAGCAACCAGGGAACATGTACAGCAGAGAGGGTTTTTTTCTGCTGTTGCTTGGGTGTAAAACCCGGAATAGGGCCTGGTTTGCTGGAGTGTGAAGGAGAAGGGTGGGCTTCCACTTCATACAGACAGTCCGTGTCTTGGGCTGTCTGATGAGCCTAGTTAGGCTTCACCTGAGGTGGCTCTTTAATTCAGGTGTGTGCTGTTCACACAGGGGTCTCCGTCTGGGGAAGACAGGCATGCTAGCCTGTGAGAGTCACCACCGTGTGAGGTAAAGCTGTGAATGTTTTGAGGTACTGGACACAAGGCTCAGGGTCTCTTAGTGAGGGACACTTAATGTCTAGTTAGAGGCTGGACGGCCTAGGGTTTATTTTGTATGTTTTTTGTTGTAACACTGCTTGCTGTGAGCTAAGTGGTCCCCAAGTTGTCACAATATATATGTGTGTGCGTGTGTAAATGACCCCTTCACTACCACGTGTTAATAGTCCCTCAATTTTCTGTTGATACTGATATACAGTCGTGTAAAAATTTTCAATTCTACAACTATTAGTTTCACATCTAAAGAAACTCTTAAAGGAACAGTGTCATCACAAATTATTTTTTTATATGTTAAAGATGTTAGTGCTTTATTAAAAACTTTTATATTCATTTGTGTGTTTGTGTTTTACTTTTTCTTATTTTTACACTTTTTCTTCCCTATGGGGGCTGCCATTTTTTGTTCCATTTCTGTGTGTGTCGATTAACGACACATACAGACATGGAATACGGCAGCCACAGTCCCATAGGGACTGCGAACGGCTCCCGTCCCATTGACTGCAGTGTACGGCGTCTGTGTGGGAACTGCGCATGCGCCGCTCCCACACAGTCCTATTCGAAATTGGCGCCATCCGGCGCCATTTTCCTGTGGACCGGAAGTCGCGGCCGGACAGTAATATTACTACTTCCGGTCGCGGCTTCCGGATTTGTGCACTTGCACCAGCGGCAGCAAACGGAGCGGACGGGCCGGAGGGAGCCGCGGCGGCAGGAGCAGGTAAGAGATTTCAATGTATGTTCGTGTTTGTGTGTGTTTACTACTGTATGTAAACCTACTACACTGTGGGTTAGCTCAAAAAATGGCGACACACAGTGTAGGAGGTTACACCGTTCAAACCCCTCGTTTATCCCGGCACTAGCCAGGATAAAGGAGGGGGGGATGCTGAGAGCTCACTAGAGCGAGGGCTTTTAACACAATGTTGCAATGCTGCAACATTGGGAACAGCTCCATCTAGTGACCAAAAATGGGTAGTATTATAAATTAGAAATAATTTATAATATTTCCTGGACTCGTGCAAAAAAAAATAAAAAATTGGAACAATGTTTAATCACCCACACACTAAATGTTTAATTTTTTTAAAAAAAACATGTTTTTCTGGCAACACATTCCCTTTAAGTATCAGCCAAGATGTCAAAGTTGGATTCTTTGGCAGTTTTCTCACTGACAATGTCTTCTTAAGGCCCAGATTTCATGCCTTCATGTTAATTATAGGAAGCTTGATTGGCAGATAAGGGTTCAATGTTTTATCAATGACCATGGATAGATAAAATTCAGCTTTGTACAATAAGCACCATAGGGGTGGATTATTGCTTGACATATTGTTTGGTACAATTTAAAACAAAGTTGCATTTTTGATCCTTTATTTGGAAACTGTGACTACATGTTGACTAGCAATTAACTATTTTTCATTCAGAGATATCTATCAGTGCATTTCACTAATAGTTAAAACAACAATAATAGCATAGCTGAAAACACTTCGAGGGCTCAGTGGTTTTTCTATTCATTGCTATTTCCCTAAAAATGGATACCATATAACATCAATTTTAAGTGTTATTTTATTTTAGATTTTAGATTTTATACTTTTCATTATATAAATAGTATATCGAAATATATAAATTGATACAAATATTGGGACATCCCATTCTAAATCCATCAGCATTAATTGGGAGTTGTCCACCATTTGCAGCTTCCACTCTCCTAGGAAGGTTTTCTATATTTTGGAGTGTGTCTGTGAGAATTTTTTCCCATTTATTCAGAAGAACATTTGTGAGATCAGAGACTTATATTGGATGAAAGGCCCTGGCTCGCTATCTCTATTCTAGTTCATCTCAAAGGTGTTGGATGGTTTTGAGGTCAGGGCTCTGTGCAGGCCAGTCAAGTTCTTTCACACCAAATTCACCAACCATGCCTTTAACAGGTTCCTGACCGCTGGCTCTGTTTTTACGGCCAGCGGTCAGGGTCTCTGAAGTCCGCTGTATAGACTAATTACGGTGGCACTTCAGAGTGTGCACGCGCGATCGCGTGCACACAGACCCGTTCCCTGGCTGTTGCGAACAGCCCTGGGCACTGGGCAGAGTGTCAGGGGCCAATCTCTTGGTCCCTGAACATGTGAGAGCTTTGACAACCAAACACAGCGATCACATGCATTTCAATGTAAAATATAGTGTACATGCAATCGCGTGCACACAGCCCTGTACCCACGCTGTTACCAACAGCTCTGGGCAGTGTATCAGGGGCCAATCTGTTGGTCCCTGAACATGTGATCGCTGGGAAAACCTATCACAGCGATCACATTTGTTTTATTTTGACATTTCTGGCAGCAAATCTCCTGCCTCTTTTCTTCTCCTCACACATTGTTTCAGTGTGAGCAGAAGAAGAGACTTATAGAGTATTGCTGCCAGAAGAATAACGTGAAGAAAAAAATACAGTGTTACACAACAATACACTCTTTGTATAGATAGATTTCTATCTATCTATCTATCTATCTATCTATCTATCTATCTATCTATCTATCTATCTATCTATCTATCTATCTATCTATCTATCTATCTATCTATCTATCTACAGTGGAGGAAATAAGTATTTGATCCCTTGCTGATTTTGTAAGTTTTCCCACTGTCAAAGTCATGAGCAGTCTAGAATTTTTAGGCTAGGTTAATTTTACCAGTGAGAGATAGATTATATAAAAAAAAAAAAGAAAATCACATTGTCAAAATAATATATATTTATTTGCATTGTGCACAGAGAAATAAGTATTTGATCCCCTACCAACCATTAAGAGTTCAGCCTCCTCCAGACCAGTTACACGCTCCAAATCAACTTGGTGCCTGCATTAAAGACAGCTGTCTTACATGGTCACCTGTATAAAAGACTCCTGTCCACAGACTCAATTAATCAGTCTGACTCTATCCTCTACAACATGGGCAAGACCAAAGAGCTTTCTAAGGATGTCAGGGACAAGATCATAGACCTGCACAAGGCTGTAATGGGCTACAAAACCATAAGTAAGACGCTGGGTGAGAAGGAGACAACTGTTGGTGCAATAGTAAGAAAATGGAAGACATACAAAATGACTGTCAATCAAAATCGATCTGGGGCTCCATGCAAAATCTCACCTCGTGGGGTATCCTTGATCCTGAGGAAGTTGAGAGCTCAACCGAAAACTACACGGGGGGAACTTGTTAATGATCTCAAGGCAGCTGGGACCACAGTCACCAAGAAAACCATTGGTAACACATTACGCCGTAATGGATTAAAATCCTGCAGTGCCCGCAAGGTCCCCCTGCTCAAGAAGGCACATGTACAGGCCCGTCTGAAGTTTACAAATTAACATCTGGATGATTCTGAGAGTGATTGGGAGAAGGTGCTGTGGTCAGATGAGACTAAAATTGAGCTCTTTGGCATTAACTCAACTTGGCGTTTTTGGAGGAAGAGAAATGCTGCCTATGACCCAAAGAACACCGTACCCACTGTCAATCATGGAGGTGGAAGCATTATGTTTTGGGGGTGTTTCTCTGCTAAGAGCACAGGACTACTTCACCGCATCAATGGGAGAATGGATGGAGCCATGTACCTTCAAATCCTGAGTGACAACCTCCTTCCCTCCACCAGGACATTAAAAATGGCTCGTGGCTGGGTCTTCCAGCACGACAATGAGCCGAAACATACAGCCAAGGCAACAAAGGAGTGGCTCAAAAAGAAGCACATTAAGGTCATAGAGTGGCCTAGCCAGTCTCCAGACCTTAATCCCATCGAAAACTTATGGAGGGAGCTGAAGATCCGAGTTGCCAAGCGACAGCCTCAAAATCTTAATGATTTACAGATGATCTGCAAAGAGGAGTGGGCCAAAATTCCATCTAACATGTGTGCAAACCTCATCATCAACTACTAAAAATGTCTGACTGCTGTGCGTGCCAACAAGGGTTTTGCCCCCAAGTATTAAGTCTTGTTTGCCAAAGGGATCAAATACTTATTTCTCTGTGTACAATGCAAATAAATATATATAATTTTGACAATGTTATTTTTTTTATATAATCTATCTCTCACTGGTAAAATTAACCTAGCCTAAAAATTCTAGACTGTTCATGTCTTTGACAGTGGGCAAACTTACAAAATCAGCAAGGGATCAAATACTTATTTCCTTCACTGTATCTATCCATCTATCTTCTGTTCTATCTATCTACTTTTCTATCTTTACTAGATTATTAGAATAGGCAGGTAGGGGATATATATATATATATATATATATATATATATATATATATATATATATATATGTATATATATATATAATCAATAGCAGTTTATTCTTTTGTCATATGTATATATATATATACAGTTAGTGTGTGTGTAGATAGATAGATAGATAGATAGATGATAGATAGATAGATAGATAGATAGATAGATAGATAGATAGATAGATAGATAGATAGATAGATAGATAGATAGATAGATAGATAGATAGATAGATAGATGATAGATAGATAGATAGATAGATAGATAGATAGATAGGTAGATAGATAGATAGATAGATAGATAGATAGATAGATAGATAGATAGATAGATAGATAGATAGATAGAATCTGATATATATAAAAAAGCCATACGTCATGCTGTGGTCAGAGTCTGAGACTGCATCAGAGATGGCGTGCAGGACACTTCTTGGGACGTTTTTGGAGCCGTTTTCTCATAGACTCCAATGAAAACAGCTCCAAAAACGGCCGTAAAAAAATGCTGCGAAAAACGCGAGTTGCTAAAAAAAGTCTGAAAATCAGGGGCTGTTTTCCCTTGAAAACAGCTCCGTATTTGCAGACGTTTTTGGTCACTACGTGTGAACATACCCTTACAATCATCTAAAGAAGCGCATAGCAAAATTGTGACATTTTCTCTGGTCATTTAGCTGTAAAACAGCCTAGTCCTTAACCAGTTAAGGACATTGCTTTGTGCAATGTGGCACAGTCATGCTGGAATAGAGAACGGTTTTCCCGAAACTTTTTCCACAAAGCTGGAAGCATACAATTGTCCACAATGTCTTGGTATGTTAAAGCATTAAGATTTCCCTTTACTGGAACTAAGGGTCCTAGTCCAACCTCTGAAAAACAGCCCCATTTCATTATCCCTCCTCCACCAGACATGACAGTTGGCACAATGCAGTCAGGCAGGTAATGTTCTCCTGGCATTCGTCAAACCCAGACTCATCCATCAGATTGCCAGATTTTAAAAAAAGCGTCATTCCACATTACTGTACTGTGTTGCAATAAAGCTACTTTGACCTAGGATCATTTTAAATGGAATTTTAAATTGCAACTTAACATTATCTCTTGGAATATGGAATACAAGTGCATTTTGTCGTTCTTCAATTCATACCCCATGGCTAATTTTCAACATCACTTTCAAAGTTCAAACAGGTATGTAGGCATCATTAGGCCTGTACGTCATATTCCAGACTCTGCATCCCAAACCTCTTGGGCGGCAACTGCTATGGGTCCTATTAGAGGGGGAGATAATATTTCATAAACGAGCAACGAGTGATGATTTAGTGAGTCGTTTGCGTCCGAAAGACGGTCTATTACACGTGACAGTTATTGCTAAAAATGTTCACTGTACAGTTATTACTGCGATCATTGGTTGTTCGCCCACACCTCATCTCTGAACTGTTTACATCTGAAAGATTTCTGATTAGATCAGATGTGGCGGCTACGAATGATATTCTTTCGCTCAGATAGATGTGGCCAATCCACGAACACCCAACGATTTACCGTTCATAATTAGATCGTTGCACTCCATTACACGTAGTGATTATCTCTTGCATTCAAACGATTATACAAAAAATTGTATGATAATCGCTCGGTCTAATAGGACCTATAGGCTTTAAAACTTGCAAATGCTTTCCTTCCCAGTGAAGCATTAGATTATCAGTCGTCATTTTGAAATCATGTTGTGCCCCAGCCAAAACACAAAGCAGACAACAGTTCATGTATTCTGTACTAGATGCCAGCAAACAAGCAATAGTTGTGTCAGGCTGTGACATTATGTTAGTAGAAATATCATCATTAACATGGCCCGGCATGGAAGTATTTGTTCCTCCAGGTGACTTTTTTTTTTAGAACAGCTGAATCCAAATGAAAGTGCAGGTGAGGGGAACATTGAGCACTGAATAGATTTTGCAGAGGTAGAGCTAATTTGATGAGAAAAGAAAAAAATCTGACTATGGCGAACAATAATTTGCAATAGATTGAAATGGCGGCAGTCACGTTTGGGATGGGAGTTACAATCACATTATAATCCCTACTTTGCAATACACATAGACAAGTGCCTCGATCTATGTATTGGAAGTTCATTTTCCTCAACACCTGAATGTTTAGAGCTAGAAAAGTAAGATATTGCCTACCCTATCTGGCTGTGTTTATTTCAGGCAGAATCTTATTAACGCCGCTATAGCGTCTACTCCGCTGTGAGTTACAACAAATTGCTAGCACTTTCATTGTTTACTCTGCGCTCTCATTAGGTGATCTAGCGTTACTCTAGTGTTAGCCGTGGTGCAGTAGTAAAAACTCGTGTGCGTAGTTGTTTATTTAGATTTTTTTTTTTTTTAAAAGTTAGTTGGTAAAACATTTTCAGAGACAGAAAAACCATTAACGATTATCATTACTTAATCTTCAGGAGCATTCCCACACAAATGCATCAAAACACTTTATTTCAAAGATTTTTTCAATCAATTCTATAATAATCCACAAATGTAATTACTCAACTTTTCCATTTTATATTTCTTAACAATTTTATCATTCAAAATATAACTAGCAAACTCTACAGTACTAGATTCTCATTTTATGATCTTCTTTACCATTGTCCTATTTAATCCATGCTTCCATATTAAAGGAAAACTCTGCTCTTGAATGACATTCTACAATATACCTAAGTCCACATAAAGAGTTGAGTTTGCTTTACTTATCTTGTACGGGATTTTTAATTATATGGTATTTAGTTGGCTATTCAGAATTCTTATGGATTCATTTTACCAGAGAGAAGTGCATTGTAAGAGCTTAGATTACTATTACACAATTATGAATAGAGAAAACAAGATAAAATAACTTAAAAAAATTAATAAAATAAAACAAATAATTTGCAGAATTTCCCAACTTTCATTCATATTTAACTTTTAAAATGTGTTAAAAGAAGGATTTCCACTTTAAGTTATGCTGAAGGTAAGATTTGACTTATCTGGAGTATTACAATGTAGAAATCTTAACAGGCTTTAAACATGACTCAAGTATTAACATTGAGAGTGATCCAGATCTGAAAACTATTGCGTGTAAAAAAACACAGATCAGGGCTCCGTTCTGGCGTTCCACCAGAGCTTCCCATCAGAACGGAACTCTGACTGAAACAAACGGAAATCATAGGTTTCCGTTTGCATCACCGTTGGTTTCAATGGTGACGGAACCGGTGAAAATGGTTTCCGTTTGTCTCAGTTGTGCAAGGGTTCCGTTGTTTTGACGGAATGAATACCACTACGGTATTGCTTACGAATGAGACTCCTTAAAAGGGTTTTCTGAGTTATTAAAAAAATTGGCCAATGTAGATCCCTGTCGTTCCAGCGCTGCCGCTCCGTTCCTTCCCGCCGCTGTGTTTTGACATAGCTGCAGTGATGACGTGCCCGTATACCAACGCGATCGCTGCAGCCAAGAACTGGCCTCAGCGCTCCTGTGCCATATACCTACTGAGACCAGTAATTGGCTGCAGTGATCACATCGGTATACGGGTACGTCATCACTGCAGCTATATCAAAACACAGAGGTGGGAAGGAATGGAGCGGCTGAGCTGGAACGACGGGGATCTACATTGGCCAATTTTTTAAATAACTCGGAAAACCCTTTTAAGGATTCTCATAGTTGAAGGCACTTTGCAATATATGCTCCTTCATTGAACAGGGTCCCGACGGTGAAAGATATTGGAACACTGGTTGAATTGGAGTAAAATTGTCCTTGTCTATGTCCAAGTTTTTGTCATTTTTTTTACCCTCTACAGTGTCAACTAGTATTAGGAATGCTCTATCTATGGTCTATGAATGACATGCATAGATACTTCTGCACTTAAGATAAAACAGACATCTGTTATAGCCACAATGTATCCCAAACATGTTTTAACTTAAAACCCGAGTAAAGCCAATGCGTCCTTCCCAGTCAACACCTTTTAAAAGAATAAATAAAGATCATGCATATTTTTTTAATATATTATATTTACAATAATTTTGTAAGACTACACAAAAGATGGAGGATATATGATTAGACGGGAGTTATTTCACTTGTTGCCTTCAGGCAATTTAATGGCTAAACGCACCTTTGATTTTGAAAATTAGGATCGAATAAAAAAAAATAGGAAAAATATGCAAAGGAAACCCAGGTACAGCTGCTATTTTACTATTTTAAGAACATAACCTCTGGTATATTAACTTCTTGGAGAAAAAGAAAATGCTTTTTCAAAGCTCTTTTTTGCAACTAAAGAGGTAATTACATTTATGTACATACTCCAGAGCGACATTCAACACCAGGTACAGTAATGGCACCGTGCAGATAATGCTAAATAAGTAAGTAAACACATTCACAAAGAATCAAATATCTTGTGGTTTATCTTTGAAAAAAAAGCAAGAAAAGGGTTTAACTTGTGCAATTTCATCCCCCATTACCTTTCTGCCCAAAACGCTACATGATTTAAATTCAAATGCAAAATATGTACCACCTGGAAACTCATAAAGAAGTCTAAACCTTTCAAAGTCTCTCAACAGGGGAGCACTACAACATGAAAGGATGCATATATTCCATGACAAAACATCACTAAGAAACTGAAGATGCAGTGACTCAGAAAGTGCAGGCAAAGCAAAACAGCAATACACTCAAATATGTATAATTTATCAAGTCCTTTTTTTGTGTTGCTGGAACTACTAACCTATTCTAGTCATGGAATTACTTTTTATTCCTTGAGGAGTTATGACCCAGAAAGTTCAGGATAAAACAATGACTACCCCACCAAACATCCTTTCTTCCTCCAATCAAGCAGAACATATTTTTGCTTTGCTTGGTAATTTTTGACATGCATTATGCATAATGTGAAGCATACAGCCACCTCTATACCTGTGCAATGCATTTTGTATACACATATGCCCCCTCCCTGTCATTACAAATACCTAGATTTCAAATTTGGTACGCAATGATATACATTAATATCAGTTCAGCGATTCAATAATAAGCAGTATGTATTGTATGGTTACTATACCTGATAAAATGTTTTAATCTTATTATTTCACTCTTGAATAACCTACTTCAATAACCTGGACATTACTTAAAGGGAACTTGTCCTTTGCATTTCACCTATTAAACCAGCTATACCTGGTGGTAGTGGGTGAAATAGAATTTTTATATAACCTATAATTATCTTCTAAGTAGGCTCTGCAGCTTTAGTATTCAGTTTTTTAGTGTTCCTATGCCGTATGCTAATGAGCATAAGAGTCATATGTTTGTTTGAAAAGAGTCATATCCTCATTCCTCAAGCCTTTCCGAGTTAACCCCTCCTTCTTACTTTTGAGTGGCAGCTTATTTTTGATTGACAGCATTCAGGGTGGGTCAGTTTTCGGTGGTGGGCGGGCATAAGAAGAGGACCGAACGAGACTGCAGGATTATTACCATAATAGGCGCAAAATGTTTTGCAGACCGTTATTTATGGTCAGAGGAGTTTAGGAGAGGAGATAACAGCAATGAACTATTGACAGCAGCAGCCAGCGAGGGGTGAGGAGAGCTCTATAGGTGAAATGCTGGTGACAGGTTCCCTTTAAGTATTGTGTATGGAAATACAAAATGCAAATTGCCGGTTGACTTAGCGTAGTGGTCATATTAGATATCATGGAACTAGATGAAATCCTGCTTGGTTTAACTAAAACATTGATGCCCAGCATCTGTAATGACAGAGACCAACCAAGTTAAAGTGATATATTATCTAGGAAATCATAATAATCAATCTGATCATTCAGCAGTCCTGGTAGCAGAAATTAATAAAGCACAATACAGAACTATACAACCACCACTGACTTATGTATTCATTCCCATGGCTTATATGAGGGGCTCACAATTTAATTTCAGACAAACACATTAAAATCAATTTAATAGAAAGCCAACTAATGGCCATCATTACTTATGTTTTTGGTGTCTATAGAAGGAAACTGAAATACCTAGAAGAAACCCACACAAACATGGGGAGAACATACAAATTCTATATTGACCCCAGTGCTGCAAGGGAACAGTGGTAACCAGTGAGCCACTATGGTGACCATACTGTACAGAATGGTAAACAATTTACAACATGTATAAGTGTGCCCACTATTCAAATGACTATGATAAACAACATAAGTACCTCTGCTTTATATGATTATTATACTATTGCTGCAGCTGCTCTATTACAACTCAATACAACAACTGACGCTGGTTGGGCAATAGGTTAAGGCTTGCTTCACACAATGTTTTGCCTGTATGTTTGCCGTATACAGTGGACCAGGAAGTTTTCTCAACCTGAATGTCTAACATGCCTCTAGGCTATCATTAGCTAGACATATGCCAAAAGAGTGTCCTTTTGGCACAAGTTTGGCCAGTATACAGTATGTTGGTATAATTTTGCCACAACTGTATTGAAAAGCATAGTTGACTGTGCTTTTTAATAAAACAGTATGTAAAAAAAAAAAGAAGAAAAAGGTCAATAGCAGACATATGGAACTGTGTGGGCATACAGTTGCAATCGTCTAGGGTATACGTTTTTTATTTACAGTATTATTTATAAACAAATTATACATGTATCATCAATTTATTTTCATTTACAACCCCTGCCTTCACCCCACCAGTGATATTTTATACCCATATGAGCAAAAACCTTTAGAGTTAAAGGGAACCTGTCACCAGCATTTCACCTATTAAACCATCAATACCAGGTGGAAGTGGGTGAAAAATCATTTCTATATAACCTATAATTGTCTTCTTAGTCGGCTCTGTGCCTTTAGTTTTCAGTTTTTTAGTGTTCCAGCACCGTATGCTAATGAGCATAAGAGTCATATCTTGAGTACGAAAGAGTCATATCTTCATTCCTCAAGTATTTCCGAGTTTACCCCGCCTCCTTACTTTTGATTGACAGCATTCAGGGTGGGCCAGTTTTTGGCGGTAGGCGGGCATAAGAAGAGGAACAAATGAGACTGCTGGATTATTACCATAAAAGGTGCAAAATTTTTGCAGACCGTTATTTTCAGTCGGAGGAGGAGTTTAGGAGAGTGGATAACGGCACTTAACTTTTGATAGCAGCGGCCAGTGAGGGATAAGTAGCCTTCAATAGGTGAAATGCTGGTGACAGGTTCCCTCTAAGTGTAGTCTATGAATTATAAACTAATGAGAGATTTTATGGCCTGATTCAATGAGACTTTCCTAGTTAATTTTAAGACATTTTCCACTAGATATCGGAGAATATCCCCAAATCATCTTCCCATTTGCCTCGGCTATTGAAAGGATAATTTTACAAATACTGTTTAAGTAAAAGGTTAAATAGAGAATACTTTAAGTAGACCTTTTTAAGCACAATGCCTGAATGTGGTGTGTACTTAGCCTTATGGGTCTGCTTTATAGTTGGTACTGAATGGAGTAAAACTACATTTTGCCATTTCAGTAGACTCACACTAATCCCCACACCAAAGGAGAAGGCCAGATGAGACGGCAGAATTAATGCATTATGAAGTCATTGACACTTAAACCAAAGGAATTAAGGACAAAGATACAATCCCATCTGTGCCAGTTATATGAAATCTTGATATGCAATCCCTCTTATTTATTGTAAAACATCTATTTCTTTTCTGAAATATTCCTCTTCTCCTGGCACCCCCACCAACCGCCAGAACGGTGGTCTTGTGTCCTCCGTTCCCTCAGCGGCAAGCCTGCTGCCAGGAACGAGGCAAGGAGTGTCCCTGCCTTCCTTCTAACACTTTTTTGCAGGACACTGTGCGTATTCTCCATGCACCCTGCTAAACAGAAATATGTTTAGCAAGGGGCATTACCCAGCTATCCATGGCGAGGATTTTTTTTTTTTAAATGATAAAAGGAGGTTTGAATATTTGAAAAGATTCTGATTTCTATATTAATGTTATTATACAACTAATTGAGGATATTGTGGTGTTGTTTAGCCCGACACTTTGATTATACTTTTTACAAATATCATTCATCATTTTTGTACAACACTACTTAACGCCTCATGCACACATCGTTCACCATTTTCACATCCATTTAAAACAAATCCTTGTGTCCATTGTGACATCCGTGTGGTTTCCGTTGTCACTCCATGTCTGTTCCGTTGTTCCATTTTAAACGAATGTTGTGCTTCTGTTTGTCTTCTGTTAAAATCCATTTCTTTGTGTTGAATGCAGGGCACTTTGGCACGCTCTGCTTTTGCTTAGCAACGGATCAGTGCAAAACGGACCGCACACGGATGCCGTCCGTGTGCCATCCGTTTTTTTGACAGACCCATAGACTTCAATGGTCACTGAACGACGGACAAAAGTAGGACATGCACTACTTATGACGGACGTACTGAACCGTCAAAACAACGGAAGTGTGCATGGCCCCATAGAAATGAAAGCGTCAGGGTGCTATCAGTTAAAAAAACGGGTAGCACCCTGAAGAAAGTAACTGAAGTGGGCACGAGGCCTAAAGGACAAGATTTTTTTTGAGTATTTGAATAATACCACAGAGAAATTGTTTTAAAATGATTTTTATAACATAAAAATATTGTACGGAAGACAACAAAATTGTTTTGACAGTAGTTGCATGAAATTCTCTCTATCTAGAATATACCCAAGGTGGGTTAATAAGTCACTTTCACAGCCACTATGGTACATTCACAATAAATTACTGTATCAAAATAACATTGTAATTCACCATTGTTGCTTCATATATGAAAAATAACAATAAATACACAAAGCACATACACAACTAAATGATCCTAGTAATCTGCTTTAAAATCCAATAAAAAGAAAAATATATAAAAGGCAAATAAAAGATATCTAATCATTCATCCAAAAACTCAAACATTTACAGGCATACATCTGGGGTATATGTTTGCTGTTCTTTTTACAAATGTGCACGCTAAGCATATTGCCCAAACGTGGTGTGAACCTAGCCTAAGCTAATTTAAATCAAACTGAATATATATTAATCACCACAACCTTTTTACCAAACTGTGGTCCATCTGGATTGCCTATCACTAACCTCCTCTGACCCTGTCCGTATTTCTTCCTGGTTCAATATCTACTGGTTTTCTTTCCATATTTTTTATAGTGGTTTATTTTCAAGATATTTTTTATCAAGTCTAAGCATGATGCTTCCACTTGACGCCACCACTTGATAAGAAGTGAAAGGTTTTGAAGGAGCTGTCCATTACAATTACATTTCACTATTAGATGAAACAAATAATAATCATTTTTTCAATTGGAATCATTTAGTAGAAAAAAGAAGAAAAAAAAACTTGGAATTTTTCCCATCCCTTGGTTGAACTTGATGGACATGTGTCTTTTTTTCAACCGTACTAACTATGTAACTATATAACCTCCTGTGTGTAGATATTGCTGTAACAATTTTCTGGCGCCTCCTTGTGTTCCTTTTTAAGGACTCACACCTAATGTGTCCAGTGTTGGTGGCATGAAGGCTCAGTCCCACCACTTCAATCCTCTTGTAAACCGGTAGTAAAGCGATTCCTGATATTGTGCAGGCCAGCCAATAAGAATTGTCTTCTTCTCTGCATGTCAGAGACAAGTGCAGTAGTGCGGCACATCAATGACACACTTTTAAAATGATTCCAATTTAAAAAATATATATGTTTTGCGTGATATAAAGAAATGAATACATTTGTAATCATGGGACAACCTCTTTAACAAAAATTGAAAACAAGTCCAGTTAATTTTGATGTATTGTTTCTTGACTTGAATGAAAAGCTTTGCAGACATCCTGAATGTTACTATTATTCTGGTCTAAAGAGAGCTACGTATATAGTACATGCAGAATTTTTTTTCCCTCACTGATTATATTTTCGGAGTTTATTTATGTAGTCTATCAGATTAAGCAATACAACTAAAATTGTTTAGTGTATTGGTCGAGAGAATATGAAACGTTTTTACGTGTATCATGCATATACCCACAGCTGACGACCTTTACTTAAGACGCCTTGCTTGACATGTCAATGTTTAGATATTCTAGGAAGCTCCTATAGTATATGGCAAGCGTTACTATTCTAAGCCCATTGACAACTAAATTAGTGAACTGAGATGCACATGTTTTTCGAGCTTTTAAATGGAAAATTATTTAAATGTTGTTTGCAAGCCTAAGAAGCTTAGGCTGTACATCTTTTTCAGATTGAAAGCTGGTGTAGACTTTACTGGCAGGGAGAAGGATGAAAATAATCTGTACAATGTGAGGATTAAAGTTAATTCCACATTAATATTATCCAGTAGGATAATGACTACAGGCAGGTTGCAGATTTGAGTCAACTGTCAGTGAAGCCAGATAACCACATATTACTACACCATTGTGACAGCATTGTTCATATTCTCATGATGCAAATTAATTAACACTGAGTAGTCAAGGCTTTACGTATATCAGGTTTTTACGTCCTGGTCATTTAATTCAAGTGAAATATTTAATTACATTAATTGAGTTTAAATAATATACTCTGTCAATATGTCCAGCACAACACATGCATATAAATTGTGTTCATAGATGCTTTCTTATGAAATATATTGGAGAATAATTGAAGAGTGAAAACAATAGAATCCTTAGTAGAGAGTCTGGGAGAATCTTTGGGCTGGCATTTTCCAAATAAAACCATACACAATATAGTGGTGAGCTTAAAATGTTTTCTGATCTAAATTCTTTGCCTTTGTCGAGCAACTGTGTACTTTAAATTTATTTGACTTTCTATCAGGGTCATTGTTAATATTGCTGGATTGTATGCCTGTGTAAATACATTTAGGTGTATACACATGGATGGTTACCCACTAGACATATTAAAAATACATACAGAATTAGCAATTAATAGACTTCAGATGCACATGAGCGTACATCTCTTGGTTAGAATACTTCAAACCAATATTTTTGCCAACAGAATGACGCATGCCAATAAGGAATTTGCCACTCTTTACAATTCCTCTTAACCATGCCCGTTTTTCTAGATCCTTTCGAAAAGTCATGTGAGGTATAAAAAGTGTCTAAAACACATAATAAATGTGGCCATTATTTCAGAAACCTAACTTTATTCTATACTGAAACTGAAAACCATACAAAAATCAAAGATCACTCTTTGAAAACTGTATTACAACTTGAATACCCAAAGAGACATAAGCTTTATAATAAGGTACATACTTAAGATCACAATTTGAAACTTAGATTACTTAGGTCAATGATTGGGGGTTATCCATTTTGGTTTGATACTCATATACTGAACAACCTTTAAGAAAATCATTAAAAACTACTCACCATGTGGTATAAATCACCTGAACTATTATTCCTCTTCAGATTATCTAACTCATATACTTGTAGATATTCAGAACACACATAAACCCATTCCTACATTTAATAAAAAGTATCCTCAAGAAGCTACTGTTACTTTTTTTCCCTATTATGATTAACATCATAATACAATATATTCTAAAGGAAGGATTTAATTAAATTACGACACTATTTAAGTGTCCCATTGAACTTTTTTTCAAGAAATTGCACTTAAGAGCGAATGAGTCTAACGGGTGTGCCTTACTCTGAATAAGAACAAGGACTAGGGATTCAGTGATGGCTTTGACCAATCATGTTGAATGTGGCACTGAAGTGAGTGTGAGGTCACATTAGAGGCCAATCAGCTGTCAGCTTGCAGAGGAAGCTGCTAAACTACCGTATGTAATCTAAAAGTGCAAGTCATAATGAAAATTTATGAGCAGCCATTTTAATTAAGGTACATAGATGAAATTCAAAAGGTCACAGTGGGTGTTATATGAAGACAATAACTTTCCCATAGTGCGGAATATGTTTATTATATCATTCTAACAGCATTATTGCAAAAACATAGAAAAGGACTATTTTAGGGACACGATCTTAAAAGCTACATGCACATGGCCATATTATGACTCTGTGCAATCGCAATATATTTACAGACAAAGCCTGTCCCAATGTTTGCTTTGGAAAAAAAACTTTGCTAATCCCTTAGCATTAGATCAAATCTCATGCTTGGCTGTGAATATATATGGCTCATGAACAGAGCTGTAATATGCGCATGCGCAAGTGCCCTAACACTGGATTTGGTTACTTTTATTATACGCTAAATCAATATAAAGCAATTTACTACTATACAGATACTTTTGTTACCATTTTTAACAACCATACCACTGGATCATTTACATTAGATGACATCGTTATATCCTCTCTATATTGTACAAATGATTAACTGTAAATATACACCTATCTTCTTTTTTAATCAACATGAAAATCTACCTGGCTCCATATAAAGGACCTTTAACAAGGGCCAATTATCGGGCAAATGAGCGTTCATAGAACAGGGCAATGATCAGTCGATAAACAAGTAAACGCTCGTTCATTGGCTGATTATATCGCTTATGCAGCCAAAAATAGACTCGTTGTCGGCAGCACATCTCCCTGTGTAAACTGGTAGACGTGCTGCCGAAATCATAGAAATGTATGAGGAAGAGTGATCGTAGTAACATAGCTTCGTGTGAAACGATACATAGCTTCTTGTGAAAGGAGCAAACGAGTGACAATCCACAATCTGTCTCGTTGACCAGTGCTCATTTACACAGCCCATGTCGGGCCGTGTAAGAGGACCCTAACTTACATTTATCAGTCATTTAATTACCTTTTGCTACCAACTTTTTAATTTTGCTCACAAACAGAAAAATGCCTGTACCTTATCTTTGCTCCTCCATTATTTTCTGTTTCAT
Organism: Rhinoderma darwinii; assembly: GCF_050947455.1. Taxonomy (NCBI): domain Eukaryota; kingdom Metazoa; phylum Chordata; class Amphibia; order Anura; family Rhinodermatidae; genus Rhinoderma; species Rhinoderma darwinii. The sequence goes on along the minus strand of NC_134690.1, from coordinate 191,421,880 downwards.
AATATGCTGCACAGACCCTGTCTTAAATAAACTCTTGGGGACCCTTTTAAGTGCTAAAAATATCTTTTCATTTTACTAGTGTTTAATATGGCAACATTCCATTCTTATTACTAGTAATCACTTTCTAACAAATATACACAAACCGTAATGACAACATATTAAAATATATAAAGATTTCCATTAATAAAAAGAAAAACTATCTATTCTTTCAATTTAGTAAAAAAGTATCCTTCTATTCCATAATAGAGGAACAAACTAGCAGGTGGGATCGCAAGTTCTTCTTAGGCTACATAATTTATAAGAACATTTGCATTAAAAGTTTCTTCATATTATACACCCGCTATGTGCAGTGTATTACTTAAATAAAACATGTCTAGGCAATTAAGATTTTCACAGGTTTTAAAAGTCGCATATTGTATACACAGTAGTAAAGGGAGTTTGTAATTTCCCATATATGTGGTAAAAAAAAAAACCACGAGCAAGGAATGTAAATTATTTAGTTACAAACTTCAACAAATAGAAGAAAGGTGATAACGATGTGTAAGTTCTCCACTGTTTCATGTGCAGGACAATTCACATAATAATGCATTATGCTAAAACAGTAAAAGTCCAGGATATATAAAGTAAAAAACTAATAATAAATTAAAAGCTCAAGGTTTTTTTTTATTTGGAAGATAAATACTGACTGTACTATATGAGCAATTGTAAATCGCATGGCTTTTTAAAGAGGCTCTGTCACCAGATTTTGCAACCCCTATCTCCTATTGCAGCAGATCGGCGCTGCAATGGAGATAAGAGTAACGTTTTTATTTTTTAAAAACGAGCATTTTTGGCCAAGTTATGACCATTTTTATATTTATGTAAATGAGGCTTGCAAAAGTACAACTGGGCGTGTTTAAAGTAAAAGTACAACTGGGCGTGTATTGTGTTCGTTACATCTGGGCGTTTTTACTACTTTTACTAGCTGGGCGTTCTGACGAGAAGTATCATCCACTTCTCTACACAACGCCCAGCTTCTGGCAGTGCAAAGACACAGCGTGTTCTCGAGAGATCACGCTGTGACGTCACTCACTTCCTGTCCCAGGTCCTGCATCGTGTCGGACGAGCGAGGACACATCGGCACCAGAGGCTACAGTTGATTCTGCAGCAGCATCGGCGTTTGCAGGTAAGTCGATGTAGCTACTTACCTGCAAACGCTGATGCTGCTGCAGAATCAACTGTAGCCTCTGGTGCCGATGTGTCCTCGCTCGTCCGACACAATGCAGGACCTGGGGCAGGAAGTGAGTGACGTCACAGCGTGATCTCTCGAGAACACGCTGTGTCTGTGCACTGCCAGAAGCTGGGCGTTGTGTAGAGAAGTGGATGATACTTCTATACACAACGCCCAGCTAGTAAAAGAAGTAAAAACGCCCAGATGTAACGAACACAATACACGCCCAGTTGTACTTTTACTTTAAACACGCCCAGTTGAACTTTAGAAAGCCTCATTTACATAAATATAAAAATGGTCATAACTTGGCCAAAAATGCTTGTTTAAAAAAAAAAAAAACGTTACTCTTATCTCCATTGCAGCGCCGATCTGCTGCAATAGGAGATAGGGGTTGCAAAATCTGGTGACAGAGCCTCTTTAAGTATGCTACAAAAACATTTTTATACTTATTACATTCATTATTTTGAAAACACTAAATTGGAAAATCCCACACATTCAGGGCTTCAAAAGTAAAGATCCTTTGTAAAAAATACTCCATCATGGAGAAAGGATACTATTGAAACGTCATACTGTACTGTAGAAAGTTGGGAAGTTGTTTTTTCAAAAGTTGGATTTTTTGTTTCAAAACAGTAACCCCCCCCCCCCCCCATCAAATTCCTCATTATTAATCCTTCATTGAAACCTCTCTCACTCTGGTGGCCCTGGGCAAGCTCCACTTTCAACTGTATCCACTTCATCAGGATGCGGATCCAGCTCAAAACTATGGCAGTGCAGAGAGGTTTTGGAACCCTGCCCGACCACTTACTCTCGTAAGCCACAGGCTGCCTAAGGCCTGCGGCCTACATGAGGTTGTGAGCCCGCTTAGGATGTCGGCGGCCCAGCGCATGCAACATAATAATGTCACTGGAATTCACCACCTGCTGTGGACAGCAGAGACAAGTAGAGGCCCCAGGGGTTGTACTATTACTGTGGGGGGCACCAAGAAGTGCATTATTACCATCTGTGGCACTATACACTATGCATGGGGAGTATGTGTAGAGGTAGGGAGTTTGCTTAAAAAGTGAAGACCTAGGGAGGGCATGTGTAGAACTGGTATCTACCACTATATGGTCACTGTATGGTGGTAATATTGGTCTTAGTATAATGGTTTTTATTCCGTAACAGTTTGGTAATATTATTCAGTCACTATATGGTAGTAATGTGTGGTCATCATGTGGTGGTATTATTCAGTATCGGTATGGTGGTATTATTCAGTCACTATGTGCTGGTAATGTGTGGTCCTGATGTGACAGTATCATTTGTCCTTTGTATTGGGGTAGTATTGGTAATACTGGCCTTGGTATACTGGGTTATGTTCATTTACAGTATGGTGATAACATTTGTTCTTTATATAGTGGTGTTATTTGGTAACTATATGACTATTATTTATAGGTGTATTATTAGAAATAAAAAATTGTCGGATTGTGAAGGGATCAGATTCACGCTGAGATGTGCAGAATCTCTGAGAACAGCATGGCTGTCGGGAAATGTGCAGGGGACTCAACATTCCCAACCCTGCAGAAAGATTCTGACAGCTTTGTTTAGGGACGAGGGAAGAGAGGGGCTGAGCAGGCTACTATTGCAGCCTGCCCGATGAATTAAACACATATAGAAATTTAAAAAAAAATCGACAAAATAAAACAAAAATTACTTACTATGAAGTGCAGCCTCTTTACTTGATTCAATATTGAACAGGTTTGGATTTTAGAATTACATTCAATTACAGTAAATTTTGATAGCACTAAAAGGCAGGCAGGGCCACAATTGTAATAGAATATAGGAGAAAAATGACAGAAGTGGTGCTCCTCTAAGGTAATATTGTCTAGCATATGTTGATGTTTTTGACTATGTATAGGTAATAGAGATCCACTCACCTATTCAGGCTGTGCTGACATAGGCCCAATGCTACTTGATAATAGATACAAAAGGGAAGGACCCCAATAGTTGGTGCGCGTGAAACAGTTAATTAAAAAAAGTGGCCTGCCGGCAAAAGAGAGCCCTGTTTGCCAACTATCATTCAAAAATAACAAAGTCTTTATTATATTTGCAACAAGGACAGACTACATAAAGTTTAAAAGTTAAAGTCCATTTCTGACAGCAGTCAGCGTAGTGGCAGATATGAGAGTTCTGTCTTGGAAGGGTTAAGTACCACAGCTACAGAACACTACACTCAATTCATAGTTAAATTCTAGAGGGTCAGTAGGACAAATATTAAAATAAAGGGGGGTCTTCTACCTTTATTTTAATATTTGTCCTACTGACCCTCTAGAATTTAACTATGAATTGAGTGTAGTGTTCTATAGCTGTGGTACTTAACCCTTCCAAGACAGAACTCTCATATCTGGCACTACGCTGACTGCTGTCAGAAATGGACTTTAACTTTTAAACTTTATGTAGTCTGTCCTTGTTGCAAATATAATAAAGACTTTGTTATTTTTGAATGATAGTTGGCAAACAGGGCTCTCTTTTGCCGGCAGGCAACTTTTTTGAATTAACAATGCTACTTGATAGCACATAGAAGGTATGTTTCGCCGGGTGCCTTCTACTGCCACCCTGCAAGAGGAAACACCACCCAGGGGAATAAAAATCATAAAAGGATAAAAACTACAGTTCATCGATCAGGGCTGCTTGATTGATGTGCATGGCGCCCAGTCCCCCTTTTGCAGTTTTTATAATTTTATGCATATTTGTAATAGAGATCCCCATTTAGGGCAGCGGGTATGTGCTTAAAGAGGCTCTGTCACGACATTATAAGTGCCCTATCTTGTACATAATGTGATCCGCGCGGAGTTATGACCTATTTCAGCTTTATGCCAATGAGTTTCTTAATGGACAACTGGGCGTGTTTAAACTTTTTGGCCAAGTGGGCGTTGTGGAGAGAAGTGTATGACACTCACCAATCAGCGACATACACTTCTCTCCATTCATTTACACAGCACATAGCGATATAGCTATATCACTATGTGCCGCCACATACACAAACACTAACGTTACTCCAGTGTCCTGACAATGAATATACATTCCCTCCAGCCAGGACGTGATGTCTATTCAGAATTCTGATAATTCGCTAACGTTTCTGTGAGATTTACAGTAAGGCAAGCATAATCTCGTGAGATTACGCTGTAAACTGTCATTTAAAACTGTCATTTGTAAACTGTCATTTAGATTACGCTTGCCTTGCTGTAAATCTCACCGAAATGTTAGCGAAGTGTCAGGATTCTGAATAGACATCATGTCCTGGCTGAAGGTAATGTATATTCACTGTCAGGACATTGTTTTAGTGTATGTGGCTGCACATAGCGATATAGCTATATCGCTATGTGCCATGAAAATGAATGGAGAGAAGTGTATGATGCTGATTGGTCACTGATTTGTCAGCGTCATACACTTCTCTCCACAACGTCCACTTGGCAAAAAGTAAAACACGCCCAGTTGTCCATTAGGAAACTCATTAGTATAAAGCTAACATAGGTCATAAACCTATTGCTATGAGTCAGGAGGTTCTTGAAATGGGATTGAGCTGCTACACAGAAGCCTAAGATCATGATGCACTAACCTCAACCCCATCGAACATTTTGAGATGAATTATATTGCTGAGTGCGAGCAAGACCTTCTTATCTAACCATCAGTGTCTGATCTCGCAATTTTTTGGGGGCTAAATATCTGGAAGGTTAAAAATTTGGAAAGCCTTCCCAGAAAGTGGAGGCATTAAAGTCGTAAAAAAGGAGGGCGTGGTCAACACCTATGGCATTATAATAGGATGTTCAACAAGCTCATATAGGTGTGATGGTCAGGTGTCCATATACTTTTGGCCAGAAAGTGTGCCATCTAATAGTCCAGATTTTTTTTTTTTTTTTGCACATGTTCATTTTATTCAAGGAATTTTCATTATAAACAAATAAACAAATGCATATTCCAGACAAAAATCAAGCATGGAGTATCACAAGGTCAAAAAACGTAAAGCAGTAAATGTAAGGCTGTCAGTGTAACAATAATCTTACACAGTGAAAATAGGACCTATTTAGCCCTGAAAGAGCAGACAGGACCTTGACAAGTAAAGTTAGGAACAAGCATGTAAACAGAACAAAAGTACAATATTCCATGTCATATAGAAAAGGAATGCTAGATATGACATAATAAAATCAAGTATACAAAAGGAAAACAGACATCATTGTTCCTAGAGTAAAATAAAAAGGAAAAGCAAGTCTATGCTAGGTGGGTAGTAGAATGAGTAATGAGGAGGTTGAGGAGGATGGGAATGAGTGGTATTCCTGAAAGATCACCAAGGGTTCCAGATAGAGGCAAATTTAGGTGGTTTCTGACTTCCCAACTTGCAAGTTCTTCCATCCTACAGATGTGGTCTATCTTATCAAACTATTCCTGTGTAGAAGGGGGATCCTTTGATCTCCAGTGAAGAGGGACCAAAAGCTTTGCAGCAGTAATAAGATAGGTAGCTAAATCATGTTTGGCTGGGTGGAAGGAAGGGTTAGGGGCCCATAGTAAGATCAGGGGAGCAGACAAGGGTATTTTTTTCCCGGTAATGTGGATTGTGTCAGAGTCCATTTGCCAAAAAGGTTTAATAAGTGGACATTCCCACCAAATATGCTTGAGAGAACCCACATCTCGACCACAGCGCCAACACGAGCTGTCAGAGATTAAATTCAGTTTGTGTAGGAATTCAGGAGTTCTGTACCATCGGGTAAATAATTCTCTTGAATTCTCACAAATCTTGAGAAGCCATGTGTGTGTCTCAATATAGTAGCAATCTCAGAGGTGGACCAAGAGAGGTTAAGCTCTCTTTCCCAAGCCATAATATAACTCGGTTTGGGGGCTGCCGAACGGAGGATAAAATCAGAGTATACTTTGGATAGGAGTTTGGTAGGTGTTTCTTGTTGTTCCCCAGAACTAACTGTAAGGAATCTAGGAAGGAGAACATGATGGAATTTTTTATAATTTGAGAGAAGTAACCTATCTGGGAGTCCAGATTTTTTTGATAGTCAGGCACTTGTTTCTTGTTCCCCAGAACTATGAGTTAGTCTGCAAGCCCACAAGATTGGACTCTTTAGCATAAAACAACCTATTAAAAACCAGTAATAGTAGCATATATTATATTAGCATATTATTTTGAGCTATTTCACTGCAGGTTCTCATCATGTCAAGATTACTTTATGACCCCCTTCTAAACCCGTATGATAATGCCCAATATTTGGTAATCGAGCACCTTTTTGTTAATCCTGTTAATGATGGATTAAATTTAAACATGCAAAAGCTACCCATTTATATTTGCAATGATTTGAATTACCATACATGCTGCTGAAAGGTGAGGAAAATGCCAATTTCCTCTAATAGGATATATTTGTAATGACGGGGGGTAGGGAAACGGACAAGTGAGCCCTAGTCTACCCGCCACTCTGTCCCTGCCTACTTGCAACGACCCGCCCTAGGCGACGGGGTACAACTGGGCGGCGGTCCCTGCGCTCAGTAAGTGCACGACAAACACGACAAACATACAAGGGAATACAAGCAAGGGAAAGGGGCAGTTGCCCACGGCAACACCGTGAGCAACCAGAGTGGTGAACGAGCCGAGTCAAGCCAGGAGTGTGCGAGGTACCAAACGAAGAGCAGAAGAGTAGTCAGTAAGCCAGGGTCTGTATGGAGCAGGATCAAAATAGAAGGAGCTGTAGCTGGGCCAGGAAACCACACGAAAAGAATCACAAGCACCGAGGGACAGGAAGGGCAGGCTTAAATAGACCGAGGGCGGGAGCTAGCTGAGTCTGGCCAGGTTGCGATAGGCTCTCCCACTCCTAAGCCTGCCAGCCTGAGTGGTGGAAGCTGGAGTCAGTCTCAGGGATGTAGATTCAGGTGCTGACTGATTAATTATGGGAGTTAACCCCGAAGCTGTGCCTGGCAGATCCTTTACAGTACCCCCCCTTTTATGAGGGGCCACCGGACCCTTTCTAAGTGGACCTGGCTTACTGGGGAAACGCAGGTGGAACCTCCTGACCAATACCCCAGCGTGAACATCCCGGGCGGGTACCCAAGTCCTCTCCTCGGGCCCGTATCCTCTCCAATGGACCAGGTACTGGAGGGAGCCTTGGACCATCTTGCTGTCCACAATCTTGGCCACCTCGAATTCCACCCCCTCAGGGGTGAGGACGGGAACAGGAGGTCTCCTCATGGGAGCCAAGGACGGGGAGCAGCGTTTAAGGAGGGAGGCATGAAACACGTCGTGTATACGAAAAGACGGGGGTAACTCCAGCCGGAAGGAGACAGGATTGAGGACCTCAATGACCTTATACGGCCCAATAAACCGGGGAGCAAACTTCTTGGACGGAACCTTGAGACGCAAGTTCCTAGACGACAACCACACCAGATCCCCGACCATAAACAGGGGGTTAGCAGAACGTTTTCTATCAGCCTGAGTTTTTTGTACGCTCTGGGACGCCTCTAGGTTCTTCTGAACCTGGGCCCAGACTGTGCACAGTTCCCGATGAACGACCTCTACCTCGGGATTGTTGGAACTACCAGGTGAAACGGAGGAGAACCGTGGATTAAACCCAAAATTACAGAAAAAGGGGGAGACCCCTGACGATTTACTGACCCGGTTATTAAGGGAAAATTCGGTGAGGGGAATGAATGAGACCCAATCATATTGACAGTCAGAGACAAAACACCTTAAATATTGTTCTAGAGATTGATTAGTCCTCTCAGTTTAGCCATTGGTTTCAGGATGGAAGGCAGAGGAGAAGGACAGATCAATCTCCAACTTCATACAGAAGGCTCTCCAAAACAATGAAACAAATTGTACCCCTCTGTCCGAAACAATATTGACAGGGACCCCATGGAGACGCAGGATGTGTTTGACAAAAAAGGTAGCCAACGTCTTGGCGTTGGGTAGTTTCTTGAGGGGCACAAAGTGGCACATCTTACTGAAGCGGTCTACTACCACCCACACCACCGACTTGCCTTGGGATGGAGGCAAATCGGTGATAAAATCCATGGAGATATGTGTCCAAGGTCTCTGGGGAATGGGCAACGAACGCAGTAAGCCCGCTGGTCGGGACCTGGGAGTCTTGGACCTAGCACAAACCTCACAAGCGGCGACGTAGGCCTTAACGTCTTTAGGCAACCCAGGCCACCAATAGTTTCTAGTAATGAGGTGTTTGGTACCCAGGATGCCTGGATGACCAGATAGTGCGGAGTCATGATTTTCCCTAAGTACCCTTAGCCGGAATTGCAGGGGAACAAACAGCTTGTTCTCAGGAAGGTTCCCGGGAGCTGAACCTTGATCAGCAGCAATTTCAGAGACTAAATCAGAATCGATCGAGGAAATGATTATACCTGGAGGCAAAATACAAGCAGGATCTTCCTCCGAAGGAGGGCTGGCCATGAAGCTACGCGACAGTGCATCAGCCTTAATATTTTTAGACCCAGCCCTATAGGTAACCAAAAAATTGAATCTGGTAAAAAATAACGCCCATCGAGCTTGTCTCGGGTTTAGCCTCCGGGCAGATTCTAGGAAAACCAGATGCTTGTGGTCGGTAAGGACCGTTACCTGGTGCCTAGCCCCCTCTAGGAAGTGGCGCCACTCTTCAAATGCCCATTTAATGGCTAAGAGTTCGCGGTTGCCAATATCATAGTTACTCTCAGTTGGCGAAAACTTCCTGGAGAAGTAGGCACAGGGGCGGAGATGGGTAAGGGACCTGGTACCCTGGGACAAGACAGCCCCCACTCCCACCTCAGATGCGTCAACTTCCACGATAAATGGCTCCATTTGGTTGGGCTGAACCAGCACCGGGGCCGAGATAAAGCACCTCTTAAGGACCTCAAAAGCCTGGACAGCCTCAGGAGGCCAGTGGAGGAGATCAGCTCCTTTGCGAGTGAGGTCCGTAAGAGGCTTAGCGATGACCGAGAAGTTAGCAATAAATCTCCTGTAATAATTAGCAAACCCCAAAAAACACTGTAACGCCTTCAGGGAGGCAGGTTGGACCCATTCCGCCACAGCCTGAACCTTGGCGGGGTCCATGCGGAATTCATGAGGAGTGAGGATTTGACCCAAAAATGGTATTTCCTGTACCCCAAACACACATTTTTCGGTTTTGGCAAACAGTTTGTTTTCCCGAAGGACCTGGAGCACCTTCCTGACATGCTCAATGTGGGAGGACCAGTCCTTGGAAAACACCAGTATGTCATCAAGGTACACTACAAGAAATATCCCCAGTTAATTTCTCAAAATCTCATTTATGAAATTCTGGAAGACCGCAGGGGCATTACACAACCCAAAGGGCATGATGAGGTATTCGAAATGGCCTTCGGGCGTGTTAAACGCAGTCTTCCACTCATCCCCCTCTTTGATGCGGATAAGGTTATACGCCCCCCGTAGATCCAACTTAGAGAACCATTGGGCCCCCTGAACCTGATTGAAGAGATCAGGAATCAAAGGAAGGGGATACTGGTTCCTTACCGTGACCTTATTCAGGCTACGGTAGTCAATGCATGGCCTAAGACCACCATCCTTCTTCCCTACGAAGAAGAAGCCAGCACCTACCGGAGAAGTAGAGGGACGAATGTAACCCTTGGCCAGGCATTCCTGGATATACTCTCTCATGGCTTCACGTTCGGGACAAGAAAGATTAAATATCCTACCCTTAGGAAGCTTAGCTCCTGGTACCAATTCGATAGTGCAATCGTATTCTCTATGAGGAGGTAACACTTCGGAGGCCTCCTTAGAGAAAACATCAGCGAAGTCCTGAACAAACTCGGGTAGCGTGTTCGCCTCCTCAGGGGGAGAAATAGAATTAACAGAAAAACATGACGTAAAACATTCATTACCCCATTTGGTTAGCTCCCCAGTATTCCAGTCAAACGTGGGATTATGCAACTGCAACCAGGGAAGGCCTAGAACCAAATCGTACGATAATCCCTGCATCAACAGTACAGAGCACTGCTCCAAATGCATGGAGCCAACAAGGAGTTCAAAAACAGGGGTATGCTGTGTAAAATAACCATTAGCAAGAGGAGTGGAGTCGATACCCACTACCGGGACAGGTTTAGGCAAATCAATCAGAGGCATAGCAAGAGACATAGCAAATTCCACAGACATGATATTAGTAGAGGACCCTGAATCCACGAAGGCACTGCCGGTAGCAGACCTACCACCAAAAGAGACCTGAAAGGGAAGCAAGATCTTAGTACGTTTCCTATTTACGGGAATTACCTGTGCGCCCAAGTGACCTCCCCGATGATCACTTAGGCGCGGAAGTTCTCTGGCTGCATTCTTACGCTTAGGACAGTTGTTCACTTGATGCTTGTCATCCCCACAGTAGAAGCAGAGACCATTCTTCCTGCGGAAATCTCTACGTTGTTGGGGGGACACAGAGGCCCCGAGTTGCATAGGTATCTCTGAGTCTTTTGGGGAGGAACGAAGCAACGGAACTTCGGGAGGCATCATGGGGGAGTCGGAGGAGAAAACACATAAACGTTCACGTTGTCGTTCCCTGAGACGTCGGTCAAGTCGTACCGCTAAAGCCATAACCTGGTCTAGGGAGTCAGAAGAGGGATAGCTAACTAGCAGGTCTTTCAGGGCATTCGACAGACCCAACCTAAACTGGCACCTTAAGGCAGGGTCATTCCACCGAGAAGCTACGCACCACTTCCTAAAGTCAGAACAATACTCCTCAACAGGTCTCTTACCCTGACGTAAGGTCACCAGCTGACTCTCGGCAAAGGCAGTCCTGTCAGTCTCGTCATAAATAAGTCCGAGAGCAGAAAAGAAACAATCAACGGAGGAAAGTTCAGGGGCGTCAGGAGCCAAGGAGAAGGCCCACTCTTGGGGCCCTTCCTGGAGCCGGGACATAATTATACCCACCCACTGGCTCTCAGAACCTGAGGAATGGGGCTTTAAACGAAAGTAAAGCCTACAACTCTCCCGAAAGGAGAGAAAAGCCCTCCGGTCCCCTGAGAACCGGTCGGGCAACTTGAGGTGGGGTTCAAGAGGTGAGGTGAGGGGAACTACCAAGGTAGCATCAGGCTGGTTGACCCTCTGAGCCAGGGCCTGGACCTGTAGGGAGAGACCCTGCATTTGCTGAGCCAGGGTCTCACGGGGGTCCATAGTGGTGTCAGGGACCAGGGTAGACTAGGTATGGGCTTGTGATTATGTAATGACGGGGGGTAGGGAAACGGACAAGTGAGCCCTAGTCTACCCGCCACTCTGTCCCTGCCTACTTGCAATGACCCGCCCTAGGCGACGGGGTACAACTGGGCGGCGGTCCCTGCGCTCAGTAAGTGCACGACAAACACGACAAACATACAAGGGAATACAAGCAAGGGAAAGGGGCAGTTGCCCACGGCAACATCGTGAGCAACCAGAGTGGGGAACGAGCCGAGTCAAGCCAGGAGTGTGCGAGGTACCAAACGAAGAGCAGAAGAGTAGTCAGTAAGCCAGGGTCTGTATGGAGCAGGATCAAAATAGAAGGAGCTGTAGCTGGGCCAGGAAACCACACGAAAAGAATCACAAGCACCGAGGGACAGGAAGGGCAGGCTTAAATAGACCGAGGGCAGGAGCTAGCTGAGTCTGGCCAGGTTGCGATAGGCTCTCCCACTCCTAAGCCTGCCAGCCTGAGTGGTGGAAGCTGGAGTCAGTCTCAGGGATGTAGATTCAGGTACTGACTGATTAAAGTACATAAAGTTTGATGTATTCACATATACTACTAATTTATGCAAAAATATATAACAATAAGTATGCTTTAATATTGGATAGTAAATTATAATAAAAACTTAATAAAAAATAGCAATAAATATATGGCTTTTAGGTTATGAAAAGCCACTTTCTACTTTCTATAAAACAATCAGTATTGCTTTTAAGAAAAACACTTATGACTTTATAGTGAAAACTTTTATAAATTGTTAATAATTAAAAAGCTAGGATATTGTTCTGTAGATTATATAGGGACATCAGAAGTTACGATTTCCAACCATAGAAAAAATGTAAAAATTGTATTTCAGGAGAATTACTTCATTCCCCTTCAGCGAAAATATTATATGAGAGAAACTGATCAAAGGGAAATGCCCTTTGAACTTAAAATACAGCAATTTCTTTTTCATATGTTGCCTGTTTCAACATTTCATGTGCTTCTAAATCATACAAAATGTGGAACTGACATAGGCTGTTGACTTCTTTAAATCTGAATTAAAACAGAATAATCTTTGAACACAGACTTCGTATTTCTGGCAAGGCTGTCACAGGTTAGAAACATTTGAAAAGCGTGGTACTAATAGATGTGATCTATGTCATCTTTAATAAATATCTTCCAGATAAAAATGAGTCACCACCCCAAAGAGTGAATATTACAATCACTGTGGGTTCTCACAGCAGCAGAGATGTTAATAATGAATAGAATAAGGTATATGAATGCAAGCTTTGGTCATATCTAAAGCTGATGAATCCCTGCAAGCAGCTAAATCATGTGCTTGAATCTCATGCCGATATGGATAAAACCACTTAAATGTCAGCCTTCTTGAGCTATACATAACTTAGAAACACTTTATCAGCTTTATTAGAATTAAAATCAGGCAATAACACAGTTAAAGGATTTCTTAGCGATACCATTTTTTTTGCCTTTTCCAGAGCAGGAGTTACAGAGTAGGAGAAAAGCAACAATTTAGGAAGCTAGAATAAATATAGTGAAAAGTAAAAAAAAAAAGAATTCTACACAAAAAGCACAAGTAAGGAAAATAATTGTTGCAAAGTTACTGTATGCAAAAAAAATTGAAATATTAAAAATGTATTTAATTTAAAATAATATAAAGATTAAAAGGGAGTGGATAAACAAGAAACAAAATACATAGCGGTCTTCTCCAATAAATAATTATGCAAGGAATGTATTGTTGTAGCACTGGTCGAGTAGAATATGTCAACAGGGTTCATGTGTCTATGACATGTGCTAAAACTGGGTGACCTTTACCATTTATGAATAAAACCTAGATGTTTGACTCATTCTTTCTCCTATTTATATGTTGTCTTGAGTTGACATAAATAACTGGTCAAAAAAAATTACCATAAATGTCTATTTAGTTCGGCACTAAATTATTTTGTTCAGAAAGCTATCACAAGTCTAAATGTTTCCCTATGGCCAAATAATAATAATAATAATAATAATCTTTATTTATATAGCGCCAACATATTACGCAGCACTTTACAATTTAGAGGGAAACATGTAACAAACAATATCAGACATTACATAGTGACAAAGTTCATTTACAATTCAAATCTGGGGAGTGAGGACCCTGCTCACAAGAGCTTACAATCTATGAGGACATAAGGGAGACACAAAGTGTAATAGTGTTTGTTCTGTACAATGGTCCGGCCATTTTTATATACACATGCGGTGGTAACATAAAGCTGCATGAGCCGGTCACCAGCCAGTATCCGTGTATGACGGACATGAAGAGAAGGAGTGTGAGGGAATCTTATTCTGATGACTAATCTAAATGGAGGGCCATGGAAAGGAGTCAGATTAGGGAATGTTATAGGTCTGTCTAAATAGATGTGTTTTCAGGGAACGTTTAAAACTGTGGATATTGGGAATTAATCTGATTGTCTGGGGTAGCACATTCCAGAGGACGGGTGCAGCACGAGAGAAATCCTGGAGACGGTAGTGGGAGGTTCGGATTATGGAGGATTTTAATCTAAGGTCGTTGGCAGAACGTAGAGCCCTAGTAGGGTGGTAGACAGAGATGAGGGAGGAGATGTAAGGAGGTGCAGCACTGTGGAGAGCTTTGTGGGTGAGAGTAATAAGTTTGAATTTTATTCGGAAGGGGATGGGCAACCAGTGCAGTGACTGGCACAGATTAGAGGCGTTGGTGTAGCGGTTGGTCATAAATATGACCCTGGCTGCTGCATTGAGGATAGATTGGAGAGGGGAGAGTTTGGTGAGGGGAAGACCGACTAGTAATGAGTTACAGTAGTCCAGACGAGAGTGAATCAGAGCAACAATGAGAGTTTTGGCAGTTTCCTCCGTAAGAAAAGAGCGGATTCTGGAGATGTTTTTGAGGTGAAAATGACAGGAGCGTGAAAGTGATTGTATGTGAGGAGTAAAGGAAAGATCTGAGTCAAAAATAATCCCGAGACAGCGGGCGTGCTGCTTAGGAGTTATGATAGTGCCACACACAGAGATGGAGACATCAGGTTTAGGGAGGTTAGTAGATGGTGGGAACACAAGGAGCTCAGTTTTAGAAAGATTCAGTTTCAGATAGAGAGAGGACATGATGTTAGAGACAGCGGACAGACAATCACTGGTGTTCTGTATTAGAGCAGGGGTGATGTCACGGGAAGAGGTATATAATTGGGTGTCATCAGCGTAGAGATGGTACTGTAAGCCAAATCTGCTGATGGTTTGTCCAATAGGAGCTGTGTAGAGAGAAAAGAGGAGCGGACCTAGGACTGATCCCTGAGGAACCCCGATATCAAGGGGAAGAGGAGAAGAAGTGGAACCAGCAAATGAAACACTGAATGAGCGGTCAGAGAGATAGGAGGAAAACCAAGAGAGAGCCGCGTCCTTGAGGCCAATAGAGTGGAGCATGTTAAGTAGGAGTTTGTGGTCTACAGTGTCAAAGGCTGCAGAGAGATCCAAAAGAATCAGGAGAGAGGATTTACCGTCCGATTTAGCCGCCAAGAGATCATTTGAGACTTTAGTAAGGGCAGTTTCTGTGGAGTGTAGAGTGGGAAACCAGATTGTAAGGGGTCAAGAATGGAGTTAGCAGAGAGATAGCGGATAAGGCGAGAGTAGACCAAGCGTTCCAGGAGTTTGGAGATGAAGGGCAGATTAGAGACTGGTCGGTAGTTGGCAGCGCTGGATGGGTCAAGTGTTGGTTTTTTCAATAATGGGTTTATAATGGCATGTTTAAAAGCGGAGGGAAAGATACCAGAGGAAAGAGAGAGGTTAAATATTTTAGTGAGGTGACTAGTGACAGCTGGGGAGAGGGACTGGAGGAGGTGTGAGGGGACAGGATCACTAGGGCAGGTAGTAGGACGAGAAGAAGAGATGAGCCTCGAGACTTCTTCTTCAGTTATTGGTTCAAATGCTGAGAGTGAAGAAGAGGGAGTGCGGGGGGGAAGGGGATCGATGTTACTAGGGGACTGGGAGATAATATCATGCCGGATGTTGTCAATTTTAACTTTAAAATAAGTGGCCAAATGGGTTACACAAAAATGTAATACATTTGATCAGGCGTGTAAATAATTTTAGTTTGCTGGATATATTAAAGAGGCTCTGTCACCAGATTTTCAAACCCCTATCTCCTATTGCAGCAGATCGGCGCTGCACTGTAGATAACAGTAAAGTTTTTTTTTTTCAAAAACGAGCATTTTTGGCCAAGTGTGCATCATCCACTTCTCTTCGTTACCACCCAGCTTCTGGCAGTTCAGACACACAGCGTGTCCTCGCGAGATCACGCCGTGATGTCACTCACTTCCTCCCACAGGAACTTCATCGCGTCGGATGAGCGAGGACACGCTGTGTGTCTGAACTGCCAGAAGCTGGGTGGTAACGAAGAGAAGTGGATGATGCTGATTCGTCAGCATCATACACTTCTATTCACAACGCCCAGCTAGTAAAACAAGTAAAAACGCCCAGATGTACACACACAATACACGCCCACTTGGACATAACTTTAAACACGCCCAGTTGTACTTAAGAAAGGCTCATTTGCATAAATATAAAAATGGTCATAACTTGGCCAAAAATGCTCGTTTTTGAAAAAAACAAAACGTTACTGTTATCTACATTGCAGCGCCGATCTGCTGCAATAGGAGATAGGGGTTTGAAAATCTGGTGACAGAGCCTCTTTAAGGTTACACTTGGATTAGTAGAAAAAAATTACTTGATAGGTTATCTGAGCAATTTTAAAAAGTAGTAGCTATTTTTCCCCCCCCCTCCATATGGTAATATGGAAATCTCTTGAAAATTGCTCAAAGATGTTAAGATTAAAATATCTAGCTACAAAAATGTTAATTTTTTTTCTTAGCCTTAAAGTAAAGCTCCAGCTTTGGTTATTGACAATATGGTGAGCAAGTGCAAAACATGACAGTTTTATAATATATTTTCTTTACACTTTTATTTTCACTTATCCTCAGTTTATTTTATTTTGTACATAAGAGGAAAAATATCCCCAAAATAATCTTATAGTTCCCTAGTTGTTACTTTGAAGGCACGGTACTATTCTGATCGGATTGTGGGTTTTATTGACTCATTAATAATCTAAACCCTCCTGCAGCTCAATATCTAATCCTTAAGGCCCTTTTACACGTGCAAATGATCGGGCAAACGAGCGTTCATATAAATGCTCGTTCCCAATCATTGCCCTGGGTTCATCGGCTGATCGTATTGTTTATGCAGCATTAAATATTATCGTTGCCGTTAGCACATCTCCCTGTTTAAACGAGGAAATACGCTGCCGACATCATAGAAATGTAGAAGGACGAACGATCGAAGAAACGATCGCTCGTCCTTATACATAACCAAGCAAGCCTCGTTAATTGGTGCTTGTTTTCATATCGGGCCATGTAATAGGACCTTTAAAGTTTATAAAGGCCTAGTACTTCAGGTAGATTCTTACCAGGAACTCCAATGAGGAAGTACTGGACTTTATTGAAAGAGACTCACAGCCCACAAGGTAGGCTTACTGGATGACCTCTAATACAAAATGAGATGAGGTAAGCCAAAGACAAAGATCATTGGTGCACATTGTAGGTCAAGATAAGTAAAAGGTTGAGATCACAGGCAAAGGTTATGGTTGAGAGACAGGCCAAGTGTTTGGGTGAAAAATACTGGTTTATTATTGAGAGTCAAGGGTCAGGGTCTTTTAGAACCTGGAAGGACAGAGAACCTTAAATTATAATGTGTTTGAGAACGAGACGTATGTTTAAGGCCACAGCATGACACGTTTTGCCTGAACTTGGTTTCTAATTGGGCTCACAAAACTGAAATAAGTAGACGTAACTTTGCTACAACTAAGGGAACTGTGAACGGACTCTGAGTGCAGACACCAATAGTGCTGAGTCAACCAGTCCATTTTGCATTGAGAAAAGAGATGGGTATTACACACCAGACAAATTTTGTCAGAGATCCATCACCACAATCACTTATTTAATACAGAGGTGTACTATAATCTGAAATAAATGCCCAAAGGCAAGCGAAGCCCTATCACCCAAATTTGCTTAAAATAGCATTAACCCCTAAGCACACAGCCTGTCTTCGCCTAATGGACCAGGCCATTTTTTCTAAATCTAACATGTCACTTTATGTGACAATAACTTTGAAATGCTTTTATTTTTTATTTTTACAGAAAATCTATTTTAATTCATTTTTTTCTGTAACACAGAAGGTTTTACCAGAGAAACGCAACTCCATATTTATTGCCCAGATTCTGCAATAAAATAAAAATATCCAAAATGTGGCTCTAGTGAGGTAATGTACTGACACACAGGCCTCAGAAGCAAAGAAGCACCTAGAGGATTTTAGGGCCTCCAATTTATTACAATATATTTTAGGCATCATGTCCGGTTTGAAGAGGTTTTGTGGTGCCAAAACAGTGGAAACACCCCCAAAAAGACATAATTTGGCAAATTACACCACTCATGAATTTATGAAGGGGTATAGTAAACATTTTAACCCCACAGGTTTTTTGTTGAATTTAGTGGAATTAGTTGAAAAATTTTACAATAAAATGTAAAAATCTTTAATGTTTACAAGGCATAAAGGTAAAAAAGCACCCCAACATTTCAAAAGCAATTTCTCCCGATTACGGCAACAACCTATATATGGTAATAAACTGCTGTTTGGACCCATGGCAGGGCTTAGGAGGGAAGGAGCCCAATTTGGCTTTTGGAGCCCAAATTCTGCTGGAATGGTTTGTGGCGCCATGTCACATTTGAAAAGCCCCTAAGGGACCAAATCAGTGGAAACCACAAAAAAGTTACCCCATTTGGGAAACTAAACCCCTAAAGGAATTTATCGAGAGGTATTGAGTGAGCATTTTGACCGCACAGTTTTTTTTGCTGAATTTAGTGGAATCATGCAGTGAAATTGAAAATAATTTTTTCTCTGGTAAAACGTGGAAATTTTCAATTTTTACAAGCAAAAAAGGAGAAAAAGCAGCCCAAAATTCGAAAAGCAATTTCTGCCCATTACAGCAATACCGGATATGTGGTAATAAACTGGTTGGACACACGGCAGGGCTCAGAAAGGAAGAACCACCATTTGGCTTTCAGAGCTCAAGTTTTGCTGGAATGGTTTTTGGGTGTCATGTCGCATTTGCAAAGCCCCTGAGGGACCAAAACAGTGGAAACACCCCAAAAGTGACCTCATTTGGGAAATGAAAGGAATTTATCGAGGGGTATAGGGAGCATTTAGACCCCACAGGTTTTTTGTGGAATTTAGTGGAATTAGGCAGTAAAAATGAATATCAACATTTTTTACACTAAAATTATGTCATTTTTCATTTCTACAAGGGTTAAGGAAAAAAAGCACCCCAACATTTGTAAGGCAAACTTTCAATGGCAATATCCCATATGTGGTCATAAACTGCTGTTTGGACACACGGCAGGGCTCAGAAAGGCAGGAGCGCTACTTGGCATGCAGATTTTGCTTGAATGTTTTTTGGGTGCCATGTCGCATTTGCAAAACCCCTGCCGGACCAAATCAGTGTAAACTCCCCAAAAGTGACCCCATTTAGGAAACTACACCCCTGAAGGAATTTATCAAGGGATAAAGTTAGCATTTTGACCCCACAGGCTTTTTGCTGAATTTAGTGGAATTATGCTGTGAAATTGAAAATTATTTTTTTTCCGACAAAACGTGAACATTTTTAATTTTTACAAGGAATGAAGGAGAAAAAGCACACCAACATTTGAAAAGCAATTTCTCCCAATTACGGCAATATCCCATATGGGGTCATAAGCTGCTGTTTGGATACAAAGCAGGGCTCAAAGGCAGGAGCGCTATTTGGCATGCAGATTTTGCTGGCTTGGTTTTTGAGCGCCATGTTGCATTTGCAAAACCCTGAGGTACCAGAGTACAGTGGAAGCCCCCAAGAAGTGACCCCATTTTAGAAACTACACCCCTCAAGGCATTTATCATTTGCCTAGACATATGACAGGGCTCAGAAGTGAAGAGCACCATGCGGATTTGAGGCCCATTTTGGTGATTTCCACAGCATTGACCCACAATTGCAGGGCTCTGAGGTCAAATATTAAAACAAACCCCCAAGTAGTGACCCTTATTTTGGAAACTACACCCCTTAAGGCATTTCTGATCGGATTGTGGGTTTTATTGATTCATTAATAATCGAAAACCTCCTGCAGCTCAATATCTAATCCTTAAGGCCCTTTTACATGTGAAAATGATCGGGCAACCGAGCGTTCATATAAATGCTCGTTCCCAATCATTTTGAGCATTTTCACCCCACAGGTGTTTTTTCATTAGAAATGATTGCACAGCGGATGGTGCAAGGTGAAAATTGCACATTTCTACTGATATGTCATTTTAGTGCACAATTTTGTGCCCAGTTTGTGCCACCGAAGACAACTACCTCATAAAATGTTAAGTGGGTTATCCTGGATATGGCGATGCCATATATGTGGACGTATAAAAGAAATATCATAAATAATCATAAATAATAATCATCATATCAGACCTTTCTTCTATACAGTGATTGTGACAAAGGCCTGGGACAGGCCGAAATGTTCCCAAAAAATTGCCTGTTCCTAAAAATAATTTATACCTTGGAAATAAAGCATTTGAAACGTTCATCTTTTCCATTGAGTTCTAGGGTTATTCTTTGTTTATACAATATATGTGGACGTAAACTGCTGGTTGGGCACGCTGTAGGGTTTAGAAGGGAGGGAGCGGCATTTGGCTTTTGGAGCACAGATTTTGCTTGGTAGTAGTTCTGTTTTGGGGTTTTACTGGTATTTTAGTTTATAATGTGGGGGCAGATGTAATCTGTGCGGAGTACATCAGGGCATAATAGGTTATAATATTTTGGTAAATAAATAATAATTCATAGATGTGTGACCAGTATCGCACTGATAAATGGTGCCCAATTGTATCCGCTTTTCGAACGCTCTGCACATTTTGCATCGCTATATTCTGAGAGCCAGAACTTTTTTATTTTTTCTCCACTGGAGCTGTGTGAGGGCTTATTTATTGCGGGACAATCTGTAGTTTTCATTGGTACCATTTTGGGGTACACGTGCTTTTTTGATCACTTTTTATTACATTTTTTTGGCGAGCAAGGTGACCAAAAACCATCAATTCTGACAATGCTTTTCATTCATTTTTTTTTTTTTTACAGTGTTCATCGTGGGCTATAAATGACAATTTTAATTTTACGATTATGGTGATACCAAACATATATTGTTTAAGTTTTGCAGCGTTTGCACAATAAAATCACATTTTTTAAAAAAAATAATGCATTTTTTGTGTCATCATAACTTTTTTTATTTTTCAGTCATTTTTTGCAGGACCGGTTGAAGTTTTTAGTGGTACTGTTTTGGGGTACATGCGACTTTTTGATCACTTTTTATTCCATGTTTTAGGAAGGATGGTGATAAAAAAAAAATTCTGATTATGGTATAGTTTTTTATTTTATTTTTTTTTTGCAGTGTTTACCGTGTGGGAAAAATAACATTATAGTTTTATAGTTTGGGTCATTACGGTTACGGCTATACCAAATATGAGTACTTTTTTAACATTTTCATATTTTTCCTATAATAAAAGACTTATTATAGGAAAAAAGGCAATTTTTATTAACTTGAAACTTTTATTTTTACACTTTAAAAAATAAAAAAAAGTTTTGTCCCACTAGGGGCCTTGAGGGCCTGCACCTCTGATCTTTACTCTAATGCATTGCAATACCCACGTAGTGCAATGCATTAGAGCTGTCAGTCATTCACTGACGCTTTTGAGCGCATCTAAGGGGTTAATGGCAGGGATCAGCGCTAGCTCCGTTCCCTGCCATTACAGCATTGTGTCAGCTGTAACCTACAGCTGACACCCGCAGCTGATGTAGAAGGCTCAGCTCCTTTCTTTTGTGGAAGGAAGCCTTTTAGGCCCCGCCTCCGGGCGGGACCTAGCAGGCTTCCATACTCGGTAGATAACAGGCCATTGTTAGGCCTCCGGTCGGCCAGAGCAGTCATCAGAACCCCGCGATTGCATTGCGGGGTTCAGATCTGCTAGGAAACACAATAGATGCAGCGCTCTGCATCTAAGGGAATAATTGGCCAAATCGGAGGCTAGATCTGGTCCGAGCCATACAGCAGGGTGTCAGCTGTAATATACACCTAACACCTGCTGGCGATAGTGCGGGCTCCACTTCTGAGCCCACATCAGCAACACAACGTACCAGTAAGTTGTGTTGCGTTAAGTCCTTAATGACAATAACGTAATAATATGTTGGATGTCGTTAAGGGGTTAATAAAAGTTTTCTTGCTTAGGTAGTTGGAAAACAGGGCTTTGCTTGCCTTTGGGCATTTTGTTGATAGTAATTTCTTAAGTGGAAAGGGTCATTTGGCCCACCTCAGGCACCAGGGCCTGGGTGTGACATCTACCTCTGCACCACATATAGCTATGTCCCTAATTTAACTCCATTTAGCCAATAAGTTATGCTTTTCCTTATCTATCAGTCATCCCATTTATTGTTGCAAATATGAGTAGACCTTAATATTAGATACAATTGTAGCCTAAGGTACAATTAAAGTGCACCTAAAGTATGGTTTTAGTGGTGCATAGATTAGAAATAAGCATTTCATTAAGTAAAACTAGTGAGCATTTGATTCACTAACACATTAGTGGATCTCAAGAGAAAATACACAGTTCTGACAATAGGTCAAACATGTTCTACGTAATTAAAACCATATTAACACATTTAACATCAAATAACACCAAGATCAACAATAGTGTTAGGAAAAGACCCTGATTTTGATATTAAGGGGATCTAGTGGGGAAGGTATGATAAAAGTTAGGGCTTGATCTAATTAAGCAAAGTAACCATTTTGCCCTTAGCTCAAATATTTTTACTTGGCTAGCCAAAGTAATTTATTAGTGAAAGATTGGAAAAGAATTGCGGCCAATAACTGCAAAGGCAATTGCAATATTGCTCATATAATACTTTATCACTGTATGAATCAGCAGAGATATATTAGAATTGTGTTGATATGATTCAATTTGCTTTGCACTGATTAAACAGTATCTCTAGCCAGCAGTAGACATTATGTTCCTTTCTTCGTGTTTTCACACTTATCTATTTTCCAAATCATTAATTCTTTCTCCTACTTGGCATAAGAATGAGCATGAATACGTCTTGTTAATTAGTAAGCAATGCTACTCCTGAAAGAAGCGTTACAGATTACATATAGGATTTTAATTATCAGCAAAGACAGTAAAAGATGATTGTTCATTAAGGTGTAATAAGATTTTTTTTCTAAATAATACCTTCTCTGTTTAAATAAATAGCAGTTTGACGAGAGCAAGATATACTGGTATTTTGGTCACTTATGTGACAGAAAGTCTACATAGATAATCTGCCACAGAAGTTCTGAAACAGAAATCTATAGCTGCACCCTGACTCTTAAATAGTATCCCATTAATATAAAAATAGAGATTAAAAACCAACCAACTATTGGTGCTACCAGTGGCGTAGATAAGGGGAGGGGGCTGCCAGGGCATGTGCCCTAGGTGCTGGGTGCCAGGGAGGAGCCAACAAGCTACTCTGCCTTGGCCAGTGTATTTAGATACAGCACTGACCGCACACTGAATCTTTGCCCCTGGTGAAAGATAGCCTACCTAGGACTCTGCACTGTATTCAGTCCATATAAGACCTTAGTCAACCTCATGCACCCACTCCTGCATTTTAGTCAACTTTATATACTTCTTATTCATTCAAGTCTTTTTACTTCATAATATTCACCTTGCATCTTAGTTAATGCAAAACGCCACTCAAATTCACATGTTATTCAAGTCCTAGACCTCTTTGCACACCTCGGTCAGTTTCCTTTATATTCCTACATATTAGGGCCCATTCACATGAACAACGTTCGTGTGCTGCGCATGGAAATCACGCGCATCACACGGACCCATTGATGGAAATCACTCGCATGACACGGACCCATTGATTTCAATGGGTCCGTTCACACATGCGTGAGTTTTCACGCAGTGAGAGTTCACTGCGTGAAACTCACTGCATATCCTATATTGGTGCATTTTCACGCACCTACGCGCCCATTGAAGTCAATGGGTGCGTGAAAACCACGCACCGCACACGGATGCACATCCATGTGCAGTGCGTAATTTGCTCATCAATTAGATTGAAAATAATAATTAAAAAAAAAAGATGTGCTTTGCGAGTGCGTGAATAACGCATGCCCCTCGCAAAGCACACTGATGCATAACGCAACCCACACGGATCAGATTCACACGCGTTTTTCACGCTCGTGAATCTGATATGCTCATGTGAATGTAGCCTTACTCTTTTAATACAATATTCTCAGCCTGCATTCATTACATATTGTAGTAGGAACTGATGGTGTAATGTGTCAGCTGAGTCAGTGAGTTGTATAGTGATGCAGTTTTAGTTAATTTAGGGTATTTAGAAAAAATTTTGTATAAATTTCATGTCATGGTTTTATGTCAATATATCTAAAGCAATAATACTAAAAATCTAATTTGGGATTGTGACAAATAATGAAATAAAATAGGGCAATATTACTTATGTGCATACTGAAATAAAGATGACTGTGTGTGTGTAATGCTTCTTAGCAGATGACTTGAGACATTAAACTGTCTGCAATAGTGAGTGGACTCTGCTGAGACAATTTCTGAGCATTTTTCTTGTTTACGAGGAGTTGCGCTCCTTTTTTTATTTAGTGAATCACGGCTTTTAAAATTGTTTATTTCTGTTGCTTATATAGCACCAACATATTCAACAGCGATGTACAGAAGTTGTCATCACTCACTGTCCTCAATGGGGCTCACAATCTGAATGTTTTTAGAGGGTGGGAGTAAAGGAGGAATTCCAGAGGAATCCCACGCAAACACAGGGAGAACGTAAATTCATAAAACAATAAAGGTTTGTGCAGCTCATGGTTATAAGTGATATCAGATTCATTTTTTTATGAAGCCAGTTGTGGAAAAAAAAAATAAACCCTGTGGACGATCTATTGATATCATTTATAACCGTGAGCTGCGCAAACCTTTATTGTTTTATGAATTTATGTTGAAGTTTTAACCTTCTTCGTACTGGTTTTACATCGCTCCGGTAGTGGGAGTAATTTTACCATACAGTGTTGTTACTATTACAGGGAGAACATACCAACACCACATTTATTGCTTTTGGTTGGACTCAAACTCATTACTCCAGTCCTGCAAAGCCACCGTGCTGCCCAAAGTTATGATCAAGAGATAATTTGATGTCACAGTATTATTAAAATATCAATCCATTGGCCTGTTATAATGTTCTTTCATTGTTTTTATTCCATTAAAGGGGTTAGAGTATATGGACGCCATGAGTGGAATGTCCTTTTGGAACCTCCCTCTGTTAGCCAGAGTGAAGACTCACTGACTATCGCTCTGGAGGACCCTTGAGTAGACACCTATTCACTTGAATGTGCGCCATCTAATATTACAGTTTTACTACAGCAAAATGTGTGGCCTGGCCACAGCCGGAACAGCTGATCACAGGGAAGGCTTTCTTTTAAGGAGAGGTTAATACATCATGACTTTAAATACTTGCTGCAACTAAAATATGAGGTTTCATATTAAAGACCAGAATCCCAAAATGTCAGCTTTTAAATGAGACCAGGATAGAAGTTCTATGTGTAATAATACTCTATTAAAGTATTAATTATCTCCATATAATGGAGGATTGGAAGGGGAAAGCTGCAAGAGTCAGCAGAAAGAATGATCACAGCCTTTCACGGTCATCTCTCCCCCTGCACAGCCTCCCAGTGACCCGGGGGGGGGGGGGATTATATATGGATTTTTTTTTTCTTACTAGTGGGAGAGGATAGGTACTATCTTGTTACGTTTAAGGATGGTCGTTCTTTTCAACTAAAGGGAAGAGAAAGATGAGCAGTTGTTGGTCAAGTTTCCCCTAATCAGGCTGTCGACTCTGTGATGTGATGTGATGTTTACAGGCATCTGGATCAACAAGATTTTTTGTCTCTTCAGTTTTGATGATTTTGGGAACATATGTGTATGAAGACACAGGAATTAATGGCATGTTTGAACGTACTGAAGATAGGTCGCAATACAACATAAAATTCAAATGGGTACCTAAAAACATTGCATCTCTAGACATTATACAATACCTGCAAACCTTTATCAAAACCTTACTACCTATGTGCACGCTACAAGATTTAAGATAGAGCTCATAGAGTACAGCGACTAAAACATCTAGCTAAAACTATTCCCAGAGATGTGCTGGCATGTATTCATTTTTCCATGTAAAAGAATATTTGATGGAAGCTGCCAGGAAAAAAAGATCTGCCTGTACCTTACCAACATATTTTCTTATCTATTGACCTATCTGCAGCTACTCCCCAGCTACTCGCTAGTTGACATCTATTACCTGTATATAAAATTCTTTAAAAATCGAGATTTCCAGTCTGCCTTTTGAACACCCGGAATAACACCCACATATTATCCAAGCCATGGAAGAGGGCACTAAACTCCCAAAACAATGGAACCTGCAAATAACAACTGCATCTACAGCAAACAAATAACCACCTCAACGCATGACTGGCAAAGTCTCCTAACAGAGGTGCACGTGACAGAAAAAGTAGCTAAACTTGGTAAAATACACTAAATTTGGTGCAGATATGATGCCTCTAAACAGTTAGGAATACAGTGACAATACGCTCCCCTGACACCTTTGATCTCTCTTCTGTTCATAATGTTTAAGCCTGTAACTAGGGAATTGGCTATAGTGCCAAGGAAACACATATTATACAAGAATTAAACACCTTTGTTTCTCTGTTATATACCAATCACATAATTACTTCAAAATCAGAGGTGTACAAAAAGCACTGTGGCTTTTCACCCTAAACAAGAAAAAATTGATCGAAAAGGCCAATACATCATACTGGTATTCTCGCTTAATGCAATATACACTATAGCCGCACTGTATGATCCTAAATGGCTAAATATGTTCCATTTTTCCCAAAACTAAACAGTGATTTAAATGTAAATACTTCTTCTACTTTAAGAGGTAACCTCCAGACATTAAATCATTAACTACAATACTATGGCAAGAAGATCTATATGATGTGTGAAGCGCATAACATAGGTCTGAGAAAATGTCTATACTGAACACTCCCTTAATCCAGTAAAAAGTATATATGAACGCTCACTGAAGCAATAAAAATCAAGTAGAAACTAAGCTAAATATAGCAATGGATACAGTGCAAACATGCTTAACTGGGGCACAGTATGTGTAATTTCAAAAGAATTTAAGTCAGATCGGTCCCCATTCAAAATTAAATTAAACATTAGAGACATGACAAATTTCTAAGGGACAAAATGGATTTTGATCTAGATCATATATTTACATGAAACATACAATGCCAGAGACCAAGGAGACCTCCGAGAGGGCAACAAAGAAAAAGATCAAATAAACCTCAATCTAATTTCTGGACAACCAATTCCAGATCCGATTCGAGCCCCACTGTGGACAATGTGTCATTAAAACAGACTGACAAACAATGGTGGCAACAATATGCTGATTACGTTATTCCCTTTAGGCATGACATATGCCTAGGGTGGGGAAAGAAGAAAAAATCATCCTCCTTTGGGGGGGTTTGAAGAGGAAACAGGTCTCATTGCGAAAAATGCCTGATCCTACTAATACTATAAAGTTGTCAAATGTAATATTATTAATCTATCTTGAATTGATATATCTGATGATTGTGTCTCACTTTTATCTAAGGGTCTAAATTATTATAAATCAAAGATTTGATGCTATGTAATTTACCATAAATCTTAGTAAGTCCTTGCGCAGTTTAAATTTGCAGAAATATTTAAAAATGAAATTACAGAGGAACATTGGGCTTTACAATGGGGGATAATGTTGCAGTTGAGGATAAAACATTTTTGGAGAGACCTGTTGGAGTTTAATGCGTAGGTTACTCTGAATCAAGATGGTAATGTACGAGAGCACTTCTTCAAAGGTGGCTTTAGATCTGCTGTGTTCCCTCCCTTGTCACAGGGCAGTTCCTTATACAATTTTTGTAGAGCTGTTATTAATTAAATCAAAGCAGGGATATACCCCACTATATCATGTAATCTTACTGAAGGAGAAAAGAGGGCATTGAAGTGGTTAAAAAGTCATAAACAATTAATTATAAAACCCGCTGACAAAGGACGGAACGTGGTGATTATGAACAGAGAATATTATGTACAAGAAGCAATGTGTCAGTTGTAAAATAAAGAGACATATGCTACCTTAACTGGTGACCCTACTATTGTTTAAACAGCATGAACTGCAATCACTTCTTAGAAAAGGATCTGAATTAAATCTTGTATCAAAAAATTTAACTGAAAAACTCCACCCCGATAGACCATCTAAACCAAATTATTTGCCCAAGGTGCATAAAACAATGGTGGATCCACCAGGTAGGCCAATTGTGGTAGCTTGTAGCTCTGTAACTGAGCCACTGTCCCGATACTTGAACTGGCATCTTAGACCCCTGCTATCGTGTCCTATAGTATCTAATAAGGAGAGTAGGAAAAGCAATGTTTTTTACATGTTTTTCTATAAATGTTGTGATTGTTTTTTGTATTTACCCTTTGGTCTGATCAAGACTCTGGTCCAGAGTTGAAACGCATAGTTTGAATAAAGGAGAAACCTAAAGATTAAAGCAAGTGTCTGTGCTTAATGTAAGCAGCACTGTAACATATATCCCAGTTTTGCCTTTCCTGCTCTCCATATGAAGTGGTGACATTTCTGTCAAGCGTCTGGGATCAAGCTGAAGCGGATCTAGATAAAAACCCATGTCTACACCAAAGTGGTGCCTGTGTCCACACCACTAGCTCAGGTGAACATAGCCATTTCGGACCTCTGCTTCCATCCACCCTGAGGTGACTTGCACATTGAGGTGTTGTGTACCCATTTTCTTTGAGGTTTAATCATATCTAATTGACACCAAGACATTGCTTCAGAACTAGACAGAGCTAACTTGACATGAATTGTACAGACTGACTAGAATCAATAAATACAATGTGGGGTTGAACCAGAAAGGATGCGTGCTGTGTCCCTTTTATCTGTGAGGTATTGGTTTTCATTTGATCTCATAATGCATTCCGTTTTAGCGACCAGTGGTATATCCAGCAGACCGGGACGGAAATGGGGATGCCAGTGGCACAAACATTTGCAAATATATTTCTTGCACATGGGAGAAAAAATACATATATAATGTACCGAACCCTTTAGTAAAATAAATACAGTATTTGACAAGATTTATAGATGACATCCTAAATGTATGGTACAGTACAGAGGAGTAATTTCTTTATTAGTTATAATAACGTGAACAATCTAAATATGGAATTTTTTGCTAATTTTAGGAGAACCAGGTTGAGTTCTTAGATGTCAAAATTCAAACTGAAGGGTCACACTTGGCCACTAGTAGTTTTAGGAAGCCTACGGCCACTAATGCCTTGCTACATTATGAAAGCTATCACCCACCGCAGGTAACACAATCACTCCCCTATGGGTAAGCTATTTGCTTAAGGTGGTTAAACAGTGCCTACAATAAATTTTTCTAGCAATAATGTGAATGTATGGATCACCTGAGATGTAGAGGCTATGATGAAAGGGTGATATTAAAGGCATTTATCAGAGCTGTCAGAATAGAAATAAGTTATTGTTTAGCAAATATCAGAAAATACTCAATTAGCTTTTTTTTTTACCCAATACAGTTCACTCGCAGAACAGATTAAACAGTTAGGAAATATTGGAACATTGTTGAAGCTGATAAAGATCTGAGTGATAAAGCATCAAGACCACCTATTGTTGTGTTCTGTCGTTACGAGATATCGGGACAATACAAAAATCCAATGATTATGTGACAATGCCCCCATTGGAAATCATAAGTGCGGTCATTGCTCCTTTTGTAAATTTATGCATGCAGGCAAAACCATAAGAATAGGTGGAATTTAAGAAACTATATCAGAATTTATCGCCTGTCTATCTGATTTCATAGTCTCTGCTATTTTTTGCCCATGCAATTTCTACTACATTGGGAAGACAATATGGCCACTGCAAAATTATTTGGAGAGCATCTTTATTATTATACAAGAAAAGGGATGCCCAAATCCTAAATCGATCTCATTCATGGTTTCCATGAATGGCAGAGATAGACATACAAGATTATTGCAATATGAAGCCCCCTGGATTATCCAGGTAGAGGCCTGGGACCCTTGGGATTGAACGATAGGAATTATTCGTCCTCTTTTTTTATAAGGAGTATTTGTGCCATACTGTTGTTTAGATACGTGTTATAACACTTTATGAAAAACTCTCTCGTGTGTTTTGTATATTGTAAGTGCTATGTTATTAAGTATTTGTTTGACACAAAAGAGATATAATGTCCGATTGCATGATATTCCATCAGGCCTTGAGAAAGCTTCAAAGTTATTGTATGCATATATTCCATGTATACCTGCATAAAGATGCCGAAATAAACTGAAACTCCTACTTTTAAAAGTGTGAATGGCGTGGCTTCTTTCTTCGCATTTGGATACGATCTATGGTGAGCCTTCTTTTTTAACACTGAGTACCATCCTTATGTGAAATAGTTCACCGCCTGGAAGAACGATTAAAAAGTAAGTTTATTGGTTAAATTCATAAAATTGTGGCTCTACTAGCCGTTGATGCCAGACCAGGCTAAAGCAAGAGATTGCGACACGATAGGTGGTGTGGAGTGATAAATGTCTCCTTCACCCCAAAGAAACCACCTATCTATTTATTGTATAATAACGCTATATCTTTGCCATTAATAATTGTCTATCTAAATCCTAAATCCTACGCGTTTCATCATCACATGTAAAGTGATGCTTCCTCAGGGATTGATAGATTTGGATTATTTCAAATATCGAGGTGATAACAATATAACAGCGTGTACGGCCAATGCATCAGTGCCGTGCATGCGTCTGGAGACTATGAATCAGCACAAAAACAGTGCTATCCAGTGCTGTTATATTGTTATCACCTCGATATTTGAAATAATCCAAATCTATCAATCCCTGAGGAAGCATCACTTTACATGTGATGATGAAACGCGTAGGATTTAGGATTTAGATAGACAATTATTAATGGCAAAGATATAGCGTTATTATACAATAAATAGATAGGTGGTTTCTTTGGGGTGAAGGAGACATTTATCACTCCACACCACCTATCGTGTCGCAATCTCTTGCTTTAGCCTGGTCTGGCATCAACGGCTAGTAGAGCCACAATTTTATGAATTTAACCAATAAACTTACTTTTTAATCGTTCTTCCAGGCGGTGAACTATATTGAATATTGAACGACATACACTATCTAATTTCAGTGAATCCTTATGTGAAATACTAGCAGAAGCCAATAGCCGATTCAAACCTTCGACGAGTTTGGTCTTGTGATTTGGGCATTGCTGAACAATATCTCTCTCTGAGAGAGACTACTCTTTTTTTTTTCACATACATCATTTCTATTCTAGGAAAAATATTTACATCACAGACACAGATCTTTAATTGTTCTCTAAGGATTCCACTATCAAGGCCATTAAATGGTTAGATCATGCAGCCATCACACTTACAAAGGAAGAGCAATACAACCCAACACAAACATTCATTTTGTGGAGTAATTTATACCTTATGTCCCACCCTACATATAGAAAGGTAATTGAATCCGACTTAAAGGAACAGTGTCATCACAAATTATTTTTTTATATGTTAAAGATGTTAGTGCTTTATTAAAAACGTTTATATTCATTTGTGTGTTTGTGTTTTACTTTTTCTTATTTTTACACTTTTTCTTCCCTATGGGGGCTGCCATTTTTTGTTCCATTTCTGTGTGTGTCGATTAACGACACATACAGACATGGAATACGGCAGCCACAGTCCCATAGGGACTGCGAACGGCTCCCGTCCCATTGACTGCAGTGTACGGCGTCTGTGTGGGAACTGCGCATGCGCCGCTCCCACACAGTCCTATTCGAAATTGGCGCCGTCCGGCGCCATTTTCCTGTGGACCGGAAGTCGCGGCCGGACAGTAATATTACTACTTCCGGTCGCGGCTTCCGGATTTGTGCACTTGCACCAGCGACAGCAAACGGAGCGGACGGGCCGGAGGGAGCCGCGGCGGCAGGAGCAGGTAAGAGATTTCAATGTATGTTCGTGTTTGTGTGTGTTTACTACTGTATGTAAACCTACTACGCTGTGTGTTAGCTCAAAAAATGGCGACACACAGTGTAGGAGGTTACACCGTTCAAACCCCTCGTTTATCCCGGCCCTAGCCAGGATAAAGGAGGGGGGGATGCTGAGAGCTCACTAGAGCGAGGCCTTTTAACCCAATGTTGCAATGCTGCAATTTTGGGAACTAGCTCCATCTAGTGACCAAAAATGGGTAGTATTATAAATTAGAAATAATTTATAATATTTCCTGACTCGCGAAAAAAATAAAAAAAATTTGAACAATGTTTAATCACCCACACACTAAATGTTTAATTTTTTAAAAAAAAACATGTTTTTCTGGCAACACATTCCCTTTAATATCACTAGTGTTTCCTCAGTTACACACTAACACACTTTGGAATGCCATATTTTAGGAGCACATTTATGAAACAGGGACATAGAGATTAAAAAAAGAGAGGAACAAATTGATATCCTCTTTAATGGCAGAAATAAATAAATTTGAATCACTTATTAAAACTACTCAGATTTATTACCAAGCAGAACAACAACGCAAATGTCTCTCACACGCTTATGAGCAAAAACTTAAAAAAGTCCACTATTACTCCTAAAACAATAATAAAGCCGGGAAAGTATTGGCTTCATGTCTTAAATTTGAACATACAATAACTAGAATCCCATATTTATTTCACCCCCATAATGTAGGGAATCTTTATAAACTCCAATAAATTGCCAACAGATTTAAGGATCTGTTCCAGAAATGTCTAAAAGTTATCAAGCCCTTACCATTAGGAAAAGCACACAAAATCTTATCTCTTTAGGATATGGTATAAAGAAATGGGCCACACCTTTAAGATAGAGGATTGGTCACAAACACTCCAATTGGCAGGCAAATCCCTTAAATGTAGCTGTCATTAAGAGTCTGCTAAGACCTCCTTAGGATGGTACCTAACCCCTGAACATTTCCATTTTATATACCCTAGTTCCTCACGAATGTGTTGCAAAGGTTGTGGTAGTAAAAGTACTCCATACTATATCTTTTGGCAGTGCCCAATAATCGAGTCTTTTAAATTATCTCTGATTTTTTTACATCAAAAGGTCAATCTTGTCTCACAATTAGAAATACTCTTCATAGCAATGCAAATAATTCCTTCACAGTTTAAAATTTTCACGTGTAAAATACTTATAATAGCAAAAATAATCCTAACCCACTATTCAGAGTTCTGCAGTCCCAAATTTAGAAGAGGTTATTTTGACTATCTTCACAAACGACAATAGAACAGCTTACAGAAATTACACTGCGCACCTCTTTCAACATTTCTTGAAGGCTTGGTTATAGAACCCAAAATGTATTTTGAACAAATGTCTCATCCATATGACGTAGTAATAGTGGTAATATATCGGATCTGATATGTTATGATACAGGTTTTATTTTTCCTTTGTTCTAATTTGCCATCAGGTGTCTTATACATTTTATTGCTATTTGTAATTTTAAGAAAGTATTATCAGACCAAAGTTCTGTATATTATGCCTTTATTTCTTTGTTATATTATATTTTATATATATATATATATATATATAGATATATATATATATATATATATATATATATATATATAGATATATATATATATATATATATATATATATATATATATATTTGAACGATTAAAATTTTTAATAAAAAAATTGAATTCTAAAACGCCCAAAAATATGTAATCATTTAAGAATAATTTAGGGATGTTATATAATACAACAGTTCATAAACTTCACTAACACTTATCATCCACATACAGAAGAAAATACATTTCTGTTGAAGTCTCCAGACCCAACCAGATAATGAATATTTGGCATTACAATAAAAACTAATTTAGTTATTGGTCTCAGATAATAATAACAATAATTATTATAGTATTTCACAATTACTGGGGGAAGATGATACTCATACACTAAACAATCTCATTAGAATGCTGCCAGAAATGGTCTTTTAGACTTATTTTTCTGAACGGCTTTAGTTCTGTAACAAAAGGAATTAATAATGTTTTTTTCTTTTCTTCTTTTATAGAATTTGAGTGTACACAATGCTGTAAATGGAATTTTGCTGGCATAATGATTTTCTGCCCTGAAGAGCTCAGTAACAGCTTGCAATGCCCCTTGCTACTTCATTTAAAGGATTTGAGACTGCACATTTCAGAAAGAGAAATACTGAGAGATTAAGAGAGGCAATTGTTGAAAATTAAATTGTGCTCTGTTGAATATGACTCTAATCTCTTGATGTGCTCTTATTGCCTCAAAAAGGGTGAGATAAGTAATATTTATGCTAAGACTGACAATAAACAAACTGCAACTTTTAACCATTTAACTTACAAGACATCAATTTATATATTAATTTTATTAGTTCATTTTATTTGAGTAGCGGAAGTGTTTCTGCTATGTCATGAGCCTTTTGACTCAAAAAATGGTGCACAATATTCTGAAATTTTCGTAAAGCTGAGTCTGATATACAGCATCCGATTGGGCAAGCTGGACTCCACAAAAAATATCTTTTGTGATCTGTTTGTATAAGCTCCCCATATTTCCTGCATGTTGCCATATCACACGACCTTTAGAATTCTTCTTGTGCCATCCAGGGATACACAACGTTTCCACTGGAGGGTCACACAGCGGTCCAGCAGTTCTGTTAATGAACTAAAAAACAGCATGCAATGCAAGCCTAATGATTCTAATGCCAGCAGGATAGTGTTGTGTAACATTTAAAAGAAGCATTTACTCAAGACACAAGGACATCATTTTACAAAGTACTATATAATCTAAGGCATCAGTTCAAAAAAAAGGTTCACTGGGGTTGGCAAAATGGCATAAACTGACAATAAAATTGCTAAGGGCCTTGGATAACCCCAGTTACAGCCAAATGCTTGAGAAAGAGGAGTATAATCAAGTTGAAGAAATATATAATTAGCATTATTGTGAGCAAGTCTATACTGTAAGATCACCTAAAAAAAAGGGCACCGTCCCTGGTTGGAGCAAAAAATGTTAACTTTCTAGATACAAAAAGAGTTCTTTACAGTAAGGCCAGGTCCACACAGGATGGAAATGCTGCAGATTTACCGTCTACAGTACCAACCGTGTGGATGAGATTTGAACAAATCTCATTCACATGCTGCGGAACATTTTCAGAGTGAAAATCAGAGCAAACTTTTCAAATCCGTATCATGCTCATTCTAATCTGTATGTTCACTGCGGATTTCAACCTTTTCATTGTAGAAAGGGTGAAATCCACATTGAATCTGCACGTAACAGTTTTTGCTGCGGATTTGTTGCAGAAAAATCCAATACGTTTGCTACATGTATGGGCACCCTCAGGGTAAATTCACACAGATTTACTGCGGGAAAACTCTGCCGCAAATCCAACCAAGTTTCCGCAAAGAATTCCGTCTGGAAATGTTGTGTTGGATTTTGTGCAGATTTACAGCCGGATTTGCCGCTGTGGAGTAGAAGGGGTTAAAAAAATCACTATTCTGACCACCTCTCACTCTCCAGTAGGGTCACATCCCTCCTCCCATTGGCTTGTGTGTTGAGCCGGTCTCCTGGGATGACATCTTGTCTTATGTGATGCTACAGCCTGTGATTGGCTGCAGCGGTCACAAGAGACAAAACATAATCTCAGGAAACAGCAAAGACCATCAATCGGAGCAGGGACGCCTTGATCTGTGCGCACCAGGAGAGGTGAATATGGGCTATATATTTTAAAAAAATTTTATGTGGAGAAACTTTTTTCTTTGATTTTTGCTGCAGAAATGCAGCTCTTCCGCAGAAAAAAAGTAACATTTGCGAATTATGACTTTCCCATTGAATTTAATGGAAAAAATCTGCAATAAATGCGCAATCGCTCCGCAGAATATATTGACATGCTGCAGTTTTAAAAATGTGCAGCGCAGGTCAATTTCTGCACGAAATTTGTTCGCGGTGTGTGGCTGAGATTTGTTGCTTAAGATTTTATGCTCGCAAAACCAGATAGAAGACCCTCAACAATTATTCTACGTGTGAACATAGCATCAGAGCTGTGAGGCCCCATGCACACAACCGTGGAAAAACTCCATAATTGCGGACCGCAATACGGTCCGCAATTACGGACACGCCCAGTTCTATTGGCCACTGACACCTTTCCGTATCGCTACGGAAAGGTGTCCGTGACGTAGAACCATGCCGGGAATTATGGAGCATATCCTACTTTTCGGATTTTACAGGCCGTGCTCCCATACTAAATGCGGCCAGCGGGCGTCAGTGGCATGGCTGTGTGCATGAGGCCTAAAGCTGTAGAATAGTCACCTCAGCAGCTGATTTTAATGGAAACAGTTGATCACTCCAACAGAGGCTAAGGGTCAGTTCACACAGAGTTGTTTGGCACTATTTTTGACATGGCAACCACCTCAGAATCCGTGGCAAAGAATCTCTGAAATCGCTCCTATTAATTTCAATGGGAGGCAGAGGCGTTTTTTTCCCAGCTGGCTTTTGGCCACTCGCGGCAAAAAAAAAAAACGGCATGACCTTTCTTTTTACAGTTTCCGACTCCCATTGAAATCACTGGGGAGGCAGAAAAAACAGCTATTTTACCCTCAATCCTTGCATTAGCTTCAATGGCCGCTATTGAAAAATGCCACGAAAAAAATATGGAAAAAAAGCGTAGAAAGTTCAAAATCTGCCTCCAAATTTCTGAAGAATTTCTGAGGCAGATTTTTTTCTGCCTGCAAAAAAAATCTGTGTGAGCAGAACCTTAGGCTGAGTTCACACAGAGTTTTTTGCAGGCAGAAAATTCTGCCTCAAAATTTCGTCTGGAATTTTGAGGCAGATTTTGATCTGCCTGTACGCCGTTTGCCGCGTTTTTCGCTCAAGCCCATTGAGCGCCACGAGCAAAAACGCAGCAAAATATGCGTTCTCTGCCTCCCATTCATGTCAATGGGAGGTCAGAGGCGTAAACGCTCGAAGATACGGAATGTCGCTCCTTTTTTCCGCGAGCGGTTTTTACCACTCGTGGGAAAAAAAAGCCTCTGCCTCCCATTGAAATCAATGGGAGGCATTTTCGACCGTTTTTTGGTGCGTTTTCCGACGCAGTTTCCGCATAAAAAAAGTGTCAAAAAAACTCTGCGTGAACTGGGCCTTAGATGGTTTCTTGAAGCAGAATAACATAAATGCTTGAGTAAATACATAAAATACTTGAATATTGATCTAGTCTCATTGCCAAGCAGTGTAAGGAAAGATTATTTTCCCTTTTAGAGAAATTTGATCTTTTGCCTTCACTTGAATTAACAATGATAGACAAGGATTGCTTTTATTCCCATGCCATCCTTCCCTTGATGAACTTATTAAACATGTCTTTTTTTTACCCATAAAAACCTATGTAGCTCATGTATACTTATTCACTCTCATGAACAACAATTTGGTATGATCTTCTGTGATTGTTGTCAAATCAATTTTTGCACAGCTGAATAGAGCCTTTCGCTACAATTCCGACAAAACCTATATTATGCAGATAGCTGCTTCCTAGCCCAAGATCCAGTTATTATACATGTCAGAGACTACATGTAAAATCTGCCATTGCTTCTTCATCAAGTGGGCGGGCACTTCCTGTGTGTGACATCATCTAAGGAAACTGAAGCCAGAGTAGTGCCCTTATTTCCCATGATGCTGAGCTTTCATCTCATGAACTAGCACAACAGCTTAACCAATCAGGTCGCATAATCTCCTCCTGCAATCTCTCCCCAGCATATAGTATCTCTACAGACATCATCTGCAAGGCAAGGGAGAAGACTAGGACTGGGCAATTATGCTGCATTCACACGATCATGACAGATTTATGCGTGTAAAAAACACACGTAAATCTGTTATTGTATCTGTGCTTTGCGAGTGGCATGTGTTTTTCACGTACTCGCAAAGCACATATTTTTTTCTTAATGGAATTGATGCGCATCCTTGTGCTGTGCGTGGTTTTGACGCACCCATTGACTTCAATTGGTGCGTAGGTGCGTGAAAACGCACCAATATAGGACATGCAGTGAGTTTCACGCAGTGGACTCTCTCTGTGTGAAAACTCAGTGAAATCAAATGGTCCGTGTGCTGTGCGTGATTTCCGTGCATCGCACACGGACGAGTTTTACGCACGTCTAAATGAACCCTAAATCGAAAAAAAGGGAAACTGAAATTTAGCGCAATTAACCGACCTCATCGTGCGCATTTCATTTTTTTTCCCTGTTTCAACTGGATTTGCGTCCTCAGGACGCAAATACAGTTGAATTCATTGGTAGAGCAGGGAGCCGTGAGTCCCTGCTCTACCATTCACTATGTATTGCCAGACGCTCAACAGCTCGGCGCAGACAGGCACGAGGCAATGATGTCATCGCGCCTGTCTGTGCCAAGCCACACAGACTGGAGGAGCAGAGGGTTCTCCTCCACTCATCGTTGGTACAGGGTTAGGGGAGTATGTATTTTATAAGGCACTAGTGGGGCTGGGTGGGGGCAGCTGTGGGTCATTATACAGCGTGAGGGCAGCTATGAAGGACAATACTGTGTGGAGGGCAGCTATGGGGGCTCTTATGGGAGTATTATACTGTGTGGAGGGCAGCTATGGGGGCTGTTATGGGGGTATTATACTGTGTGGAGTGTAGCTATGGGGGCAGTTATGGGGGTATTATACTGTGTGGGGCAGCTATGAGGGGCATTATAAATGCATGATATAAAACAAAAAGTTAGATAACTAGGGCCACGAGTGGAGCACTTGGAAAATGCCTAGGAAAAACTGATCGATTTCACTGCAGCAGCTACCGCTTCAATCCATTAATGCTAATCTCACCTAAATACTCTAACAGACTGGATACAGTGGCGTAGCTACAGTATCCATTGAATTCAATTGAGATACAGTTGAGTTCAATGCTGGAGCAAGGAGCATTCACTGTGCTGTGAGCCATGAGTGGCTCGGCGCAGACAGGCGCGATGTAGTGATGTTATCGCGCCTGTCTGCACCGAGTCACTCATAGCACAGGCCAAAGGAGAAGGATCACCTCCACTCATCGTGGAACAGGGCTAGGTAAGTAATTATTTTATTATTTTTCTATTAGGCACATATGGTGGCATTATACTGGGTATGGGAGGTGGGCTGATATGGTGGCAGCTGTAGGAGCATTATACTGTATGGGGGCATTATATACTGTATGGGGCAGCTATGGGGGCATTATACTGTATTGGGCATTATACTGTATGGGGCAGCAATGGGTGGGGACATTTCACTGTGGGGGCAGCTATGGGGGCATTATACGGTGGGGGCATTATACGGTGGGGGCATTATTCTGTGTGAAGGGCAGTGAAGTAGGGCATTATGCTGTGGGGGAAGCTTTTGGGAGCATTATACTGTGGGGGGAAGCTATGGGGGCATTATACTGTGTGGGGGCAGGTATAGGGGAAATAATACTGTGTAGGGGCAGCTATGGGGAGAATTATACTGTATGAGGCAGCTATGGGGAGCATTATACTGTATGGGGGAATTATACTGTGGGGGCAGTTATGGGGGAGCATTATACTGTGTGGGGGCATTATATTGCAGAAGCAGCTATGGGGGGCATTATACTGTGCGGGCAGCTATGGGGGAGCATTATACTGTGTGGGGGCATTATACTGTGGAAGCAGCTATGTGGGGCATCAATGGGGCTATTTAGCAAGGCGGGTGGGCATAGGTGCATGCAGGGGTCTGGTAATGTTGGGGAGGGGTAGGGGCGCCAAAGCTGTATTCTTGCACCAGGGCCCATGAGCCTTTAGCTTTGTCCCTGACTGGATAGAAGACTAAGATAACTGAGGTAGACATAATAACATCAGGATTAAAGACGTCTCCGAATCAGTCGATCTTGCCTGCTGTCAAACAAATATTTGTCTGGATTTTCTGGAAATTACCAAGAGGAAGTTGTAATTGAACATGCCTATAGGGCACTTCGGGTTAAGCCCAAACCACCTGACCCTCCCAGGGACATTATCTGCAGGATTTTCAAATAAAGAGTGAGATATGACATCCTGCGGAAAGCTAGAAAGGGAGACAAGGTCCTTTTTGAGGAGATTCAAGCTCTCATCTTTCCGAGACCTTTCTACAATCACACTAACTAAAAGGACAGTATGAAAACCACTGACAGATGTCCTGAGAGAACGTTGGATCCTCTACAGATAGCTTTTCCAATTTGGCATCTCCTTTCAAGTGAACAACTGGAGGTTCCATACTCGCAAGCATGAAGACCTGAAAGATGCCGTGTCAACTCTATATCTGCTAGATCTTCAGATTCCGTACTGGACGCAAGTTCAGGAGTTGGCGGCCTTTCCAGTGGTTCCTCCGCCTATTCCTTGGGAAAGAGTAAGCACCAGCAAAAACGCCAAATCCAAAGGAGCGGGGAAGCTCACCCCCAAAAGGATTGACATGGACTGCACCTGAACCAATCCGGAACTTTCATATCCTTTGTTGGTTGTAATGTTTTCTGGAGTAACCCAATAACATAGTTTCAGGATGGCATTTAGTAGGGCTACTAACTGATTGTAGTTTGACAATGTACCTTTACAATGCCTATGTTAGGAAATGTCCGTCCCTTTAAGATTGCTATGACTACTAGTCTAGCTTCTGGGCAGCTCTGGTTTTAGTTGCAGAGCCTATCCTACTTCTCTATCTTTCTTCCTATTGGATTGAAGGGTATTTAGAACAAGACGTGGCTACGCATTTCGACGCTGAACGAGCGTCTTCCTCAGGCCTTGTACACATTGCACTTCTGACACTTATATATCAGAGTGAGTTCCAAGTTAACAAGAGAGAAAAAACCGCCAAGTCTGCCGAGGTCAGAGTGTGAAGGTGACGTCACACCCGGTTCTATCGTTAAGAAACATTTAAAACATAGAAGAAACATTGTTAAAATGAATACATGGTTTGTTTAGAAACATAAAAACGTAATAATAGGGATACAATAGGGTAATGCATAAAATGCATAAAATGCTTAAAATGGTGGTCTTTAACCGCTTCCCGACCGCCCACAGTAAATTCACGTCGGCACTTGCTGGGCTCTGTGCAGTGCCGACGTGAATTCAAGGTGGATGTTAAAAGCGAGATCTGGGTGTCTCAGAATAGCGCTGACACCCGGATCTGGCTGCTGTCACCTGCCTCTAGTCCCAGAGACATGATCGGGACCTGATTTATTCAGGTCCCGAACATGTGATGGTCATGATAATCAATCATGACCATCGCAGGGAAAGTTTGTTGTATCAACAAACTTTCCGTCGTAACCTACACTGTCTCCCCTCTGCTGTTCTATCAGAGAGCAAACAGAGGAGAGACAGTGCCTCTAGTCCCGGAGACATGATCGGGACCTGATTGGTTCAGGTCCCGTTCATGTGATGGTCATGATAACCAATCATGGCCATCGCAGGGAAAGTTTGTTGTAGCAACAAACTTTCCCACGTAACTTACACTGTCTCCCCTCTGCTGTTCTATCAGAGAGCAAACAGAGGAGAGACAGTGCCTCTGCTCCTGTAAACATGATCGGGACCTGATAGGTTCAGGTCCTGGTCATGGTAACAAATCATGGCCATCGCAGGGAAAGTTTGTTGTAGCAACAAACTTTCCCTGTAACCTACACTGTCTCCCCTCTGCTGTTCCGTCGGAGAGCATACAGAGGAGAGACAGTACTTCTGCTCCTGGAGACATGATCGGGACCTGATTGGTTCAGGTCCTGGTCATGGTAACAAATCATGGCCATCGCAGGGAAAGTTTGTTGTAGCAACAAACTTTCCCTGTAACCTACACTGTCTCCCCTCTGCTGTTCCGACAGAGGAGAGACAGTGCCTCTGGTCCTGGAGACATGATCGGGACCTGATAGGTTCAGGTCCTGGTCATGGTAACAAATCATGGCCATCGCAGGGAAAGTTTGTTGCAGCAACAAACTTTCCCTGGGACCAAGTATATATAAACACTGTCTCTCCCCTGCTGCTCTGTCAGAGAGCAAACAGAGGAGAGACAGTGTCAGATCTGTGAATATCACAGTATATGACACAGTGAAAAAACACACCACATAACAATTTCCCCCAATCCCATTAATCTGCCTTGTTAGGTAGGATATAGGGTTAGGGTATAGTGCTAGGTTTTAGTATTAGGGTAGTTAGTAATAATAATTATTACGGTATAGTTAGTAATAATTTAGGGTGACGGTTAGGGTAGTATAAGTTATATTCGTAATCAATTTGATAGGAAGTGCTGTGCCAGTCAATTAATTTGTTCTAATTAAATTAACGAACTTCATACCATTTACGTTTATATACCTTTACATATAAAAATATAAACGTAATAAAATGGCCCGTCAATTTTATTCTGCAGAGGAGGCGTATGCCCTTTTATGCTCTGACAGTGAAGATAGTGTCTTGTCAGATGGCGAAGACTATTTTGAGGGTTTTGCTGTTAGCGAAAGTGACAGCTCTGAGTCTAGCGGTCATTCTGGTTCATCGCCAAAAAATACAAGGACCAGTACAGGACAGGTAGAGAGGGCTGTTGGAGAAACATCTCCAAATCAGGGCACGATGCCCAGTACAAGTGACATGCCTCATTTTAGCGAAGAAGCGCATGCCAACCTACAAGAGAGTTTGCCACTAGATGTAGCATTTACTAGATGGGAGGCTTCAAATTCTGGTGCGCCATTCATCCCTGACTTTAATGCCACCCCAGGTACAAATGTGGATGTGGAAGGTTTTGGTCCAATTAATTTTTTTTACTTATTTCTAACAAATGATTTGCTGGAACATATTGTTTTCCAAACTAATTTATATGCTTCCCAATTCATCTCTCAGAATCCCCGTTCATATTATGCCAGGCAAAATTCATGGAGGCCAACAGATATTGATGAAATGAAGAAATTTATAGGCCTCACATTTGCAATGGGGCTTGTTAAAAAACCGAGCATTCGATCTTACTGGTCCACCCGTCCCGTTTTAACCACCCCTGCCTTTTCTGCCATTCTTCCTAGAGCACGTTATGAAATGCTCATGAGATTTTGGCATTTCAACGATAACAGTCAGTGCCTCCCTAGAAGTGCCCCAGATTATGACCGACTCTACAAAATCAGGCCCATCATCAAAGCGTTGTCAGACACATTTTTATTAATTTACACCCCCACGCAAAACATTTCCATTGATGAGTCTCTAGTAAAATTCAAAGGGAGACTGCACTTCAAACAATTCATTCCATCTAAAAGAGCAAGATTTGGAATAAAGCTCTATAAAATGTGCGAGAGTTCAACAGGGTACACATCAGCTTTTCGCATTTATGAGGGAAAAGATAGCCAACTAAACCCACCAGGATGCCCCCCCTATCTAGGGACAAGTGGAAAAATTGTTTGGGAGCTTATTACCCCATTTCCAGAAAAGGGCCATAACCTGTATGTGGACAACTACTACACAAGCATACCCCTTTTTAAAAGTTTGGTCGAAAAGAACACAGGGGCTTGTGGGACCATTCGTAAAAACCGCCAGGGGTTTCCACAATCATTGGTGAATGAAAAGTACAAAAAGGGGCAGTCAGGCGGTGTTCGCAGCGGAGAGCTGCTTGCCAGAAAATACAAAGACAAAAAGGATATTTTTATCCTCAGCTCGATCCACACTGATGCAACAATGGATGTTGTAGAACGAGGTTCTACTACCCAAAAGCAAAAGCCTGTGTCAATCATTGATTACAACAAATACATGGGGGGAGTAGACCTTGCTGATCAGGTTCTACAGCCATACCAGGTATCAAGAAAATCCTATACCTGGTACAAAAAATTAGTTATTTACCTATTTCAGGCTGCCACATACAACTCGTTTGTGTTATACAAAAAGGCAGGAAATTCAAATACTTTTCTAGATTACCAGGAAATGGTTATTGAAGATCTTGTTTTAGCAAATGTTGGCCCCTCTCATCCATTAGAATCTGAATCCGTCAAAATACTCACTGAGCGACATTTTATTGCTGTAATTCCCTCAACTAAATCAAGAAAGTACCCCCAAA
This sequence comes from Rhinoderma darwinii, assembly GCF_050947455.1. Taxonomy (NCBI): domain Eukaryota; kingdom Metazoa; phylum Chordata; class Amphibia; order Anura; family Rhinodermatidae; genus Rhinoderma; species Rhinoderma darwinii. The sequence continues at coordinate 191,378,140 of NC_134690.1, read as the reverse complement.
GAAGATGTCGTGTATGTACCAAGAAAGGAATGAGGTGTGATACCCGTTATTATTGCCCAGATTGCCCATCACTCCCAGCCTTGTGTCTCATTGGCTGCTTTAAAATTTTCCACACAGAGCCACGTTTTTAAACTCTTTATTCATTTGTCCCATTTTAGACATTCAAGAATCTAATTTAGTTTATCTTTAGTGTGCCAAAATTTTCTTGGATATTTTTGTTCTTGCCATTCTTGTCAAAAACCCATCTTCATAAATGAACCACCAGCCAAAGTATACCCAAAAATAAAAATGTACCTAAAGGGGTTGTCCGATGAAAAGAAAAACTATTTAGCATTTTGCTTTTGTGAAATAAATAAACTTTCTAATATACTCTATTTTTAAAACCTGCACAGGTTGCAGGTTTTAGTCCCCATTGTGTGGACCCAGAAGTGTGGAGCTGCGATTCTTGCTGGGATGCGTCAACACAATCTCCGGGAGAAGGAGCATCCCCCTCCTCTCTGTGTGTTGATAATGCGGATGAAGGGGCTGGCTGCCTGGCTCAATTCATCAGCTATCCAGCCCCTTCCCCCTTAAGGCTTAGCTGATGAATTGAGCCAGGCAGCCAGCCCTTTTATACGTGTCATCGACAAACAGAGAGGAGAGGAACTCCTATAGTCTGTGTCGAAGCGTGGCAGCAAGAACGGCCGGGTCTATGCAATGGGGAATGAAAACCTGCAATCCATGCAGGTTTAAAAAATTAAGTATATTAGAAAGTTTCTTTATTTCAAAAAAGCAAAGTAATATATTGTTAAAATGCAAGCTGAAAGCCAAAATGCACACAGTCCACTCGAGGCCCTGAAAAATGTCCAAGCAGTCGGTAATTTAAACATATAAGGTAACTACACATTCCTTGAGGGTAAACTTTCCAAAATATGGTTGCTTTCGGGGAGTTTCCACTGGGGCTAAGGGGCTTTGCAAATGCGACATGGCCTATGCACACCATTCCAGATAAATTGGAGCTTCAAAAGCCAGATGATGCTCCTTCCCTTTTGGGCCCTGCCGTGTGTCCAAACAGCAGTAAATGACTGCATATGGGGTTTAACTATACTCAGAAGATATTTCTTTACAAATATTGGAGTGCTTTTTCTCCTTTAGTCCCTATGGAAATTTAAAAAAATGTTCAAAACCTATATTTTCTCGAAAAAAAAATCGATTTTCATTTTCACTAATTCCAATAATTTATGCAAAAAAATTATAGGGTCTAAATGCTCACTATACCCCTAGATAAATTTCTTGAGAGGTGTAGTTTCCCAAATAGGGTCATTTTTTAGGGGTTTCCACTGTTTTGGCCCCTCAATGGTTTTGCAAATGCGACATGGCCTCAGCAAACAATTCCAGCTAAATTTGAGCTCCAAAAGCCAAATGGTGCTCCTTCTAAGCCCTGGTGTGGGTTCAAAGAGCTGTTTCTGACCACATATGGGGTATTTCTGTGTTCAGAAGAGTTTGCTTTACAAATGTTTGGGTGCTTTTTCTCCTTTATCTATTGTGAATATGGAATAATCTGAGGTAAAACTTAATTTTACTTGGAAAAAAACGTAGATTTTCATTTCCATGACCTAATTACACTAAATTCAGCAAAAATCTGTGGGGTCAAAATGCTCACTATACCACTCAATATATTCCTTGAGGGGTGTAGTTTCCAAAATGGGGTCACGTTTGGTGGCTTCCACTGTTTTGGTCCCTCCAGTCCGTTACAAACGCGACATGGCACTGAAAACCATTCCAGCAAAATCTGCGCTCCAAAATCCAAATGGTGCTCCTACCCTTCTGAGACCTGCCGTGGGTCTAAACAGCAGTTTATTACCACATATGGGGTATTGCCGTAATCAGGGGAAATTGATTTATAAATATTGGGGTGTTTTTTCTCCTTTATTCCTTGTAAAAATTAGAAAATTCTATGTTTTTTCAGGAAAAAAAATAATTTTAATTTTTACAGACTAATTCAAATAAATTTAGCAAAAAAACTGTGGGGTCAAAATGCTAACTATAGCCCTAGATACATTCCTTGAGGGGTGTAGTTTCCAAAATGGGGTCACTTTTGGGGGGTTTCAACTGTTTTGGTCCCTCCAGTCCGTTACAAACGCAACATGGCACTGAAAACCATTCCAGCAAAATCTGCACTCCAAAATCCAAATGGTGCTCCTACCCTTCTGAGACCTGCCGTGGGTCTATACAGCAGTTTATTACCACATATGGGGTATTGCTGTAATCAGGGGAAATTGCTTTATAAATATTGGGGTGTTTTTTCTCCTTTATTCCTTGTAAAAATTAGAAAATTCTATGTTTTTTCAGGAAAAAAAATAATTTTAATTTTTACAGACTAATTCAAATAAATTTAGCAAAAAAACTGTGGGGTCAAAATGCTAACTATAGCCCTAGATACATTCCTTGAGGGGTGTAGTTTCCAAAATGGGGTCACTTTTGGGGGGTTTCAACTGTTTTGGTCCCTCCAGTCCGTTACAAACGCAACATGGCACGGATAACCATTCCAGCAAAATCTGCGCTCCAAAATCCAAATGGTGCTCCTACCCTTCTGAGACCTGCCGTGGGTCTATACAGCAGTTTATTACCACATATGGGGTATTGCCGTAATCAGGGGAAATTGCTTTATAAATATTGGGGTGTTTTTTCTCCTTTATTCCTTTTAAAAATTAGAAAATTCTATGTTTTTTCAGGAAAAAAAATAATTTTAATTTTTACAGACTAATTCAAATAAATTTAGCAAAAAAACTGTGGGGTCAAAATGCTAACTATAGCCCTAGATACATTCCTTGAGGGGTGTAGTTTCCAAAATGGGGTCACTTTTGGGGGGTTTCAACTGTTTTGGTCCCTCCAGTCCGTTACAAACGCAACATGGCACGGATAACCATTCCAGCAAAATCTGTGCTCCAAAATCCAAATGGTGCTCCTACCCTTCTGAGACCTGCCGTGGGTCTATACAGCAGTTTATTACCACATATGGGGTATTGCCGTAATCAGGGGAAATTGCTTTATAAATATTGGGGTGTTTTTTCTCCTTTATTCCTTGTAAAAATTAGAAAATTCTATGTTTTTTCAGGAAAAAAAATAATTTTAATTTTTACAGACTAATTCAAATAAATTTAGCAAAAAAACTGTGGGGTCAAAATGCTAACTATAGCCCTAGATACATTCCTTGAGGGGTGTAGTTTCCAAAATGGGGTCACTTTTGGGGGGTTTCAACTGTTTTGGTCCCTCCAGTCCGTTACAAACGCAACATGGCACTGAAAACCATTCCAGCAAAATCTGCGCTCCAAAATCCAAATGGTGCTCCTACCCTTCTGAGACCTGCCGTGGGTCTATACAGCAGTTTATTACCACATATGGGGTATTGCCGTAATCAGGGGAAATTGCTTTATAAATATTGGGGTGTTTTTTCTCCTTTATTCCTTTTAAAAATTAGAAAATTCTATGTTTTTTCAGGAAAAAAAATAATTTTAATTTTTACAGACTAATTCAAATAAATTTAGCAAAAAAACTGTGGGGTCAAAATGCTAACTATAGCCCTAGATACATTCCTTGAGGGGTGTAGTTTCCAAAATGGGGTCACTTTTGGGAAGTTTCAACTTTTTTGGTCCCTCCAGTCCGTTACAAACGCGACATGGCACTGAAAACCATTCCAGCAAAATCTGTGCTCCAAAATCCAAATGGTGCTCCTACCCTTCTGAGACCTGCCGTGGGTCTATACAGCAGTTTATTACCACATATGGGGTATTGCCGTAATCAGGGGAAATTGCTTTATAAATATTGGGGTGTTTTTTCTCCTTTATTCCTTGTAAAAATTAGAAAATTCTATGTTTTTTCAGGAAAAAAAATAATTTTAATTTTTACAGACTAATTCAAATAAATTTAGCAAAAAAACTGTGGGGTCAAAATGCTAACTATAGCCCTAGATACATTCCTTGAGGGGTGTAGTTTCCAAAATGGGGTCACTTTTGGGAAGTTTCAACTGTTTTGGTCCCTCCAGTCCGTTACAAACGCGACATGGCACTGAAAACCATTCCAGCAAAATCTGTGCTCCAAAATCCAAATGGTGCTCCTACCCTTCTGAGACCTGCCATGGGTCTATACAGCAGTTTATTACCACATATGGGGTATTGCCGTAATCAGGGGAAATTGCTTTATAAATGTTGTGGTGCTTTTTCTCATTACTTCCTTGTAAAAAATTGAAAATTCTATGGTTTTTCAGGAAAAAAAATAATTTTCATTTTTACAGGCTAATTCAAATAAATTTAGCAAAAAAACTGTGGGGTTAAAATGCTAACTATAGCTCTAGATACATTCCTTGAGGTGTGTAGTTTCCAAAATGGGGTCACTTTTGGGGGATTTCCACTGTTTTGGCACCACAAGACCTCTTTACACCTGATATGGTACCTAAAATATATTCTAATAAAAAGGAGGCCCCAAAATCCTCTAGCTGCTCCTTTGCTTCTGAGGTTTGTGTTTCAGTCCATTACCACACTAGGACCACATGTGGGATATTTCGAAAAACTGCAGAACCTGGGCAATAAATATTGAGTTGCGTTTCTCTGGTAAAACTTTCTGTGTTACAGAAAAAAATATATTACAAATGAATTTCATCAAAAAAAATAAAATTTGTAAATTTGACCTTTACATTGCTTTAATTCCTGTGAAACGCCTGAAAGGTTAAAACACTTTCTGAATGCTGTTTTAAATACTTCGAGGGGTGCAGTTTTTAAAATAAAGTGTTTTTTAAGGTTTTCAAATATATGGGCCCCTCAAAACCACTTCAGAATTGAACTGGTCCCTGAAAAAAAAGCCTTTTGACATTTTCTTGAAAATGTGAGAAATTGCTGCTAAAATTCTAAGCCTTGTAAGGTCCTCGAAAAAAAAAAGGACGTTCAAAAAACAATGCAAACATAAGGTAGACATATGGGAAATGTTAAATAGTAACTATTTTGGGTGGTATTACTATCTGTTTTACAAGCAGATACATTTACATTTAGAAAAATCATATTTTTTGCAAATTTTCGCAAAATTTTGGCATTTTTCACAAATAAATATTAAATTTATCGACCAATTTTTTTCACTAACATAAAGTACAATATGTCACGAGAAAACAATCTCGGAATCGCTTGGATAGGTATAAGCATTCCAGAGTTATTACCACATAAAGTGACACATGTCAGATTTGATAAAATAGGGCTGGTCCTGAAGGCCAAAATGAGCTTGGTCCTGAAAGGGTTAAAAAACGGGAAATGTGTTCTCATATAAAACCCATTAAAACCAACTCAGAACTGACATTTTAATATAAATGATTAATAGGACTTTCAATGTTGCTAAAGGGTTTAAAATTAATTGACTTTGTGATAAACGTAGTTGCATCGGGTTGCTAGGTTACACCGAGAACGCTGAGACGCATCTCCGTGACCTAGACAACCAGTGGCGCTACGGAGGCCGAAGGGGGTCATAACATCAGATGGGACGAGATGTGATGGACCAAAAGAACTGCAGGTAAGTTGCAGAGGAGCAGAGATATTTGTATGTATACGTATTTGCCTTATGCCATGTGTGGAGTAGTAAATGGTAATGGAATAATAAAAGGCTTTATGTATCACATCAAATAGTTTAAATCTATCTTGATATATGATAATAATATGTCGGAAAGAAAGATATATACACAGTACCCATTAAAAATAATAATATTCTATTTTAGTCTATCAATTGGTGTGAGCGAAAAATAATATCAATGGCTTTTGTTATTATCATTGTCTAAAATTGGGATACATTAGTCTAATGTGGACTCAGAGATGTCGTTAAGACCCCCTGGGTGTAGTGTTTGTAATCTGAATATCCAGTAGTTTTCCCTCTGTTTGAGTTTGCAGAACCTATTGGGAACATCTGGATGGATGACCTCAATAGGTGTAATATTGATTTTATTGAATTGGCAGTTGTGTGCCTGGGAGCAATGACGGGAAACGCTATGTTTTAGAAAACCCGTATTAACATTAAATCAGTGTTTATTTAATCTGGAACGCAAGCATTGTGTGGTTCTCCCTATATATTGTAATTGGCAAGTGCACTCCATTAATTAAATCACATAAGAGCTACTGCAGTTTAAAAATGACTTAATGGGAAATGATTCTTTAGTACCGGTGGATGTGTATGTATACTTCTTGTGGGTGATGCTGTTACAACAAAGACACCGTGAGTGACCACACTTAAAGGAGCCATTTAATTTAGACAGAAAATTCATTTGGGGCATTTTCGATTTCCGAACCCTACTAGGGGCTAAGATATTTTTCAAAGTCAAAGAGCGTCTAAATGTGATACTCGGTTGGGCCGGTATTATATCTTTCAGATATGGATCATTTTTTATAATATGCCAATGTTTGTGCAGAATGGCCCTAACCGCTTTATTCCCTTGGTTGAACGTGATGATGAAATTCGTGTTGTGTTCCTTAGATTCTAGATTTTTATGTGTTGAATTTATACAGGAATCTTGGGATAACTCTATGGCTTTGCGACGTGCACCTTTAATAAGATTCAAAGGGAAATTCTTCTCCTTCAACCTTTTTTCCAAGATGTTACATTCTTTTTTGAAATTTTCATCAGGACTACAATTTTTTCTGACCCCTCTAAACTGCCCGAAGGGTACATTTTTTAGCCAGGGGCGATAATGCGCGCTCTTAAAATCAATATAGCTGTTGACATCTACAGACTTAAAATGGGTTTTAGTGATAAATTGATTAATATTAGTGTCGTAACTGATTGTCAAATCCAAAAAGTCTATAGAGATAGTGGAGAAATTATATGTAAAAGATAGATCGTAATTATTGTTATTTAAAATCTCAATAAAACTGGAAGCTTCATTCTCATTTCCCTTCCACACAAAGAACAGGTCATCAATATAACGTTTGTATAGTAAAATATTGTTTTTAAAAGGATGTTCTCCATAGATATGTTCCTCCTCAAAAGCACCCATATAAAGGTTCACATAGGCAGGTGCGAAACGGGTGCCCATTGCACAGCCTTTAATTTGATTGTAAAAGCTGTGGTTAAAACTGAATGTGTTGTGTTGGAGGATAAATTCAATACAGTTAATTAAAAATAAAACCTGCCTATCGGGAATTAAAATATTTGATGATAGGAATGAATTTGCTACTTGTAAGGCTCTGTCATGTGGGATGTTGCTGTAGAGTGCAGTCACATCGGCTGTCAGAAAGTGTATTTGAGATATGGATGGATCAACTTTTAAATCAAATAAATCTTTAATTAATTGGGTAGAATCTTTTAAATGTGATGGCAAAGTGAGTACGAAAGGTTGGAGGTGCAGGTCCACAAAGTGGGAGAGGTTGCTAGTGAGTGAACCTATTCCCGAAATTATGGGACGTCCAGGGGGATCTGTAAGTGTCTTATGGATTTTGGGGAGGTGATAGATGAAGGGCATATTGGGAAAGGGAACCTGTAAAAAACGCTTTTCTTTTTTCGTAAGTAATCCATCCTGGACAGCTGCCTCTATCAGAGTTTTGTATTCATATATATAGGTGGGGAGTGGGTTCGTAGCCAATTTACAGTAAAAGGTATTGTCACTTAAGATTCTCATTGTTTCTTCTAAGTATTTGTTTTTGTCTTGGATTACAATGCCACCCCCTTTGTCTGCGGGACGGATGACAATTTCCCCATTATTTTGAAGGGATTTGATGGCCCTTCTTTTGTGTCTAGGTCACGGAGACGCGTCTCAGCGTTCCCGTTGTAACCTAGCAACCCGAAGCAACTACGTTTATCACAAAGTCAATTCATTTTAAACCCTTTAGCAACATTGAAAGTCCTATTAATCATTTATATTAAAATGTCAGTTCTGAGTTGGTTTTAATGGGTTTTATATGAGAACACATTTCCCGTTTTTTAAAGACCACCATTTTATGCATTACCCTATTGTATCCCTATTATTAAGTGTTTATGTTTCTAAACAAACCATGTAGTCATTTTAACAATGTTTCTTCTATGTTTTAAATGTTTCTTAACGATAGAACCGGGTGTGACGTCACGGTCACACTCTGACCTCGGCAGACTTGGCGTTTTTTTCTCTCTTGTTAACTTAGAATTCACTCTGATATATAAGTGTCAGAAGTGCAATGTGTACATGGCCTGAGGAAGACGCTCGTTCAGCGTCGGAACGCGTAGCCACGTCTTGTTCTATATAAATTATATTATTATATCTGGACTCTACCACCTTGTCATTCCGCGATTTGACCACGCAGCAGCACCTCCAGATGATCCACTTTTTTCCTTCCTTTCTTCGTTATTTGAACTTTTGGAACTGGACCTCGGCTTGTCTCTGGATTTACCCCTTGCTTACGGATTTGGACATTCTGCTCCTGGCTGCTTTTGACCTCTGCACTTCCTGATATCCTCCAGCTTTGTGATTGGGACTTTCTGTTTACCATCTGGCTGTCCTGTTATCTGTTCTAGTATTGCCTGCATTGCACCTCTTGTCGAACACCAAATTCTGTTAAAGCAACCTGGATTCCACAGCCAAATCCGACCTGCATTGCGGTGGGCTCTGGTGAAGACCATGGAGTAGCCTTAGACTCTGCTGATCAGAGTTGTGGCGGATTTGAGGTAGCAAATTTGCTTGCACGCTTGTTCCAGACAGTCTCCATCTGCTTTGGGGAATCGCTCACATAGCAATTCCATCAATGTTCACTCTGGGAATTGCTCAACTAGTGATTCCATAACAGCCTATGCTTAAATTTGCAATTCTATTTATTGTACCCATGTTATATTAACTATGTGCTCGACATAGCAGGTCCATTGGACACCACCCAAATGGAGTTTACTATTTCCTTTGCAGGAATTATTGTTTATTGTTTAACTGTTCTTTTTTAAACCACTTAGAGTGGCTAGGCTGCCTACTCATGATCAACAAAATGACGAATCCGGTCATTTCCCTCCTCCCTGCCACACCCCCGTGGTGTATAGTTCCAAGGGGCTTGTCCCTTTATCTTGAACTAACACAACTGAGTGGCTAGTTGTATATCTCTCTAGCTGCATTTCATCCATGATAAACGCCACTCCCCCTCACCCTTGGATGGTGTTAACACCCCCACATCCAGGGATGACTAGTTCTAAGCTGACTGTTTTTTCTCCCTCCCATCAAATTTTTCCCCCCTTTAACCCTCCCCTCCCTTCAGGCGACTTGCCTCCCCTCCCAATCTTAAATCACCTCTATGGTGAATAGTTCTATAGGTTTGGCTTCTTACAATGTAAGGTGCTTAAACTAACCCAGGAAGAGAGGTCAGAAACTCTCATTACTTAAGAAGTGACGTTCTGACATTATACTTCTGCAAGAAACTCATTTCAAGGCTTCTAAAATCCCCTCTCTCTTTTGGTCCCTACTCAGGATGGTTTCATAGCACCCATTCCACTTCAACCTCCGATGGTATCATCATTGCTAAACGCAAAAATCTCTCGTAATCCCACATACTTACACTAACTGACCCTGAGGGACGTTTTCTCTTCATCAAAGGGACTTTAGCTGGCACAACCTTGTCCGTCGCGAACCTTTATGCTCCAAAACCAAAACCAGATTTCCTGGCTTATTCCAATGCTGGAAAAATTGGAAGATTTTGCTGAAGGCGTCAGGTTTATTGGGGGAGATTCCAATCTCGCCCTTGATCCTCTATTGAATGCCTCCATGAAAACTTCTTTGCATTATTTTTCTTCTTTATGCAGATCAAAGAAAGCTCTGGCTGCAATGGGGATGGTTGATGCGCAGAGTCTCCTTAAGGGCCTGTTCACATCAGCGTTGGTTTCCGTTGCGCTATTGATTCCGTCATAACAAAAGGAAACCTTACACAACGGTGACAAACGGAAACCATAAGCAATGGAAGTATTACCATTGAAATAAATGGTAATGCAAACGGAAACCTATGGTTTCCATCTGCTTTGACATTGAGGGATTCCTTTGATGGAAAGGTCCGCGGAAACCCCTCAATGGAAACCAACGCTGATATGAACATAGCCTAACCCACAAGGAAAAGACTACTCCTTTTACTCTACACCACACAACTCTTATCACAGATTGCATTACTTGTATATTTTGCAATCTCACCTTCCTCCGATCCCACAGGCCATAATAGATCACATAACTCACTGGCGAGTCTTCCTACCTGGGAGTGGATATGGAGGTTAAATGAATAATTCTTAGACGTGGACTCTGTGGCCTCTAGGGTTAAGAAGGCACTAGTTGAGTTTTTTTTTAAATTTAATAAATCCTCAGAGGTCTCCCAACTCTTAGTCTAGGAGACACATAAAGCATTTATCCGGGGTGAGCTTCTGGCTGCGGGCTCTAGACTTAAAAAAACAAAGGCAGGCAGAACTAAACTCTCTGCCAGCTCAAATTGCCACTCTGGTATCTCTAGGTAAGAGGTCTCTAGCTATTAGTACACAAACTGAATTAGAGCAATTGAGAAGACAACTTAGAGACCTCCTTAACTGTCGCTCAGCGAAAATTTATCAACACAGCCAGTTTAAATTGTATGCCCCTGGTAACAAAGGCTGCAAAATAATGATGGCCTTACTTAAGAAAATTTCAGAGCAGTCCTTCATTTCCTCCATTACCATGAAGACCGGCTCCCAGGTATCCAACATTAAGGGTATCACTATAAAATTCTTATCCTTTTATCATTCCCTTTACAATCTGCCCTCAAAGCCAGGTGTAGAAGAGTTAACTGCAAAATTCCTCTCATCTGTAAAGTTTCCAAGGTTACCCGAGATGGAGAGAGAAAGTCTTCTTATACATTTCCAATTGGAGGAGCTGTCCTCTGTTTTACACTCGATCCCTAATGGGGAAAGCCCGGATATGGATGGTCTTCCGATTTCTTATTATAAAAAATATAAGGATATCCTCCTCCCCAAATTTTTAGAGGTCTGTAATGTCATCCTGCAGGGTACAGACCTTACCCAACAATCTCTAGAGGCTCATAAGACCCTGCTTCCAAAAGAAGGGAAGGACCCAAGTAATTGTCGGAGTTACCTCCCTTATATCCCTTCTAAGTACGGATTTAAAATGGTGAGCAAAACTACTTGCTAACAGGATCAAGGGACTCCTCCAGTAGAGGCTGAGACATTTAAAACCTCAGACTTGGAGAAGTTTATTTTAAATTTTATTTAAGACCGTACTAAAATCTTCAAATAAATGCATGATCAGAGGGAAGGCTTGCACCAGATTAGTTATGAGGAGGAGCAGATCATCTGCGAAAGCTGCGGTGGTGTGCATAAAATTACCCAGCTTTATACCTCTAATTTCATTGGATTGTCCACCTTTTGGCTCAGTGTCTCAATTGTTAATATAAATCGGGAGGTAGAGTGGGGGCAAACCTGGACTCATTGGTCCTAAGCAGACGAACTTTGTCCAGGGACGGAAGGGAAAACCTAATATATTGTGGTTAATTCACCTTCTCTCCTCTGCTAGAAATCCAAAACTTCCACTAGTCCTCCTGGAAACCTATGCTGCGAAAGTGTTTGACCGGGTGAGCTGGTCATTTATGCGGGCCACATTAAGGGCTTTCAGTTTCCCTGAGCCTTTTATAGAAGCATATTGTTCTCTCTACTTGGCTCCCATGGCTAGACTTAAATTAAACTAAATGGAACGCTCTCTCTATACTTCAATATTCTTAATGGCACAAGACAGGTTTGCCCCCTCTCTCCCTCCCTATTTATATTAACAATGGAAACACTGATCCAAAAGGTGAGACAATTCGATGGAATAAGAGGTATAAAGCTGGGTAATTTTACGCACTCCACAGCAGCTTTCGCAGATGATCTGCTTCTCCTCATAACTAAACTGGTGCAAGCCTTCTCTCACATTATGAATTAATTTGTTGATTTTCACACGGTCTCAAACTGTAAAATAAACTTCTCCAAGTCAGAGGTTTTAAATGTCTCAGCCTCTGTCGTGGATATGGCCTCTCTCAAAGCAAGGTCCCCCTTCAAGTGGCCTGTACCCCATATAAAATATTTAGCGATGCAGGGATCCAGGGATCCGGACCAACTATGCACCCTAAATTACCAGCCACTGATAAGCCAAATAGACTCTCAAATAAATTACCTAAATATTCCATTCATCTCATGGATGGCTAGGAAAAATCTCCTTAAATCATATATCCTCTTTATTCACAAGTATCAGGCGTAACCCCCTAAAATTACCACATACACTTCTTTCACTGAGGAGTGCTTCGGGAGGTATGGGCTTACTAGATGTTTAAAAATATCACCCTGCAAATGGGTCCTTTTACAACGGAATAAAGAATCCCCCCTTATGTGGACATAGAAAGATTCATCTTAGAACTAAAGCTACAACCCCTGCTATGGGGCTCATTTACTTCCTCTATCTCAGTTGCCACACTGAACCCCATCTCAAAGGGGACGATATTAGCCTTTCATAAGTATCTAGGAAACTCTGATCCCATTATCCATTTCTCTTTATTGACACCAGTGAATCTCCTCACCCTCACATTGGGTCATCCACTCACTGAAGGAAGCATTTTGGGTAATATGAATAATTTGCCCCTATATAAAGCCTTTCAGTTTTTAATAGCCCCCAGATTAGATACTATATTGAAACCTCTGTTAGATAACAAGATGAATTTTCTCCATTCTGAGAGTATAAAGAATTTGAGCAAACAATTACCCCCCCCCCCTGTCCCCGTCTCGGATAGGCACCCTCCTCAGATTACCATCTCCCACTACTAAATTGATATAAAAAAATTATGTTGACGTGGTTGGAAGAGAAGCACCTTCTAAACCCTCCTATATTTTGGCCTGGGGAAAAGAATGGTCTGTTATATGGACTAAAGAAAAAACATCAGTAATCCCTCGCAATTCCCACTGTTTTTCTTGCTGTGTGGATCCAGGAAAATTCCTTTAAATTGCTCACCAGGTGGTATTGCACGCCTGAATATCTTCACAATATCAACCTCCTCCCTGATAGACGTTACTATAAATGTATGGGGAATATAGGCTCGTTCCTTCATATCTGGTGGGAGTGTCCTTTTATCAAGCCCTACTGGCTGGAGGTGCTCAATAGTGTACACTGACTAACAGGAAAGAGAATTCCACCTTCCCAGGATATAATCATACTATGGGCTCCATCGGCGGTATTCAGACTCCCCAAAAGGGATCTCTCCAGCCATTTACTGAAAGCAGCCAAGCTCTTAATACCTCAATACTGGAGATCTACCTCCCTACCGAGCTATTGGGATTGGGTAGATAAAGTAGATAATATATATAGAATGGAAGAGTCGGCTAGCTGAACAGAAAGAAGACCTGCAGCGTTCTTAGCCACCTGGTCAGCATGGAGGGAACATAGAGGAACGTTACATAAATCTTAGTCATTTCTGGTACGGTTCCCCACATTCTCGCAACCCCCTTCACCTATCCCTTTCCCCTCTCCCACACCACAATTTGTGCTTAGTCTGCCTTCAGAAACTTTGTATATAGTTCATAATTATTTCTCGGTTGTTTATTACTTATATGAGAAATTTTTATCTTTATGTAACTAGGAGTTTTTTGTATTAGACAGATCCTTGATGTATAATCGATTCTGCCTATGCTCCTTATAAGCCTCATATTCCTCACAGAAGGACTCTTAGCCATGGTTTTATAGTTTTATGCGGTAGTTCTTATTGGGACTTGGACTCTTTGACTTATTGTATGCCTGTGCCCTTAAAAAAAAAAAAATGTTCAACAAAAACAGACAATTGATGTTATAATTAACAAAGGACAATGGCAAAACAAGAAGCAAGTAGAAACCAAGGTCCATCTACCATATTAATACACAGACAGCACAGCAGACAACACAAATCCCTAATGAGAAAGTTGGAATAATATAATTTTATTGTATAAAAAAAACCGAAAAAAGAAAAGATATAATTGCTCCTGATGCCACATGTGGTAATTTAAAATATATGAGCTGATAAATTTGAAACTATAATTTCAGAAATCTAACATACACCAACTCTGCAGGCATAGAATACTTTCCTAATAGTTTCTTTAGTTGGAATGTTCATGTTTCTTTATTTGTATTATTTTTGCAAAACTAAAAACCCCATTTATTAATGTAGGATTTATTTTTTATTTTACTAGTGCTCAAAGTAGTTGCTTTTCAATCTTTAGACTAGTTGTTATAACAACATGCGGTGGATTTTGAATGAAGCAAAAATCATTTAATTCAGAACTCCTTTATAATTTGAGCATTTTTAAAATCTCAATTCTACCTTTACAGGCACACAGATGTTATGCGGGATGACACTTCTGCAGCCCACGTCTTGCTTGTTTCCTTCTCACAGTTGGAATCTTACTACTTTCAAAGGAGGTATCTGTAAAATTCTAGATTTTATTTTTCTCTATATGTTCAGTAATTGGTTAGCGACATACAGTAACTAATAGGGAAGCTTTTATTTTCTTCATTCCTTTTTTCTATAATTACCTTACAGACTTAGGTTCTGTTCCCACTGGAATCTGGTTACTGTTTTTAAAGGATCAATGATGTATATTAAGAATCTTGTTTTATAAAGGATCCTAAGCTGTATGGATTTTTATTTTTTATTTTTTTTTAAATGGGTAGAAAACCAGAAAAGACTACCCTATTCTGCCTGTCAGAGGCAATAGAACTTAAAGGGAATCTGTCAATAGTTCTGAGGCCTTAAAACTGCTGACAGTGTGTTATAGCGGAGGGCATTGCAAGGCCTTATTCACACGAGCGTGTCCATTTTACGTGCGTTGCAGTTCCGTGTACGGTGCACATCTGTGTTTATTACGCGCGTATGTCATCCGTATTCCACGCGTCTATTACGTCAGCAAAACAGACCGAAGGTGTTTTTCTTTTTCTTATCATTTCTTTAGCAACAGTTGCGTGAATCACGGACAGCCCACGGATGTGCGTCCGTGTGCTGTCCGTAATTTTCACGCACCCATTGACTTTAATGGGTGAGTGATGCGCAAAAAAACACACAAGTATAGGACATGCAGTGAGTTTCACGTAGTGGACACATGCTGCATGAAAAACACTGAATGGCCCCATTGAATTGCATAGATCCGTGTGACGTCTGTTGTTTTAACGCACGTAACGCGGACGTGAAATACGCTCGTGTGAATAAGGCCTAATTGTAAAGTTTAATTTCCCCAGGGCTGTGGTCGTACGTGCTGAGATGGGCACTTGATGTGTAAGTGCTTTTGGCTTCTCCTCTCTGCACGCTGGTCATGCAACTTACATGACCGAGACAAAAGGTGTGTTTACAATGCCCTCCCCCTCTCCTATATTGCTCTGTCGACAGTTTTGATGCCTCTGCTAACAGATTTCCTTTAAATACCAGTGTGAACAGAGCCTTAAACACACACTAGGATGTTCACCATTAGTTTAAATAAAGATATAATCTACATGAGAAGTCCAGTAACTTTGCAAATATTTTACTTTACTTACACTATATGGACAAAAGTATTGGTACACCTACACATTATACATAGATGAACTATTATGGCATACCATTTTAAATCCATAGGCATTCGTATAGAGTCCCCCCTCCCCCTCCTTTGTAGCTGAAACCGCTTTACTCTTCTGGGAAGGCTTTCTACAGGATTTTGGAGTATATCTGTGGGAATTTTTGTCCAGTCATCCATTAGAGAATACGTGAGGTCAGACATTAATGTTGGATGAGAGGGCCTGACCCGCAATCTCCATTCTAGTTCATCTCAAAGGTGTTTGATGGGCTTAATAATAATAATAATAATAATAATAACAATAAAAAAAATAATAGTGTATTAAATGGCCACTGTATCATACTATTTGGGTGCACTGTATGGCACTACCATGTCAACATTATATGACACTATAATGTAAATGCTGCATAATAATAGTATTTGTGCACTATACGGCGCTATTATTATTTTAACCCCTTAATGGCCGGCCTATTTTAGACCTTAATGAAGAAGCTATTTTTCACGTTTTTCCATCGTCGCATTCAAGAGCTATAACTTTTTTATTTTTGCGTCAGCATAGCTGTATAAGGTCTTGTTTTTTGTGGGACAAGTTGTATTTTTTTAATAGCACCATTTTTGGATACATATAATTTATTGATTAACTTTTATTAACTTTTTTTGGGGGGGGGGCAATGGAAAAGAAAAAACATAAATTTTGCCACTTTTTTTTTGCATCTTAGATTAACTCCATGTACTGTGTGGTATAAATAACATAATAACTTTATTCAGTAGGTTATTACGATTGTGGCGATACCAAATGTATACAGATTTTGTATGTTTTACTACTTTTAGGGCAGATTCACACGAACGTGATTTTCATCCGTGCAGCCCGCGTAGTATTCACGCGGGTCGCACGGACCTATACAAGTCTATGGGGCAGTGCAGACAGTCCATGAGTTTTGCGCAGAGTGAGTCCGCTGCGTAAAACTTACGACATGTTCTATACTTAGGCGTTTTTCGCGCATCACGCACCCATTGAAGTCAATGGGTGCGTGAAAATCACGCGCACCACACGGAAGCCCTTCCGTGGGACGCGCGTTATTAGCGCAACAAAAGTAAAAGAATGAATGTAATGAATGTTTCCAAATATCCAAACGGAGTGTCATAAAGATGGCGGCTGCGCGAAAAGCACGCAGCCGCGCATCCATATGAACAGGACACACGGAGCTGTCATGCTGCTGCCACGCGCGCAAAAATCATGCATTTTGTGTGGGCGCAAAACGCTCGTCTGAATCCGCCCTTACACAGTAAAAACACTTTTTTTTCCAAAATTATTTCTTTTTGTGTCGCCGTTTTTTAAGAGCCATCATTTTTTATTTTTCCGCCAATGCAGCTGTATGAGGGCTTGTTATTTGCGGGACGACTTAGTTTTTATTGGTACCTTTTTGGAGTACAAGCGACTTTTTGATCACTTTTTATCAAATTTATTTGAAGGCAGGATGAACGGAAAGCGGCAATTCTGGCATTGTTTTTTATTTTATTTTTTTGCGGCGTTCACCGTGCGGGTTAAGTAACATAATAGCTTTATAGGTGGGGTCGTTATAGATGCGGCGAAACCAAGTAAGTGTAATGTTTTCATTTTTTTTTTTTTTCATATTAACCCCTTCAGGACACAGCCTGTTTTGGCCTTCAGGACGCAGCCAATTTTTTCAAATCTGAAATGTTTCACTTTATGTGGTAATAACTTCGGAATGCTTTTACCTATCCAAGCGATTCTGAGAATGTTTTCTCGTGACACATTGGACTTTATGTTACTGGCAAAATTTGCTCGATACATTAAGTATTTAATTGTGAAAAACACCAAAATTTAGCGAAAAATTGCAAAAATTAGCATTTTTCTAAATTTATATGTATCTGCTTGTAAGACAGATGGTAATACCATACAAACTTGTTGCTAATTAACATCCCCCACATGTCTACTTTAGATTGGCATTGTTTTTTGAACATCCTTTTATTTTTCTATGACATCACAAGGCATAGAACTTTAGCAGCAATTTCTCACATTTTCAAGAAAATTTCAAAAGGCTATTTTTACAGGGGCCAGTTCAGATGTGAAGTGGATTTTAGGGCCTTATGTATTAGAAACCCTCGATAAGTCACCCCATTTTAAAAACTTCACCCATCAAAGTATTCACAACAGCATTTAGAAAGTTTCTTAACCCTTTAGATGTTTCACAGGAATTAAGGCAAAGTAGATGTGAAATTTTCAAATTTCTTTTTTTTTTTGCAGAAATTAATTTTTCATCTATTTTTTTTGTAACACAAAAAGTTTTACCAGAGAAACGCAACTCAATATCTATTGCCCAGATTCTGCAGTTTTTACAAATACCCACATGTGGCCCTAGTGCACTTATTGACTGCAGCACAGGCCTCAGAAACAAAGGAACACCTAGAGGATTTTGGGGCCTACTTTTTTATTAGAAAATATTTTAGGCACCATGTCGGGTCTGAAAGGCTCTTGCGGCGCCAAAACAGTGGAAATCCCCCAAAAGTGACCCAATTTCGGAAACTATACCCCTTGAGGAAATTATCTAGGGGTATAGTGAGCATTTTGACCCCGCAGGTTTTTTGGAGAAATTATTGGAAGTAGGCCGTGAAAATGAAAATCTACATTCTTTCAAAGAAAATGTAGGTTTAGCTAATTTTTTCTAATTTCCACAAGGGATAAAAGGAGAAAATGCACCACTACATTTGTAAAGCAATTTCTCCCGAGTAAAAAAATACCCCACATGTGGTAATAAACGGTTGTTTGGACACACGGCAGGGCTTAGAAGGGAAAGAGCGCCATTTGGTTATTGCAGCTCAAATTTAGCAGGAATGGTTTGCGGAGACCACGTCGCATTTGCAAAGCCCCTAAGGGACCAAAACAGTGAAAACACCAAAAAAGTGACTCCATTTAGGAAACTACACCCCTTGAAGAATCCATCTAGGGGTGTAGTGAGCATTTTGAACCCACAGGGGTTTCATAGATTTTATTAGAATTGGGCAGTGAAGATAAAAAAAATCCTTTTTTTCCAATAAGACGTAGCTTTAGCTCAAAATTTTTCATTTTCTCAACTAATAAAGGAATTTAAAAAAACAACATTTGTAAAGCAACTTCTCTGGAGTACGGCAATACCCCATTTGTGGTCATAAACTGCTGTTTGGGCACACGGCAAGGATCTGAAGAGAAGGAGCGCCATTTGGCTTTTGGAGCACAGATTTTGTTGGATTGGTTTCTTGACACCATGTCACTATTGCAAAGCTCCTAAGGTGTCAGTACAGTGGAAACTCCCCAAAAGTGATTCCATTCACAAAACTACACCCCTTGAGGAATTCATCTAGGGGTGTAGTGAGCATTTTGACCCCACAGGTGTTTCATAGATTTTATTAGAATTGGGCAGTGAAAATTAAAAAAAATCCTTTTTCTTCAATAAGACGTAGTTTTAGCTGAAAATGTTTCATTTTCTCAACAAATAAATGAAAAAAAGCACCACAACACTTGTAAAGCAACTTCTCCTGTGTATGGCAATATCACATATGTGGTCATAAACGGCTGTTTGGGCACAGAGTAGGGCTCAGAAGGGAAGGAGCGCCATTTGGCTTTTGGAGTACAGATTTTGCTGGATTGGTTTCCGGGCGCTATGTCGCATTTGCAAAGTCCCTGTGGGAACAAAACAGTGGATCCCCCCCAGAAGTGACCCCATTTTGGAAACTACACCCCTCAAGGTATTCACTTAGGGGTGTAGTGAGCATATTAACACCACAGGTGATTCGCAGAAATTGGTGTGCACTCGATGTTGCAGAGTGAAAATAGTATTTTTTTCTATAGATATGCCAATATGTGGCGCCCAGCTTGTGCCACTGGAGAGACCCACCCCAAAAATTGTTAAAAGGGTTCTCCCGGGTATGGCAATGCCATATATGTGGAAGTAAACTGCTGTTTGGGCACACTGTAGGGTTCAGAAGGGCGGTAGCGCCATTTGGCTTTTTTAGTGTCGATTTTGCTTGTAGTAGTCTTGTATTGAGTCTTACTGGTGTTTCCGTTTATAATGTGGGGTACATGTAAGCCGGGCGGAGTATATAAGGGGCATAGTCAGGTGGTATAATAATGGGGTAAACAAAAACAATAAAATAATCCATAGATGTGTGTTACGCTGTGACACAATCCTTTCTGCACAGGCCGGTGTCGCACTGATAAACTGTGTCCTTTCTTATCCCCCTTTTGGTCCACACTCCGCACCTTTGCAGTTTGAGGAATTTTGCTGAGAAGTGTTTTCCTGGTATAATACGGGCACCGTCGCTTCCAACAGATATGTTTGGGCCCTCCCCTTCCTGGTTCCCTAATTTTAGGTGCCTTGATAATTCGCCACTTGAAACAGAAGAAATGTTTCCCTCGGGCCGGCACAACTGCATATTTTTATTTCCTGGCTTATTGGAGCTTTAACTAATTTTATTTTTCATAGACGTAGTGGTATGAGGGCTGTTTTTTTTTGCGGGACGAGCTGTAGCTTTTATTGGTACCATTTTGGGGTACATGCAACTTTTTGATCACATGTTATCCTTTTTTTTTTTTGGGAGGCAAGGTGACCAAAAAACAGCAATTCTGACATTATTTTTTTAGTTCTTTTTATACAGCGTTCACTATGCATTATAAATGACATGTTAGCTTTATTCTGCGGGTCAGTCCGATTCCGGTGATACCTAATTTATAGAACTTTTTTATGTTTTACAACTTTTTGCACAATAAAATAACCTTTGTAAAGAGAATGGATTTTTTCTGTCACCATGTTGTGAGAGCCATAACGGTTTTAATTTTTTCGTTGACGGAGCTGTATGAGGGCTTATTTTTAGCGAGACGAGTTATAGTTTTTATAGGTACCATTTTTGGGTACATGCGACTTTTTGATCACTTTTTATTTCAATTTTTGGAAGACAAAGTGACCAAAAAATAGCAATTATGTCAGTATTTTTTAGTTTTTTTTTACGGCGTTCACTGTGCGGAATAAATAACAATATTTTTATAGTTAAGGTCGTTACGGTCGCAGCGATACCAAATATGTATGGCTTTATTATTTTTTTCAATAATAAATGACTTGATAAAGGAAAAAGGGTGATTGTGTTTTGTGTTATTATTTGAAACTTTTATTGTATTTTTACAACTTTTATTTTTACTTTTTTTACACTTTTTTTGTACACTTTTCTTTAGTCCCACTAGGGGACTTGAAGGTCCAACTGTTTGTTTGATGCTCTAATACATTGCACTACCCATGTAGTGCAATGTATTAGAACTGTCAGTTGTTCACTGACAGCAAGCCGATCAGGCTCCGCCTCCGGGCGGGGCCTAATCGGCTAACGTAATGGCATATAGGAAGCCTTCGTTAGGCTTCCGGTTGCCATAGCAATCGCCCCCCCGCAACAATCGGCCCCCGCAATCGCGTAGCGGGGTGCCGATGTTGCTATAACAACTTAAATGCGGCGGTCACTATTGACTGCCGCAATTAAGGGGTTAATCGGTTCGGATCACCACTGTGATCCGACCCGATGTTTTCCCCCAGTACTAAGGCTGCTAGTAGCAGCCTGTACTGGGAGATGCCGGGCTGCGGGGAGCGTCTGTGTGCTCTGTTAGGAGCACACGTGGATTAACGGGCTGCAGGCACAACGACCAGCTTTGCAACCCGTTAATCTACGTGGGGTGGTCGTGAAGCGGTTAAAGTATTTTATAAGGGAAAAAGTGGGTTTTTCATTTTGTTTATTTGGGATTTTTGTTTATTTATTTATTTTTTATTATTATTATTATTATTATCTAGTGCGGTACAGGAACTGCTGAAGCCTGTGATGGGAGACACAGATCTCCATAGAATTAAGTAGAAAAAGTGTGTCACCGAGCCTGATTCACACTGCTGCTACGCAACCATCCCAGTCTGATATATAGAGATAGAAGCACCAAGAAAAATAACAGGAATACCATAACTGACACATGGAATACCATAATGGTACACATGGGAAAGATTAGATTTGGCCGGAGTGTCTCTTTAACACAATGATTAATTAAATACATAAAAATGAAACTATTCTTGAATTTCAGAGTAAGGGTATGTTCACACTGCCTATTTTGGGCCGTTTTTTGGGCCATAAACGGCCGAAAAACGGCAGAAAAGTCGAAAGCAGAACGCCTCCAAACATCTGCCCATTGATTTTAATGGGAAAAATGGCGTTCTGTTCCGATGGGCCGTTTTTTTACGCGGCCGTTTTTCAACGAAAAAAAAGTGCAGGTCACTTCTTGGGACGTTTTTGGAGCCGTTTTTCATAGACTATTGAAAAAAGCTCAAAAAATGGCCGTAAAAAAACTCAGCGAAAAACGTGAGTGGCTTAAAAAACGTCTGAAAATCAGAAGCGGTTTTCCCTTGAAAACAGCTCCGTATTTTCAGACGTTTTTGACTCAGCGTGTGAAGATACCCTAGAAGTACAGCTCCACGTATTGGTGGTCACACATAGCCAAAGCCCGTCTTGCTTGCAGTGGCCAATGGCTGCAAGATTTTGCCAGGTACTACCAGCACAATCGTACAGCCATTGGCTACTGCATGCGGGCGTGGTTTCAGCGGCATGCTACATGGAACTATACCATATGTGGTTAGCTGATTAGCTGTAACTCAATTGTTTTCCATTTTAAACAGGAGAAAAAACTTCAAGAAACCAAATATATTATATTATTATAGACATTAAAAATATAAGTCTCCCATCAAAGCTGTTAAATAGATCAAGCATTCATATTGGCAGGAAGGTACATCATTATGATATTGTAAAACCATGTTATATTTGCAGTCGCTATTTAATCCAATTAATCACTTTCAGGTGCCAGAAAGTAAAGGCTATAATTTGTATTGAATGCAATTCCTCCAGCATTCTATAGAGTCTTTCTTTAACATTTGCTCTATTGTATTACTGCAGTGATTGTGTACCAAGGAGCAAGGACATTTGTAAGAGCTGGGTACATTGCAACATTATACGCATTGCCCACTCATGAATTTTGGTTAGAGAAATCCTTGACATCATACACATTCATGTATTATGTTTTAGAAGATGAACTTTGGGAATAACAAGTGCTTTGCAGCTTTCTAATTCTCTGAAAATATTCTGACACCATTTTAAAAAACACAGAGGACTTTACATGAAAGATTTTATGATTTCTCATTAAAAACTTAATTGCCAATTTTAACATAAAATTTACCACCAGATACGCAAGTATATTACATTTATTGTGCTTGTAATATTTGATTATTTTAATTTTACTTATCATTTTTATTATCTGTAATTCAGCTGGCATGAATGTTTAAAGTTGCACGTACTTGCATGATCCTAAAATAAATTGACTAAAGTTTTGTGAGATGCACTTTTTGCACTATAAGGGCATGCCCACACGTGGCGGATTTCCTCCGCAACTGTCCGCATCAATGCCGCACAGAATCTGCGTTGCAGATTCTGCGGCGGATCTGCCCAAAATGTGCAGTAAATTGATGCGGACTAGCTGCTGCGGACTGCGGGAAAAGTGCTTCCCTTCTCTCTATCAGTGCAGGATAGAGAGAAGGGCCAGCACTTTCCCTAGTGAAAGTAAACAAATTTCATACTTACCGGCCGTTGTCTTGGTGACGCGTCCCTCTTTCGGCATCCAGCCCGACCTCCCTGGATGACGCGGCAGTCCATGTGACCGCTGCAGCCTGTGATTGGCTGCAGCCGTCACTTACACTTAAACGTCATCCTGGGAAGCCGGACTGGAGACAGAAGCAGGGAGTTCTCGGTAAGTATGAACTTCTATTTTTTTTGACAGGTTGCTGTATATTGGGATCGGTAGTCACTGTCCAGGGTGCAGAAACAGTTACTGCCGATCGCTTAACTCTTTCAGCACCCTGGACAGTGACTATTTACTGACGTCTCCTAGCAACGCTCCCGTAATTACGGGAGCCCCATTGACTTCCTCAGTCTGGCTGTAGACCTAGAAATACATAGGTCCAGCCAGAATGAAGAAATGTCATGGCAAAAAAGCAAGACGCATCCGCAGCACACATAACATGTGCATGACAGCTGCGGACTTCATTGCAGAATTTAGAATCTCCATTGAAGTCAATGGAGAAATTCCGCCATGAGTCCGCAACCAGTCCGCCACTGGTCCGCAACAGACAGAGCATGCTGCGGACACCAAATTCCGCTCCGCAGCCTATGCTCCGCAGCGGAATTTTACGCATCGTCTAAACGAACACTTCTAAATAGAAGTGGAAGTCAATGGAGAAACGGCTCCGCTGCGGATTAACGCAAGTGAAATTCCGCCACGTGTGAACCCAGCCTAAGGGTATGTTCACACGGCAGCGTCCGTAACGGCCGAAAACAGCCCCGTCATTTCAGCCGTAACGGCATATGCAGGCGCTTGAACGCCGCGTCCATTACGGACGTAACTGGAGCTGGAGTCCATGGAAAACGGCTCCATTTACGTCTGAAGAAGTGACATGACACTTCTTTGGCGCGGGTGTCTATTTACGCGCCGTCTTTTGACAGCGACGCATAAAAATACGCCTCGTGTGAACAGACAAACGTCAGCCCATTGCTTTCAATGGGCAGATGTTTGTCAACGCTATTGTGGCGCATTTTTGGACATAACTCGAGGCGTAAAACGCCCGAATTACGTCCGTAAATAAGCCGTGTGAACATACCCTAAAGCCTATTATGCCTCGTTTTACGTCTGAAAATAGGGCTACAATACGTTGGCAAACATCTGCCCATTCATTTGAATGGGTTTGCCGACGTACTGTGCAGACGACCTGTCATTTACGCGTCGTCGTTTGACAGCTGTCAAACGACGATGCGTGAAATGACTGCCTCGGCAAAGAAGTGCAGGACACTTCTTTGCAACGTAATTTGAGCCGTTCTTCATTGAAGTCAATGAAGAACAGCTCAAGATTACAAACGTCAAAGACGCCTCGCATAATACGAGGAGGAGCTTTTACGTCTGAAACGACGCAGCTGTTTTCTCCTGAAAACAGTCTGTCTTTTCAGACGTAAAAGCCTCCAATCGTGTGCACATACCCTAAGGGCGCATGCACACTGACACGGAGCCTGTAGGGATCCTTTAGTACAGATTCCATCAGAATGTATGCAGAGATATTCTCCCCAAGAGCAATGCTTCTAGGAGAGAATACCTGCATATATATGGAGTGCAATGGAACATGCAACTATTTTATGAAATAGGAGGCACACGAAGGTTTAGTAGTCAAGGAGATACATTTACCAGGGACTATAGTGATCTCTACATGTTAATTTCACTATAGTTAAAGGAGCGTGCACACAGCAACTCTGATTTCTATACTCTGGACCCCTGTGTGTATGCACAATTTACGAACTGTTTACAGTATAAAAAGAAAAAAATGACAAGAGTGGCTTGTTTTATTTACATGAGCATAGGATTTAGATCTTATCAATAATTCATAAAAGATTCCGTAGGCCTGATTCACACGAACGTGTTGAACGTCCGTGGTACGGCCGTTGAAACAATGGCCGTCCCACGGACCTATGTAATTCAATGTGGCCGTTCACACAGCCGTTGTTTCAACCTAGGGAAAATAGGACATGTCCTATCTTTTCACACATCACACATCTTTGCAGGGTGAGCTGTGGTTTTCACCGATTTCATTTTGGGGTACATGCGACCTTCAGATAACTTTTTATTACTTTTTCATTTGAGAGTTAAGGTGACCAAAAAAATAGCAATTTGCATGTTTTATATACAGTATATTGTTTTTTTACAGCGTTCACCGAGCGGGTTAAACAACACTATAGTATGATAGCTCAGACTTTTACAGACGCAGCAATACCAGTTATGATAACATTTATTTTTTTCACATTGCTTTAGGGGAAAAATGGGAAAAGGTTTTTTTTTAACTTTTAATTTTTTTGGAACATTATAAAAAACTTTATTTAACTGTTTGTACCTTTTTTTTTATTAGTCCCCCTAGGGGACTTGAAGCAGCGATTGTTGGATCGCTTGCATGAGATAATGCAATACTAATGTATTGCAGTATATCGTGATACTGACAGTCTCCTTTGAAGCCCCCGTGATCCTAACAATTTAAATGCCGCAGTCGCGATTGACCACGGAATTTATGGTGTTAAACGGGCGGAATCAAAGTGATCTTTGATTCCACCCATTGCAGTGAGGTGTATAACACAGCCATCACCCGCTGAGTATGGAGCGCGCTCAGCACGTGAACCCGCTCCATACTTTCCCTGAACAGCTGCCACATACAGGTACATGGTATGTCGCTAAGGGGTTAAGGATTAGAAACATTAACCTGTCAATGGCCAGGCCTGTTTTGTGCATTAATGAGCAAACCATTTTTGCCATTTTTTCATCCTCACATTCTAAGAGTAGTATCTTTTTATTTATTTTTTTGTCGAGCATCTACATGAGGGCATGTTTTTGTGGGCTAAGTTGTGTTTTTCAATGGCACAATTTTGGGGTACAAATAATTTATTGATTAGCTTTTATTAGTTGTTTTGTTTTGAAAGGTAATGCAAAAAGAAATTGCAATTCTGCCTTTGTTGTTTGCAGATATTTTTTGGTTTGCCGCTTACCATGCAGTAAAATAAGCATGTTAACTTTATTCTACATGTCAGGACAAATACGGCAATACCAAATATGTATAGTATTTTTTAAGTTTTAGTACTTTTGCATGATAAAACATGTTTAAAAGAAAAGTTTTTGTGTCGCTGCATTCTGAAAGCCATAACTTTTTTATTTTTCCCCCGATGTAGCCAAATGATGGCTTGTTTTTTGGGGAATGAGTTGTTGTTTTTACTGGCACCATTTTGGGGCACAGATAATTTATTGATTAATCTAGATTTAAAAAAATTAGGGAGGATTAAAAAAAAATGTAAAAAAAAAAATGTAAAAAAAGCATATCAGACAGTGTTTATTTGTGTTTGTATTTTTTTTTTTAATGCCAGGCGGTATCATTAATAAAATATTTTTATTCTATGGGTCATTAACCCTTTCATGACTAAGGGTCATTGATACTCCTGTGTCCAAGTCACATTTTTCAAGACCTATATTATGAGCAGACAAATCACTAATAATTAAAAAAAAAAAACACTTTTGTAGTTTTTTTTTATATATTCATCTATGTTATTTATCTCTCTCGCTCGCTCTCTTGCTCTCTCTATCTATCTATATATATATATATATATATATATATATATATATATATATATATATATATATATATATATATATACTGTTGCTGCTCTGTAACAATTAGCCTTCTTCTCTCTCTTGGAGAGTGAAGAAGGCTAAGAGTTGAAACTAACTTTTCTATGACCACCATGAGACAGTCATGGTGATCATCAGCTCCTTATCTGCCCAGATAATGAGCACACTGGCTCCGTTATCTCTGGGCTGAAACCGTGGACGGAGGGAAAAAGAGGGGGGAGGTGCCGACACATGGGGAGAGAGCAGGGGGAGAGAGAAAAGTGCAGGCTGCTATATTGTGAGCAGTGCTGCACTTGTAAGCTTTTTTTTCATTAAAAAAATCACATGTGTGTTTTATGAAACTTTTAAGTCAAAGAGGTGTCGGAACTTGTAGAGAGAGCCGACACATAGATTAGTGAGGAACTGCTCACGCTGAAACAGTTCTGCACTAATTAATCCCTAATGCATGCTGCTAACGTCTATATACACGTGTCAACTGCACGGGGCATCGGCAGTTGGAACGTATATAGCCGTATGTCAGTCGTGAAGGGGTTAAAATTGCAGTATGCATACCTAATAGGTTGTTAATGATGTCAGACTTGGGGGCCTTTGTTAGGCCCTCGGCTGCCCTGGTAAACCCTCAGTGTCCTGCGATTTCGTCGCGGGGAGCCGATGGGTTGACAGAGGGAACACCTGCCCTCTGTTAATACCTCAGATGTAGCGGGTGCTATTGTCTGTAGCATATAGAGGTTAAACTGATAGGATCACGAGATCAAGGTGCATCAAGATATATGGGAACGAGCAAGATTTAATTTATTCTGATGAACTTCTAACTTTGCATCTATTGTGTACTATATACTTAGCTATTAGCCTACTTCTCAGAAATTGTGGAAATGCATCACCAGTGTCAGGTAACAACACTGGTCTTTGTACAGTTATGGAGACCTGACATAGACACAATCTGACTCTAGTGACTGTTACTAGGCAACAGTCTGAACATATGTGAGTTCTGATTTATTGGGCTGTAACGATGCTGGTTCTCATATCTGGAATAAAATAGGTGAGGTGACGACAGTTCACAATAATCTCCTAAACCATTCCATTTAAAATTGCTTCTTTATTCACATATGTAGATGCAGGGCACGAATCCAGAGAGAAGTAGCAGTCTAAATGGCCTACAGCCGTTTCGCATACAAACCCACTTTTCTCAATGTCTAACACAGTTCACAATAAAAGTCAATGGTATTGAAGACTTTGTAGCACTTCAAGAAGTTGTACTTCAAGGAGTTGCAGTGCAGAAACATGTAAAAAGGAATTGCCAAGTCTAAGGAATCCACTGGTCTTCACCCTGATCAATAGTAGAATTAGAACTCAACTCCCGTACCTGTAATTACAATTCTGTGACTTGGCTCTTAACTTCAATAATTGTCCTCAGAGGTTGGAAACAATGTAATCATTTTAAGATCTGAAGAGCGTACGGTGACAAAACATATTCTACCCTGTCAGACATGTTTGGGTCTGATTATTATGTAACAATGCTGGATCTCGGGTCTGGAATTCCATAGGCAAGGCAACAATATAGTTTTAGCTATCCAACAATCCAAAGACGAAAGAGAAACATAAAGAAGCAACTCACCATCCTGCGTTAAAATCTTCTTTTTATTTTAGCTCATAAAGCATCCATGGATTTGGGAGAGGGAGGATGCAACCGACGGGCAACAGCTTGTTTCGTGTAACAGCAGTTCCTCTAGCCCGAGCTAAAATAAAAAGATTTTAACGCAGGATGGTGAGTTGCTGCTTTTGTTTCTCTTTCGTCTTTGTATTGTTGGATAGCTGGGTACTTCTTATCCTTTAAGCTGAGCACCACTCTGACCTGTTGTGTATGTGTGTGTATATATATATATATATATATATATATATATTTATATATATTAACCCCCAGAGACAGACCCATTCCCAGGATAAGTTAGGACTGTGAGTAGTGCTAAACTTTTGAATTGTTTGAATACCGTTTTAGCACTTTAACTCCTTGAAGTGCAGTTCCTAAAGTGCAGCAAGCTGGAAAAACAAATAGCTGTAATTGAGTTGCTGCAAGCTAACCTGCTTTGTCTAAGGAATCCCCCGGTATTCACCCTAAACCCCCACGAGGTGGTGTGGACTGTGTTGCAGGGGAATGCCAAGCTTGCGGTTCTCAGGATAGTCCCCAATTGACGGCTGGGCTGCAGGTGAAGGAGTACAACAGAGAGAGGGATTGTAGGGACCCAGATGTCTGCACGTTTGTTACACAGGAGATAGAGATCAGCCATAGTCAGACATATGGAACGTTCGGTACCCAGGAGATAGAGATCAGCCGTAGTCAGCTGTATGCAGAGTTTGGTGAGCAGGAAATCAAAGATGGATTACTGACAGAATAATCAGGCACAGGAAATACAAAGCTGAGGGAAAATTTAGGCCAACAACTACTGGAATTGGCCAACAAACATTTGGAATCCATAACTAATTACCCAAAGCAACACACGGCTGGGATAAAACTACAACAAACAAGGCTCTCTGAGGAAGAGCGGTCAAGGCTGCAAAGCAAGACCGGGGATTACAGGCAGTTCATTTCCTGACAGGCACTATGAAGGATTCCCAATTTTTTATCTATTTACTTTTAAATTGGAAGTTTACTTATCTATGCTTTCCTGTCTTTATAGAATGTAAATACTATAGAGGTCTGCATTTCCATCACCTTAATGAATTGCATACCACAAACATTTTACCCACATATTACATCTCAATTGATACATTGACATTAGGTTTCTATATAGCACAAACATTTATCTACACAAATGTTTTAATGTTTTTAAGGAAATTGGTCATTGATAATTTTTTTTACTTCAACTGGTGTTGTGTGGATAGGGGCTACATAACATTTTAAAACATGTATTCTTATTGGGGAGAAATAGCTTTAGTAATGCCTTATTAATAACGTGGAACCACAAAGTGAAAGCATTGGCATTTTATCCATTCTGTTCTATTTATAGTCATCATTACTAATATTTGTCATCAATCTGTTACATTTCAATGCAGCATCTCTTTTAAATGCAGAAACAACATATTTAGGCAACTGAACATGTGTTCACATTAATAATAGCTTATGTGCGGACATGTTCATTAACAATATTTAGTTCTAAATTTAATGTGAGGTACACAAATGCGGAGAGAGGATTGAAGAGGGTTTCCAACTTCGGGTACATTTATATGGCAGATTTTCTGCGGGTGTTTAATCCGTAATTTTTTTTCCAAATACAGGAACGGATACAGTCAAAGGTAAATAGGAAAGACTGACCTGGGAAGTAGCATGGCCTGACTGCTGCCTTTCTATGTCCCCAGCACAGGGCCAATCAAGCTTTAAGCTGAACATCTGAGTCATATGAGATAGACTGGTTGCTAGGGATACACTTCCTAACAGCTAAATCTTTCTATGAAGGCAGTTGACAGAAACCAATTTCTCACAGATTATGCAGATCTGCAGGGGAAGGAAAGAGAATTGTAGGTACCCAAACATACTTTCTTTATCAATTACGAAAATGGTTCTTAAACTTTCCGGGACCCACTTTTGGCCGAGACTTTTGTTTGGGACCCCCCCCCCACTACCATACTTAGCCCCATTTAGTCTAACGTATGTCAACATCATTCGTAGCTAGATGCCGGTATTTTGCTCCATTTGAAAAATAAGTCCCAGCAACATCGAAAACAACGATAATTGTGTGAGCGGGGGAGGAGGTGGGCTCAAGGTAACCTGCTGCTGTGCATCGCTGAGGCCCGACTATGGCCGCTGATGGTGGCACATGTGACCAGACCCGTCCATCAATGGATATCGAGGTGTAGCTAGGGGTTTAGCACAGGGGGAAGAAATACATCTGAGTGGGCACCAACCCAGTGGGCCCCCCACACAGTATAATGACCCCTTAGTGGCCCCAGCACAGTATAATGCCCTTATAGCTGCTCCCACTGGATGATCTCCCTGTAGCAGCCCCCACATAGGATAATGCCCATATATCTGCTCCCACACAGTATAATGCCCCTATAGCTGCCCTCACACAGGATAATGCCTTTATAGCTGTCACACACACACACACACACACACACACACCGTATAATGCCCCTATAGTGCCTCCCTACACAGCATAATGCCCCTATAGTGCCTCGCCACAAGTATAATGTCCCTTAAGCTGCCTCCCTCACAGAATAATGCACCAATAGCAGCCCCAACAGAGTATAATGATCCCTTAGTGCCCCCACACAGTGTAATGCCCCTATAGCAGCCTCCATACAGTATATTGCACCATAGTAACCCCATACTCAGTATAATGCCCCCATAGTGCCTAAGAACGCCTATCCCTGCTCCCACAATGAGTGGAGGAGATAGTTTTGTTCCTCTGGGCTATGCTATGAATGGCTCGGCACAGACAGGCGTGATGATTTCTGTGTGCGCTGAGCCGCTCACAGCTGGCATTACATAGTGAATGCTGGAGCAAGGAGCGGTTAGCTCCCTGCTCTAGCAATGGATTCAACTGTATTTGTGCCCTGAGGACCCAATGGTCTCAGCCTTGAGTTTAAAGTGGGCATGGCGATGGGTTGATTCTTTTTGGGATACTGGTCATTTGTTGGACTTTTTTTGTTCTGCATCATGCCTCCTCTGAGTAGGTTAACGTATAATATTTGATGTATGTGACTATTGAATCTATAAAAAATATGTATATTTTTGCATAGCTGATTTTAACATGTATTTGTTTCATTTTAGATGGTCTTCGACTGCCTCTCCTGGACCCACTCAACTGAATATATCCACTTTTTCCAATACTTATTCTGTACAAGGCTTCCTATGGTGAACAATTTATCACTATAGGATGATATCTTTATAGCTCCGTGCGATATATACATATATGCCTACATTTTGTTTATATAATAATGAGTTTACGCTTGTCTTTTATATGATATTTCCCTGAATATTTATGACTAACCCTTATTGTGTTGAATACCGTGGTCCCCTCTCTTTATGAAATAGGTCCACATTGCCAAAGCTGCATTATTATTTTTTTTTGCGCTCCTTATGATAAGGGATTTGAGTCCTTTGATCATTTGGGGATCTCTAGTTTATTACCAGGTCTTCTCCCTTGGGGTTTGATGGAGAAGCGCAATATACATTCAGTTGACAGGGCTATTAGTGTTCTTTTTATATTACCATGTGTTATTTAATTTAGGGGAATGGCCTGCCTTCGGCAATTTGTAGTCATGTAATCACAGTGGGGATGATATTTACTTTGTTTTTGATTAAGGATAGATTGCATCTCTTCCCTTGATTTTGGATTAGTATCATTCGAGTTGCTGCTTTAAATAAGCGTCACCTTTATTGTATGCATATATCCTGCGGAGTGAATGAGTTAAGGTCTTAGCCCTTTTTCAATATAGTAGCCTTAGTACTTTGAGCTGTATTGAGCATGCGTGCATGACGCGTTTAGCACATGCGTGTTTTTGATTGATAGTTTATACTATGCCTAATATATCACATTTATACTATCCCTAATATATCACATTGATTTCTTATATTTTCTAGATCACACAACTTTGTAATTTTTACACACTGAGTTTGCAAAATTTTGATATATTATATATGGATTCTATTTTTGTATATCACTATATTTAAACATATTTATGTATTAATTGTTTGACAATTGTAAATTATGTTATCTACTTTAAATACTGGTCACCTGATGCATTGTATTATGCTTGAGAAAGGCTCTAAGGAGCTGAAACCTTGCATGGGTGTATAAAAAAGTTTCTCTTTTTGGATGTGCTGCCTGTATTTCCCTTTTTCATAGTTCAAAACGGGGCATCCCACTGCGGGGGGACTGGCCCTGGGCCCCACCTTCTTAGTGGCCCCGGGGCCATCATTAAGTGGCTCGTTGGTCTTCACACAACCCCCCAGGGGGTCACGACCCACAGTTTGGGAAACACTAATAAAAATTATTATCGTCACCAATATTTGTCACATCTTCCTATGATTATCACTAAAACAAAATAGTATCAAGATAGATTTGAATCCACATTTGCCTAATAGACTACAGCTTTCAGGACTCGAGTTAGAAATCCAAGTGCTTAGCAGCATAGCCTTGCAGCACTGGGGTTCTAAAAAGGAATCTAAACAGGGCTACTTCAGTTTCCTCCCACACTTCTAAAATATACTGATAGGTTAACTGACTACCTATCAAACTAAAACTAGTGAGTGTATGCCCTTAAACAGGGCAGGAAATATTCTATGATGGTGCCATATAAATTACAGTAAATAAATGATAGAGATATATGGTTAATATACAATTATATTATAAATATTACATGATAATATACAGACCGATCAGTCATAACATTAAAACCACTTGCCTAATGTTGTATAGGTCCCCCTCAAGCTGTGAAAACAGCTCTAACCTGTTCAGGCGTCGACGCCACAAGACCTCTTAAAGTGTCCTATGTTATCCGGTACCAAAAGTAAAGCAGCGGATCCTTTAACTTGCAAGGTAGGACCTCAATGGATCGAACTTATTTTTCCAGCACATCCCACAGATGTTCAACCAGATTGAGATCTGGGGTTTTTGAGGCAAAGTCAAAACCTTCAACTCATTATCATGTTCCTTGGGCCATTCTTGAACAATATTTGCAATGTGGCAGAGCGCATTATCTTACATTATGGAATACATTTGCCATGAAGGGGTGTACTTGGTCTGCAACAATGTTTAGGTTGAAGTTATGTATCAAAGTAATATCCACATGAATTCCAGGACCCAAGGTTTCCAAGAAGAACATTGCCAAGAGCATTACACTGCCTCTGCCAGCTTGCCTTCTTCCCATAGTTCATCCTAGTGAATTCTATTCCCCAGGTCCCCAATGCAAACAAACTCGACCATCCACATGATGTAAAATAAAAGGCGATTCATCAGATCGGGCCACCTACTTTCATTTCTTACTGGTCCAGTTCTGATGCCCATTGTTGGCTCTTTCGGCTGTGGACAGGGTTTTGCTGCGGGTACACAGCAAGCTGCAATGCACTAAGTGTCCTGACACCTTTTAATTATAGCCAGCATTAGCTTTTTTAGCACTTTGTGTTACAGTAGCTCTTCATGAGATCAGACCAGACGGGCTATCCTTTGATCTCCACGCAAAGCAATGAACTTTGGCACCCATGAATCGGTCACCAATCCACCGGTTTTCCTTCCAAGGACCATTTGTGGTAGATACTAATCACTGCGTATCGGGAACACCTAACAAAACCTGCCATTTTGGAAATGCCCTGTCATATATATATATATATATATATATATATATATATATATATATATATATATATATATGTATATATATATATATTATCATCATCAGGATAATTTAGATTAAACCCAAATATTTAAGGACTAATCTGGCACTCACTTGGTCTCACATCACTAGGATATAGGAATTTTACTGAACAATAAATTCAACTATCATTTAGATTCCTTATTTTAATTTTACAATTACCATTATTATGTTTTGAATAATTCAAGCAGGTGACTTAAAATGGAAAGCAAAGCCTGTATTGCCTAAGGGGCACTTGAATGGTTTGAATAAACATCTAGTGTTTCATTAGAAAAGGGTTTAATATGTCCTTGTTATACCACAGTAAACTTAATGAGGTACAGCTGTTATAAAATCAAATATAAAGAATCTACAATTATCGTGGAAGCTTTTTTAAAAGAATTTGGTATTAAAAAAACAGGTGGCCTAAAACGTTTTTAATAGGTAACTTCATGCTATGTGGGCAAGTAATGCAAGACATTTCATTCTTCTTTAATGGTTTTAAATTACAACTTAAAATGTAAATCCATTGAATATTTCAAGGCACAAGTAAGAGAAATTTTTCTATTTGAGGATTTTTTAAGTAACACCAAAAACCTACTATAAAATAAGTTCATTAAATACCAGTACAGTCTAATTCTGTTGTCCCCAAATTTTGGCTCTCCAGGTGCTATGATACTCCATCCTGGGAGTTGTAGTTTTATAACAGCTGGTGAGTTACAGGTTGGAGATAACTAATCTAATTAGTATACAGCTTTGCCAATTATTTTTTGTAATTGTTTCCAATTAAAACAGTGAAAGTGATAAATGTTGAAATGTTTTATAGAACTGGAATAAGATTTAACACTGTACAGTTTTAGAAAACTTTAGAAAACCGTCTTCAACGGTCTCAACTGTGGTAAACCTTCCAACATTTCTGCACTTTTCTGCCCCTCCTTATTATAGACCCACTCTTGCTCTTTATTTGGCCAATGACTTATGACTCATGTTCCCGCATTACGCCCTCTTACTTTTATTGCCATGACTTCTCCTGTGCTTCACCGATCCTATAAAACTTTGTCACGGATCATAAGACTAATTTATAATATTCATAGCTTTATGGGTACCTTGAAAACTTGTATTTTCAATGATGCGTATGTCAAATAGTTTTACTACAGCTATAACCACATCCTATGGCCCGACTCTGCTATCCTTAAACCTTTGTATCTATTTGCACTTTATAAAGATTTTAACACTTTAAGGCCTCATGCACACGACCGTAAAAACTCCCGTTATTACGGGTCGTAATTACGACCCCTAATAACGGGCTCATAGACTTCTATTGGCGACGGGTGCCTTCCCTTTTTCTCACGGGAAGGTGCCCGTGCCGTTGAAAAAGATATCCTATTTCAGGCCGTAATAACGGCACGGACAGTCCATAGAAGTCTATGGAGCTCTCGTAATGACGGGTGGCTACATGTGTGCACCCGTCATTACGGCAGCGTTGCTAAGCGACGTCAGTAAGGGCATGACCACACATGGCGGAATTCCTCCGCAACTGTCCGCATCAATGCCGCACCTAATCCGGGTTGCGGATTACGGCTGCGGATCTGCACAAAATGTGCAGAAAATTGATGCGGACTAGCTGCTGCGGACTGCGGGAAAAGTGCTTCCCTTCTCCCTATCAGTGCAGGATAGAGAGAAGGGACAGCACTTTCCCTAGTGAAAGTAAAAGAAATTCATACTTACCGCCCGTTGTCTTTATGACGCGTCCCTCCTTCGGCATCCAGCCCGACCTCCCTGGATGACGCGCCAGTCCATGTGACCGCTGCAGCCTGTGCTTGGCCTGTGATTGGCTGCAGCCGTCACTTACACTGAAACGTCATCCTGGGAGGCCGGACTGGAGACAGAAACAGGGAGTTCTCGGTAAGTACGAACTTCATTTTTTTTTACAGATACATGTATATTGGGATCGGTAGTCACTGTCCCGGGTGCAGAAACAGTTACTGCCGATCGCTTAACTCTTTCAGCACCCTGGACAGTGACTATTTACTGACGTCTCCTAGCAACGCTCCCGTCATTACGGGAGCCCCATTGACTTCCTCAGTCTGGCTGTAGACCTAGAAATACATAGGTCCAGCCAGAATGAAGAAATGTCAAGTAAAAAAAGCAAGACGCATCCGCAGCACACATGACATGTGCATGACAGCTGCGGACTTCATTGCGGAACTTTGAATCTCCATTGAAGTCAATGGAGAAATTCCGCCATGAGTCCGCCACTGCTCCGCAACAGACAGAGCATGCTGCGGACACCAAATTCCGCTCCGCAGCCTATGCTCCGCAGCGGAATTGTACGCATCGTGTAAACGAACACTGCTAAATTAAAGTGAAAGTCAATGTAGAAACGGCTCCGCTGCGGATTAACGCTGCGGAGTGTCCGCAGCGGAATTTAAGTGCAATTCCGCCATGTGTGAACCCGCCCTAAATAGTCACTGTCCAGGGAGCTGAAAGAGTTAACTGATCGGCAGTAACTCTTTCAGCACCCTGGACAGTGACTACCGATCAGTATAAACCTGTAAAAAATAAAAATAAAAGACTTTCATACTTACCGACAACTTCCTGCTTCCTCCAGTCCGGTCTCTCGCCCGTTGCCTTGGTGACGCGTCCCTCTCGACATCCGGCCCGACGTCCTGGATGACGTTTCAGGCCATGTGACCGCTGCAGCCAATCACAGGTCAATCACAGGCTGCAGCGGTCACATGGACTGCCGCGTCATCCAGGGATGTCGGGCTGGATGTGAAGAGAGGGACGCGTCACCAAGACAACGGCCGGGTAAGTATGAATTTCTTTAACTTTTATTACAGAAAAGGCTGTCCCTTCTCTCTATCCTGCACTGATAGAGAGAAGGGGCTGCCGATTAGTGCAGTGCTATTTTGCCGCCAAAAACGTGCCCGTAAATACGGGTGGAATACGGGTGACACCGGACCCATATTTACGGGCACGGGTTCGTAAATACTGGTGCAAAACGGGTGGAATACGTGTGACACCGGACCCGTATTTACGCCAGTATTTACGGGTGGGAAAAAATACGGTCGTGTGTAACAGAGACTGGCTGAGAGACTGGTTTATCAAGCTTATTTTATATCTCCCACTTTCATATCTCCACTGTGTAAAACAAGCCAATTCCCTCAAGCTGTTAAGAGTAGGAACTTGTTTCATCTGTCTAATTATTTCCTGATGTTCATTTGTTTTCATAATGTATAATTAATGCTAATATTGGAATTTCAGCTTCTTAAAAATGTCTGTACTTCTAAAAAAAAGTTAGTAACCGTGGAATATATTATTTTTACAATGCATAGTATTTCTGTTAAAAAATGAGTAGGCAGGAGAGGTACACTCAGAAAACTAGAAATGTCACACATATGTGACAAATTTATCCAGTCCCATAGTACATAATATAAGGTATTTATAGTATAAACAAAGACATCAGTCAAGTAAATAAAAAGCTTATCACAAGATGGTGACTATTACCTCCACACACGGTTGAGTAGACCATACACATATTTTTATATACTGTAACTGAAGATATAAGCCATCAGCAAAGTTCTTGGGTTTGTCTAGATTTTGATAGACCTATAATATAGGAGTCATGCAAGAGGAAGCCCAATAAAGGAAACCAATGTACACATACAGTATGTTATTGAATACCCCAAAAATGTAAGATGCCCAGTCTCCCCTATTTCCAAGATGAAATGTTTATTTTGGAGATGGATTACTTATTGGCCATCAGAAACTGTGGCTTTTGTTTTGTTTTTTTCATTATGTTTTTTCACTGGTAATTTAAAAAAAACCACCAGCTCTAAAAATTAATATAGTGTTTTGCGTACCCTATGCAATTGTCTTTAGAGTGTAACTCTGTGCAAAATCTGAAATTTCAGCTTTAGGAAATATCAATGCACAGCAACCGTTCCCCCCAAAAAATTTACTTACCTAAATGACATAATTCCCTCACTCTTCTCTACTAGGCAGCAGCTGAAGCCTGTGCTGGCTATGACAACATGGTAATCAAGCAGCACTGGCATGAGCCACCTGCTGTTAAAGCCAGCATAAGCTTCACCGGTGGCCCAGTATTGGACAGTAGATAATCTATTAAATGGAAGCATTCAGACCAATAAAACTTTGGGAAGATGTCATGCCTTATGGGATTGGCCAAAAGCCAAAGTTTTACTTTAAATACAATCTCATTGAGCAGCATTATTAATTTAAGCAAAATATTTAAGATAACTTACAGTACAATAAATTTACTTTAGCAAAACATATATAAGATTGACTTTTTTAAATATACTGTTAAATGCAAGTACTTACTCTTTGTCCTTCCTTTCCGGGCGGGCCTTCAGGACCAGCAATTCCCTATATATAATAATTATTAGAACATAATATTATTAGGGATAACCCACCGTAGTAAGTTGCAGAACTGTAAATAGAGTTAAGATAAATTGTGCTGTGTGATCACTCAAAAAGTTGAAAATAACTATTCAGTCATTTAGTAAACACCTAATTAAAGTGTAATGCAACATATTGTAGGTAAATGATGAAAGTATATAAACCTGCTCCTAATTATTTAAAGTTGTGTTATCTATTGAGAGCAAAGATTTAGCTTTTCCGGAATGTATTTTATATGCCTGATGTTTATACTAAAACATATACTATGTGATGCAAGGACAAGCAAAGAGCATTCCCTGCTAAAATTAGGGGAAAAACACAAAACAAAACAGTACATATACAGCAGTTTTAGAAATGTACTCATTTTAAGTTGTTAAAAATTATGTTCAATCCATTTCTTAGTTATTTCTGTCTGCAAAAAAAACCTGCTGTCTTAAAAAAACAAAACAATATGGCAGGCAAGACTACACCCACAGTTGTTCTTACTCAACTATGTCAGATCTCTGAACTATTAGTTGTGAAGAATTAAATGCCCCCCCTCCCACATGTTCCACTGCATAAGTAGAAACCAATGCCTAAATTCATATCTGCGTTGGAGGCTCGGTTAGGGGCCTAAGTTGCAGATTCCACCAAAATATCGGAAACTATAGGGCGGCATGCTGCGAAGCAAACCCGATGAAACCCACTAAAGTCAATGGGTTCCGTCGGGCACTGTTGTCTCCGTTGCCCTGCTCCTCTGATGGAGCAGAACAACAGAATGCCGTACGCAGATGTGAACAGGTTCTAACAACTTTTTTATTTAGAAAAAAAAATCTAGATGACAGCATTTTTTAAATGTGGAAATATTTAAACAATTTAACAGATTTAATTACACAACTATATGTAAACTTGTGCACTTACCTGATCTCCTTTTATGCCAGTTGCGTAAATCTGAAATGAAAAAGATGAAATGAAATTAGCTTATTTACATATCTTACTTAAATATTAATCATATAACCATGTACACCAAAAACATGTGGTGTACGGCATTTTCCCCCTTTAAGATGTTTCCTATTCCTGCATAATTGTCATAATGGATGACTGCTGCATTGAATTTTGGCACAAAGTTATTCAGTAACCTTTTTACCAATGTAACTACATAATCAATTGACACAATTTTATTGATAATTGATCATACTCAGACGTAATTGAAGCTAGCCATGCTGTACGTAAAATGGAACTATTTTTTAAACTTCACTTTTAGGGTGAGGTTCCATTGTGGTTTTCATCGTAGTTTGATATGGCGTTTTGCCATGATATTTGGAAACCACAATAAAACCATTTTGTGTGGACTCTCCATGATAGTGAAATAGTCACCAAAGTCTTTCTACAACCCAATGAAAGTTTAGAAAAGATGAGAGAAAAAAAATATAAGACATTTTTAATATGTAAGGATACACAGAAATTTCCAAGGCTCTGGGAGTCAAGCAAAAATGAGAGCTATTATCACTAATGGCAAAAAACAGTGGTGATTCTTTCCAAGAGTGCCTGGCATACCAAAATTACTCCAAGTCTGTAACAACTCAACCATGTAGTAAAAAAGCATCCCAAAAATATAAAAAAAATCTGTTAATCTCACAAATTATCAGTGTTCCTAAATGCAAAACCCTAAAGGCAAAGCAAAAAAGACTAAATTAAAATTAAATGATGGGATAGAAGCAAGTGGAAAAATGTGCAGTAGTATAAAAGCAAACATATGAATACACAGTAAGATCATACTAAAGTCCATGCATACGTTCAGGGTTTGATAAAGATTTTGGCATGGATTCATTCAACAAATACTATTGCATGTAAATGAACTGTGCAGTATAAATTGGCAAAACTTAGTGCTTTACAGCCAATGGCTTATGCTGCCCACACCTACTTCCTGCTCTGAATGCCCCCTCTGCCACTGTGTGAACTGTTAATAGGGAAGCTCTCTGAAAGAAGCAACTAAAATGGAGATAAGATTTAAGAGTACCAGTGTTATGTGAAGAGTGGATGCTGAGGGTGGGCAGAACAGGAAGTCTGTGTGGTGCAGCTTCATCCAATGGCTGCAGAGCAGGAAGTCGTGTCAGGGAAGGGAGTGTCATTTTGGCAACTTATAGCCCAGTTATATGCAGCCATGTTGTTATTTCCTGTGGTGTTAAGGACCTACGGCATACCCAGCACCTTGGAAACATTCAATTGGGGGGGGGGGGGGCAGAGTGAAAGATTGAATGGCCCTGGTATGTTAAATGACCAAAGTCACTCCACATCAGAATTATTCAATCTATTATTGTCTGTACGGTTTTTTTCCCTCGTCTTTTGTTGTTCACATTTCTGTATTATGCAGTCTTACTGCACCATATTAATCCTAAAGGAAATGATTGCTTAGATACCAAAGTAACTGTTTATTCGTGTTTGACAAAAAGGCAGTTTTCAGTTCATTCCCCTGCTTATCTTCAATCTTTTAGACTTTACACTGAAGAGTTGAAATACCGAATATAGGTTTAATAATTCCATTTCAAATTCACGAAAATATTGCCATTATTTTTTCTGCAAATTGTAGGCACTGACAGCATGATCAGTTACAAAAGTAGTGTTCTTAACATTTAACTAAACACATAAGATAAAACCACTTTTTTTAAATTTCATGCAAATGGCACTTAAATTACACATTGAATAAGAGATAGAAAAGCAGCAATCACTATTTATTTTACTGCTATGCACTTTGCTGTTCATTCTACATACAGTAGGCATTTATTGTATTTCATTTTTAATGCAATGAAAGTTATAAGTCAACAAGTTCCTTTACAAAGGTTTTTTTAAGCATCATTATGTGAAATGTCAATTTCTGTAGATTTACCTTCCACTATCTCGATACCAGTCTATTTATATACAACAGGCATGGTCAAACCTTTTCTGTATGGAAACTAAATTTTGTGGAGTAGGGCAATCGTCTAGAGGACCAGGGATAGATAGAAGATGCACAGAGAGAATGCTGCTGCAAATTTTTTGCATTCCCCTTTTTCCGATGCCCCAGCACCACAATTTTTCTCGGGATTTCACCCCCTTTTATCTCTGGGAATTTGATTTGCATGAATTTTCACTGCTGTGTTGTTGGACTGCCAAACAGTACTGTATGTAAAAATTTGATAACAGCTATGCATGCAATTCCCTAACATATGAGTGGGCATTCACCAAAGCAGAACTATAATGATATTCTGTAACTGTCGCACAGATAAGGAAATACTATGAAAACAAATGCACCTCTATTCGAGTTCATCAAAAGTAATAATACATTGAACCTAAAGGGAATCCTGCCACGTTTAACATGCTGTCCTATCTGAAGGTAGTATGTTATAGAGCAGAAGGAGCAGATTGATATATACACTATATGGATGAAAGTATTGGGACATAACTCTTAACTATTGAATTCAGGTGTTTTATTCAGTCCCATTGCCACAGGTGTATAAAATCAAGCACCTAGCCATGTAGTCGCCTTTACAAACATTTGTTAAAGAATGCGTTATTTTAAAGACCTCACGGATTTCGTGCATGGTACTGTAATAGGGTGCCACCATTGCAACAAGTCAGTTTGTCAAATTTCTTTCCTCCTAGATATTCCACGATCAACTGTGAGTGGTATTATTGAAAAGTGGAAGCATTTAGCAAGCACGGCAACTCAGCCACAAAGTGTCAGACCATGTAAAATTTACAAAGCAGAGTCGCCAAGTGCATCACCAAGCACAATGCCAAGCGTCAGGTGGAGTTGTGTAAAGCACGCTGCCACTGAACTCTGGAGCAGTGGAAGCATGTTCAGTGGACTGACGGTTCATGCTTCTCTATATGCCAGTCTGCTGGATGAGTCTGGGTTCGGCATTGTGCCAACTCTAAAATTTGGTGGAGGAGGGATAATGCTATGGTGTTGTTTTTCAGGTGTTGGCTTAGGCCTCTTCATTTCAGGGAAAGAAAATCTTAATGTGTCAGCAAACCAAGACATTTTGGACAATTGTACGCTTCCAACTTTGTCGGAACAGTTTGGGGAAGACCCTACTATGTTCCAGAGCAAGTATAAACATCAGTGCTTGACCTCACAAATGCTCTTTTGGATGAATGGGCAAAAATTCCCGCAGACACAGTCCAAAATCTTGTGGAAAGCCTTCCCAGAAGAGTGAAAACTATTTTAGCTGCAAAGGGGGGACCAACTCGATAATAATGCCTATAGATTAAGAATGTGATGTGATAAAAGCTCCTGTAGGTTGTGTAATGTGTTGGTGTCTCAATACTTTTGTCTATATAGTTCAGTTTTGTACAAAAAGATTTAGAGTAACTTGTAAGTTATTCATTTAAAAACCTGCTCACATATGTCGGAGAGCAATTGCTATAAAATATCCAAAACCTAATATTACTTTACTAAACAAATGTAAACTTAAATATGAAGTATGTTCTCTGCATTTTGTCCATATCTGTACCAGCAACAATAATGACAAATGACAACTATGCACTGCAGAACAAGATTCTGTTAA
Source organism: Rhinoderma darwinii (assembly GCF_050947455.1). Lineage (NCBI taxonomy): Eukaryota > Metazoa > Chordata > Amphibia > Anura > Rhinodermatidae > Rhinoderma > Rhinoderma darwinii. Next base: position 191,335,042 of record NC_134690.1, on the reverse strand, counting down.
ATGTTCTATGGCAAGTAATGATATTATGCTCATGAGGTAAAACATGCTATTATATTTCCATGCCACAGAAGAGAAATTGCCTGTGTGAGAAATCATTAAGGGAAATACCAGTGATGAATGAGAACAATTATAATGTTTCTTTGTGGATGAAACACATTGTGTTTCAAGAATGAAAACAGAAATAACACAAAACTACATAAATGTATAAACTGTTGTCTGAAGCTGGCCATGGACATTCATTTTTTTGTTGACGGTTCCTCTTATTTTCAGTCACTGGTTTTTGGAGCAAAAGGATCAGCCATGTTGGGTTTTTCCGTTATTACCGTGGTGTTTACCCCTGTTAATCAACTGTAGCCTCTGGTGCCGATGTGGCCGTCACGATGCAGGACCTGTGAGTGACGTCACAGATCTGCACTGTCAGAAGCTGGGCGTTCTGAAGAGAAGAGGATGTTACTTCTCTTCAGAGCGCCCAGCTAGTGAAAGTATTAAAAACGCCCCGATGTACGCACATAATACACACCCACTTGGACTTTTACTTTTAAACACACCCACTTGGACTTTTGCAAGCCTCATTTGCATAACTACAAAAATGGTCATAACTTGGCCAAAAATGCTCGTTTTTTAAAAATAAAAACGTTACTGTAATCTACATTGCAGCGCCTATCTGCTGCAATAGCAGATAGGGGTTGCAAAATCTGGTGACAGAGCCTCTTTAAACTAAAGTACGGCAGCATAAATGCGTCAAACTTATTAAGATGTGCATGCCTCTTAATATATTTGTCGAATATTTGGCTGTCCATATGCCAGAAATTAAAATCTACGCCAAATTTACACCAATTTCTGGCCACTCCTCGTGGAAAACCAGGCCCACTTTCTTGCCACTATAGAAAAGTAGTGAGAGGAGTGAAAAGTCACACATTTTAGCGCAAATATGATGTGCGCCAAATTTTGAGACATCTTAACACCACAAGATTGGCGTAAATGCGTTGATAAATTCCTCCTTATTTCATTTGTTTCTACTCAGTGTAAGGAGTCAGACATTATCTGCATAAGGTAAGTTGCATGGTTACCAAGAAAAAATTGTGAGTATTACTATAATATTTGTGTGCCCCCTCATTTAGTTGTTATCTTGTATAGGGGGACAGCTCCGAGGATGAGATAAGTATTACCTGTCTGAACCTTTGTTGCAGCTGAGAAAACTAGCACCAGAGATTTTCCTTGACAAACATAAAATGCGGGTGATGTGCAAAAGATAGAAGTCAGAAGAGCCCAAAACAGTCTGTAACCTTAGCTGTCTGTTCATCCACACTCCATAGGCCTTGTTTGATACTGTAATAAAGGACCTTTAACTGCATCTGGGTGGGTTCCGCTTGTTTTCCTTCTCTACCACTGTTATGCTTGACTTTGATGATATGCTTTACCGCTGAGCGCCACCCGAAGATGGATATGGAACCACTGATGTAATTAGTGTTGTGAAAAAATTGTGGAAACTCCAGTACAGTAGTGCCCACTCCTTCTCCCCATGACTTTACCTGATCTGCGGAAGATAGTTGTTGGCCGAAAGATCATTCAACAGATGACTATCCAATGTATGACCACTTTTAGACGGCCTACCAAATTGTATTATGCCAAAGATTAAAGTATTTTCTGAGGTCATCAAAACTCTACTCCAAATAATGCTGACTTCCAAAATCTTACTGTTGACTAAAAGCAATCTACTGTCTCCCCAATAACCCCTTCCCTCTGCAACTATTTGACATATTTTTCCTCTCTGTAGCCCTAACTTTTTTATTTTTCCATCGACATAGCCATTTGAAGGCTTTTTGTTGCGGGTCGAATTATAGTTTTTAATGACACCATATGATGTACCTGAAAAAGGATTTCATTGTGGAAAATCTGCAGCATAGTAGCAGCAGTGTGGGTGAGATTTGAACAAATCTTATCCACACAGCAGGAAAAAATTGACCTGCGGTGCAGTTTTTTAAGCCGCAGCATGTCGATTTATGCTTTGGAATCGCTGGTCTTCTGTTGCAGGTTTTCAATAGGGACGTAAAACCCGCAACAAAGAACTATATGTTGTGACTTTTGCAGTGGTAACGCAGCAATTAAGCCGCAAAAATCGCAATTGAAATAAAAAGTTTGAGTTAGAAATTAATAAAAAAAGCTTATACCTACCTCCGGCCATTGTCCTAGCAACACGATCCTCTGTTCTGAGTGCAGCCTGGCCTCCTTGGATGACGTTTCATCCCATGTCACTGCTGCAGTCAATCAAAGACTGCAGTGGTCACATGGACTACAGCGTCATTGCAGGGGGCTGGGCTATGCTCAGAAGAGAGGGACGAGTTGCCATGACTATGGCCATGGTAAGAAACTTTTTGTTATTCCTGCAGTATTTCCACAGCGGACATGCACCCAAAAAACTGCACCACAGTTTGCATGTGCTTTTTCGGGCGGAATTCCCTGCGGTTTCCAGCATGGATACTCGGTGTTATTTTACGCAGCGTATCAGTCTTGTGTATTTGTGCCCTTACAGCAGATCACAGAAAATGGCCATACTTACTGATACAAGGCCCGTGAGTATGCCTATTTTAGCGATATACAGTAAATTTGATCCCATTTTCAGTGATCAATACTTGTATCTACATCCAAGCATTGTTTTTTTATGGTTCCACTATCCCTGATTAATTTAATGATTAATTTAAGAATTATTAATCATAATACAGTAGGCTTAGTTTTTTATACGTCCAGTGTTGTGAGTAGTAGCTGTATTACAAGTTATCTTCAACACCATACAATTAAACACAACTTGACTGCAAAAGCGGTAAATTTTTTCTAAGAAAAGTATGCCAAGAAAGAAGAAACAATTGCAGTATTAAGACAAGATTTTGGAAAACAGACCTGCACAATAAAGCTGTATGAAACCAATTGTCTGTTCATTGAACCACTGCTGCATAAAAATGAAGATAAGGAAGCAAGCGTAATGATATACAGTGGCATACAGTGGTATTATCATGCTAGTTTCACCAGAGAGTAGCTGAATACAACTTAATAAACCAGCCATTGGATACTATGACTTTACTTTATAGCTCACAATACTGGCATTTATTTATTATTGCTTGACACTATAATTTGGCAGTGTGTCCTGGATTACAGATGTAGCAAACTTTAAATTGACATTTAATGTGTTACATTCCATGATGCAGTAAACATTAAAGGGGTTTTACCATCAGGGACATTTATGACATATCCAAAGGATATCCAAAGAAGTAGTAGGACAACAGCACACGTCTTCAAATCATCAAAGTGGTTTTATTGTCAAGACATCCACAAACGACAAGCAACGTTTCGACCCATAGTGAGTGAAGGGTCTTTGTCAAGCCTTGACAAAGACCCTTCACTCACTATGGGTCGAAACGTTGCTTGTCGTTTGTGGATGTCTTGACAATAAAACCACTTTGATGATTTGAAGACGTGTGCTGTTGTCCTACTACTTCTTTGGATATACATCGTGCTGGAGTGGGTTTGCCTGGCTTGACAGCGTGCACCGCACCATACTCGGGACTAGTGCTGCTTCAAAAATCTCCTTTTTTCTGATATCCAAAGGATATGTCATAAATGTCAGATAGGTGCGGGTCCCACCTCCGGGACACACACCTTTCTCTATAATAATAGGGCCTCCTAAACCCCGTTCTACCTCTGTGCTCTGGCTGACTCGTGTGATTTCCGACCATGAAGAAGGAAACAGTGTAGCTTGCTGAGCTACGTAGTTTCCGTAAGTCCCACAAAACTGAATGGTACTTATGGAGACAACGTAGCTCACATGCTACATTGCTTCCATAACAGAAAAAGGTAGAACGGGGTATAGGGGCCACTGTTCTAGAGATAGGTGCGGGTCCCAGAGGTGGGACCCGCATCTTAATGACATTTATGACATATCCTGTGGATATGTCATAAATGTCCCTGATGGGAAAACCCCTTTAACGTGACATTTTTCATTGGCATGAGATGTGTTAAAGAGGATCTGTCACTTATTTAGTAATGCCTAATCTCCCAGCTAATCTAATAGGTACTGTCACACTGATAATGCTAGTGAAAATCCTGTCCCAAAACGTTTATCATTTTAAAAGTATTGTGCTTTTTTCAAAATATGCAAATGAGGCAATACTAGACAAGAGGGTGTCAACGCCAGTGATTCTCCTGAGGTGGAGCTTCCTCACAGCCTCTGACACTGACCTATCAGCATGAAGCTGCTTCACACAGTATGAGAGAGTGAGACTGGAGGGAAGGGGGATCACTTCAAACAGCCATATCTCAGGCTGTGGACCACCTAGAACAGTTCCACATGAAAGATGAGATTCTAATATTTCATATGGCACAAGGATCACAGTTCTAGCTGTAAAACAAACGCAGGTATTACCAGTTGAAAATAGTCGGGAATGGAAGCAGTATACTATATGATCAGGCTGTGTTGATGCTCTGGGAAGAGAAGAACTGTATGACGTGGATTGGACAGCGTCATACAGAAAACATTATACCGCCCAGAGTGAAAAGATTGAGTAACCTCCCATTTGACAAGTATAACCAAATTAGCATATTTAGAAAAATGCTCATAACTTTGCAAATAATAAACATTTTTTTTTAAAAATGTAAAATCACACTGTAGTTATCAGCATCATAGCGCCTATTAGATTAGCTAGGAGATAGGGAATGAATATACTAGTGACAGATCCTCTTTAAGTGTCAAGTTAAAGTTTGCTGCATCATGATATGTAGAGTGTCACATCTCAAGTAAAAATTAGCTACAGCTGTAGTTTTTAGATCGTTTAAAATATTTTAAATATATGTGCTAATATTTTGTTAATGAACAAAGATAGATGACAGACGGATGGATGGATGGATAGATAGATAGATAGATAGATAGATAGATAGATAGATAGATAGATAGATAGATAGATAGATAGATAGATAGATAGATAGATAGATAGATAGATAGATAGATAGATAGATAGATAGATAGATAGATAGATGCTATGCACAGAGATGCTGAAGACAAATAAAGTAGTCTGAGCTTGTTGCATAACCATATGTAATATAATAATTTTCTAACCATATGACAAAAGAGTGGTTATTGTAGAACACTTTCTTTTCTCAAGCAACATCATTCTGTTTTCATAGTTATTTCTTTCCTTGCCCGCCTCAGTTATGTCCCATTGTGCAGTATTCTTTCCTCACCTGTCTTCCTGAACCAATATAAAGAATCAGATACATTGCATCTCTATAACAATAACTGAATAATGAGTAGTTTGATCTGTCCCGGTAGAGCAATTAAAACTCGGTGGCAGATCTGTGCATTGAGCCCATGAAATCTTTGCCTTAATTAACTCCGGGAATGTCTGAAATTACTCTCAGCAGGAATTGTGTGGACAGAGATTTTCAACAAGAGTTACCATTATAGACCACATGCATTCCTGTAAGGAAATCAATAATTAGGGATATCAGAAAATTAACATTCTAAAAAAAATAGCTAATAAAAACATTTCAACACAGGCAAAAATAAATTGTATATTAAAAAATAAAGGATTTCCTATAATATCACAGATGCTATTTAACATGGATTATAGGCACCAAGACATCTTTGAATAGAAAATACCAATTGATGGATGGTTCTAAACAGATAAAGGTCGAAAAACAGATGTAGATGTGTCAGATGGGATTTTATGTTGTCACATCTGTTGCAGACATTAACCATGATGAATTAAGTTTAAAATCCACAACCATCATGCTATTTGCTACACAAAACGGCAAACTAGAAAAAAGTGTAAAGTTGTGTTTCACATGCAAAAAAACAACAATAATGATTATAATAAAAATGATGATTCCACCTAAACACTTTAGGAAATACAAACAAATGATGCATTAAATGACATCCCAATGAACTAATGTGACAAAATATCCTGGGTTGGTTAAAAAAAATGGCTGTTTTCTGAGAGTATAATTTCAGATTAAAAATTGTAGGAGAATATCCCAAATGTATTACATTATGCTTAGGGAAGGAAGGGTTTCCTTTTTCTAATGACACCTGGGAAATGAACACAACTGAATATTTTAAATTTTCTAATACCGTAAGCCCTCAAACAAGTTGTCTTTGGACAACCCTTTTTTTTATTTTTTTTATTTTTTAGAATGGTCCAGCAGATCACTGGTTGTCCTGCTTCTGGGACCACCAGCGATCAACAAGTGTTGCAGCGCACTTCAGGGAAAATGAAGCATTAGATAGTTCCCATTAAAATCAGTAAGCTGTCCGTGTAATGTACAGATATGCTGGTACTTCACACATAAGAAAAGGGGTTATCACTGACTGTTTACATAAATACTATTGCATTCAAATTGACCATTAGATGTTTTACATTCAATTCTAAATTCTTTCTAAACATTTTAAAATTTAAGACATAAAGACTCCTAAATCTTGATTGTTTATCTTTGTGGTTGCAGTTTTCAGACTCATAGAACATTTAACTTAATTGAATTTAGTAAAACAACATTAAGTTATATTATAAAGCTTATAAGAACAATTATAATTAAATTTGGCTTAAAAATAAAAGCTTATAACTTGACATATTCAAGGTTTTGTGTCCTTGCAGTATATGGAAAAGTACAGAGATATGTATATGGTTTTCTCATTCAGGCAACCTGTTTTTAAATTGCAGCCCATTGATATTGGCTTCAGAAACCCCAGCGATCAGCTGTAATCACCTGGGGATGTTGAGGATTGCCATACATCTCCTCTATAGCAGAAATGGGCAACCATGTAACACATGGAGGGGCTGGCTGTGCTCTGTGGCTAATAGAGAGGGGGTATGAGACAACCACTTTTATTAGGGAACTGCATTATGAGCATCAGATACATAATACTCAACCCATTTAAATGTGGAAACTAGTCTGGAAAGCAGCAGCTCCATCAATGCAAAGAGGAGAGGAAGTGCGATGAAGGCTCTCAGCACATTGCCAGCCCCCCGCCTTCCCTATTCCAAAAATACATAAAAACCTATACACTATATAACATCCCCTACGAGCAAGCTGTAGGGAATTTGAATTCCTCCCTGCTGCATTTCTATATATTACTCCCACATGTAAATGGATTATTTCCTCAGATTGGATTAAAGATTAAAAAAGTAAAAATGAAAAAATATAAAATAGAGTAAATTAAAAGAAAATCTTAAAGCAATAAGAGTCAGGCACTCACTAGTAGTGTGGCAATTTTGGCACAAGTTATAAAGGGCTGCTACGTATGTGTAGAAGGACTAGTCATTGATTGTATGATTGGTAAAATTGGCTTCCCAGTCTTGGTAAATATTCCAGCTGTGCATTTTGCAAATAGCTGCAATTTACTGATTGGGTATAAAAAACATCAATGGATCTGAGATTCAGGATATACTATTAATAAACAGTACATTCACCATTGTCAGATATAGTACTTTAAAGGGAAGGTGTCATGATTTTTTTTTTTATTATATTGCTTTTAATATAATATTAACAAAATTTTATTTAATTGTGTTCTCATTTTTTACTTTTTAATGTATTCTTACTTTATATTACTTGCTTTATATTTTAATACCTGAAACAATGGTGGTTTTACCAGTAATAAATCAGCTTCCTATTTGACTAAATATTCATTGAAAAATGTGAAAATAAAAATTCAACGTTTTTGTTGGTTATGTATTCATGATAAGCGGATAATTGATGCATATACTTACAGGCACTGCTGCTGGCCCCGGTGGTCCAGTTTCACCCTAAGAAATAACAAATTATACTAGAAGTTATTCTTTATTATTTTATAGGAACAAATGCAATGGCTAAAACAAGACTGAGACAGACGATGAGTTTATTATGATTTAAGGCCTCGTTGACCCAGTGTATATTTTTTTTGTTAAAAAGTGTGGTGTTTCTTTTAAATTTTTTTAGTGGAGATTTTTTATTCAATGTAATTTTGTACTTGATTTTTTTTGTGACTTTTTGAAATTCTATAGAAAAAGCCTATAGAAAAAGACAGCTAAAAAAATGCCATGCCTGGCATGTTTTGTGCTGTATTTTTTTTTTACCCCAAATACGCCACAAATCAAAAAGCTGTGTGAGTAGACATTCACTTTATTGACAAAAGTATTGGGACACACCTCTGAATCTTTGAATTCAGGTGTTTCATTCAGTCCCATTGCCACAAGTGTATAAAATTAAACACCGAGACCTGCAATCTCCCCTTACAAACATTTGTGATAGAATGCGTTATTCTAAAGAGCTCACGGAATACGGGCATGTTACTTTAATAGGATGCCACCATTGCAACAAGTCAGTTTGTGAAATTTCTTCCCTCCGTTTAGGAGCCACAGCAACTTTGTCATGAAACGGCAGAACAGGGGTCGCCGAGTGCTGAGGAGCACAGCGCATAAAAGTCGGCAACATTCTGCTGACTCAATAATTATATAATTCCAAACTTCCTTGGGCACTGACATCAACACAAAAACTGTGCGTCGGGAGCTCCATGGTGTAATGTCCGTGGCTGCAGGCCGTCAGCTCCAATCTCTTCCTGACAGCCGCAGCCACGAGTCGGCAAGTGCTGGCCCTAGCCTCCTCCTCAGGAGACGCCAGCGCTCGCGTCCACTCACCTCAGCCGGATCCCGTAGGGTGTGCGCACACGCTCGTGCCCTCTCTTAAAGGGGCAGCGCGCGCACCGGACTTCTGATGAACTTGAACCCGTGATTACCCTGGACTATAAGAGGGCTCCAGTCCCCTGCTTCTATGCCTGAGCGTTGTTGATTGTTTCCTAAGTTTGTTTATGTGATGGCCTCCTTGTGTGTTCCTGTTCCGGTTCCCTGCATTCCATACTATCCTGGTCGAGCACTGAGCTGTGCCAAAGTAGTTTCGTGCTATATCCCACGTCTGACCTGCTTCACCTCGCCTGACGTCTACCTGCTGCCTAGTCCCAGCCGAGCCTGCCCTGCTGCTGTCCGAGCTGCCTCAGGTACCTATACAAACTAACTGTATTGAACCTGCAGTACCTATACTGCAGTACTGTATTTGGGTGAACTGGGCAATACAGCAGGCACAGTATCAGGAGTAACAACAGATGGTGGCGTACCTCCAATGAAAGCAGACCACACAGCTGCTACGGCCCGCTCCAGGCCCCTAGCTAGGAATAAGCATTACTCTGCATCTGCTGCTGCCTGTCGGTCTATTTCTCTTTGTTCAGAGACACAAAGTAACAGACAGGCTGTTTGTCATCATGGCTGTGCCCCAGAAATGTCACAAGATTCAGCTGGTAATTAAGCAGAGAGGCTGGCTCTTCTTATTTGCTAGCTACCGCTGCATAGTTTATTTTGTCGCTACAGCCTAAAGCCTTCTTCTAGCCCCTGTAAGCCCGCAGCAGAAAAAGTACTCGAGGTGGTGTATTTCTCATTCATTTTGCTGAGATGGGTGAGATAAAAATATCCAGAAAACCCTGGGTTTCCTCAGCAAACCTAGTTTGTTAATGGCATGTCGTTAAATGTGTGTTCTAGTGCTGAATTTCAATGGAATAGCAAATAAATGAATCGCAAATCAAAAGAGCCCCGTTTTCCCTGAAAAGTCATGTACGACACTCTGAGATCTTCTAGGACTGTATCCAACCCCCTTTCAAGCTCTTTAACTCAAAGACAGCATTAGTAATGTCAAAGTGACAGCAACATATATGGCTATTGATAAACAAATGGTAGCCGGTGGTCACAAACAGCCTGTTTAAAGGCACACTGCACTTTAACATTTTGAATGCATTTTAAAAATAAAAATCGGTCCAAGAATGATCCCTTTTTAGTAGTATCGGAAGAAGCAATGTGTTTTTAAGACGTGGCCAAAATATTATCCCTTTTTTGGGAAATGCCTGGCGATGATTTTACACACGGTGGTATCAGAAAAAGCAATAGCTTTTTAAAAAGCTGTCAAAAAAAATTAAGTTTTTGGGGAATATCAACAGGTTTAATGTTATTTTAACCCCTTCCTGCCGCAGCCCTTTTTTCAGATTTTCATTTTCGTTTTTTCCTCCCCACCTTCCAAAAGCCATAACTTCTTTATTTTTCCGTCGATATAGTCCTATGAGGGCTTTATTTTTGCGGGACGAGTTGTAGTTTTTTGTAGCACCATTTATTTTGCCATATCATGTACTAGAAAACGGGGAAAAATTATTTGTGGGGTAGAAAATGAAAAAAACGGCGATTCCTCCATGTTTTTTTACGGAATTTACTGTGCAATTAAAACAACATATTAACTTTATTCTGTGGGTTAATACGATTACGGCGATACCAAATATATATAGTTTTTTCTATATTTTACTACTTTTACAAGTAAAAACCTATGTGTAAAAAAGACAATTTATTTTGCGTCGCCAAATTCCGAGAGCCATAACTATTTTATTTTTCGGTCGATTAAGTGGTATGAGGGCTTATTTTTTGCGGGATAAGCTGTAGTTTTTAATAATAACATTTTGGTGTACATGCAAAGTTTTGATCACTTTTTATTTTATTTTTTTGTGGGAGATTAGATGACCAAAAAATAGAGATTCTGGCGTTTACAGCTTTTTTTTTTTACAGCGTTCACTGTGCGGGTTAAATAATGATGTATTGTAATAGTTCAGACTTTTAAAGATGCGCCGATACCAATTATGTTTATTTATTGATTTTTTTACTATGCTCTAGGTGGAAAATCGGAAAAGGATTTTTTTTTTAACTTTGATTTTTTTTTTTTTTACATAAAAAAACTTTATTTACCAAATTTTTACTTATTTTATTAGTCCCCCTAGGGGACTGCAACCAGCATTCGTTCGATCGCTTGCACGATATACTGCAATACTAATGTATTGCAGTATATCGTGATTCTGACAGGCATCTATTAAGCCCTGGCGGAGGCAGGGCTTAATAGGTGCACAAAGATGGCGGACCTGGGGGCCCTCCTTAGGCCCCCAGGCAGCCATAGCAACCACCGCCCCCCGCGACTGCAATGCGGGGGGCGCGATGAACTGTTAGAGGGGGTCGCCCCCCTCTTTCTAACAATTTAAAAGCTGCGGTCGCTATTGACTGCAGCATTTAACGAGTTAAACGAGCGGGATCACGCTCGAGCGTGATGCCGCACGTTACTCTGAAGTGTCAGCTGTAACAAACAGCCGACACCGACATCGTATGGAGCGGGTTCACTCCGTTAGTCCGTTCCATACTTCCCCTACCCGACTTTGGCGTATGGATATACGTCAAATGTCGGGAAGGGTTTAACCCCTTAGTGACCAGCCCATTTTAGGCCCTAATGACCAAGCTATTTTATTTGTTTTTCTATAGTCGGATTCAAAGAGCTATAACGTTTTTATTTTTTCGTCTACATAGCTGTATGAGGACTTGTTTTTTGCGGGATTAGTTGAGCTTTTTAATAGCACCATTTTTGGGTACATATAATTTTTATATTAACTTTTATTAACCCTTTTGGGGGGGGATTATAAAAAAAAACTGAAATTCCGCCATTGTTCTATGCGTTTTTAAATTGACGCCGTTCACTATGCGACGTAAATAACATGTTACCTTTATTCTATGGGTCGGTACGATTACGGCGATACCACATATGTAGAGGTTTTTTTATGTTTTACGACTTTTGCACAATAAAAACACTTTTGAACTAAAATTATTTGCTTTTGCATCGTCGCTTTCCAAGAGCCGTAATTTTTTTATTTTTCCATCAATGTAGTGATTTTTTGGGCTTGTTTTCTGTGGGACAAGACGTAGTTTTGAATGGTACTGTTTTGGGGTGCATGGGACTTATTGATTCATTTTTATTATGACTTTTTTGTGGGGCAATGGAAAAAAAATGCAATTTCGCCATGGTTTTTTGCGTTTTTTTTTTACGGTGTTCACTTTGCAGTTTAAATTGCATATTAACTTTATTAATGGAGTCATTACGGTCGCGGCGATACCACATATGTGTACTTTTTTTTTTTTTTTTTACACTTTTACTAAATAAAACCACTTTTTATGGAAAAAAAATGGTTTTATTTATTTTTTTACTGTACTTTTTATTAATCATCTTTATTTCACATTGATGACTTATTTTATTAGTCCCACTAGGGGACTTTACTGTGCGATATTCCGATCGCTGCTATAATGCTCTGGTATACTTCGTATACCAGAGCATTATTGCCTGTCAGTGTAAATCTGACCGGCAATCTGTTAGGACGTGCCTCCGGCGCGTCCTAACAGGAATATGTCCAGGGCAGACCTGGGGGCTTTTATCAAGCCCCCGGCTGCCATGACACCCCATCGGAGACCCGCGATTTCATTCGTGGGCCGCCGATGGGTGACAGAGGGAGCGCACTCCCTCTGTAAACAAAGTTAAATGCTGCGGTCGCTATTGACGGCGGCATTTAATGGGTTAAACGGCCGCGATCGAAGTAAACTTCGATCGCGGGCGTTGGAGCAGGAGCTCAGCTGTCATCAGACAGCAGAGCCCCGGCTCCAGCCTGCACGGGAGACCCGTGCAGGACTTAGACTAGGCTGACGTGAAAAGGCGTCAGCCTAGCCTAAAGCCCATTAGTGACCGACGTAAAAAGGCGTATTAGTGGTCACTAAGGGGTTAAAGAAAATTTTTGAAAATGTAAATACATTTAATGAAAAACCATAATAATTTTGCATGGAGATAAGTATTCAGACCCTTTACTATGACACTTGAAATTCAGCTCTGTGGGCCTCCCATTTCTATAGATCATTGTAATGACGGGGTAGGGAGACAGACAGGTGAGCCCTAATCTACCCGCCACTCAGTCCCTGCCTACTTGCAACGGCCCGTCCTAGGCGATGGCGTACAACTGGGCGACGGTCCCTACGCTCAATAAGTGCACGACAGACAAACAGACAAGGGTACACAGAAGCTAAGGGAAATGGGGCAGTTGCCCACGGCAACACAGTGAGCAACAAGAGTAGTGAACGAGCCGAGTCAAACCAGGAGTGCAGGAGGTACAAATCGCAGAGCAGGAGCGTAGTCAGTAAAGCCAGGGTCAGAAATGAAGCAAGGTTAATAATCATAGCAGGAGCAGCAGAGCCAGGAAACAGAAAAGAATCACAGGCAAAGGAGGAGCAGGAAATGCAGGTATAAATAGACAGAGGGCGGGAGCTAGCTCCGTCTGTCCAGGCTGTGATAGGCTCTCCCACTCCTCAGCCTCCCAGCCTGACTGGTAGAAGATCGTGTCACTCTCTCAGACTTAGGAGCAGGTGCAGACTGATTACCCACGGGTGTCGACACAGAAGCTGTGTCTGGCAGATCCTTTACAATCATATTTGAAATTTTCTACACCTTGATTGAAGTCCACTTGTGGTAAATTAATTTGATTGGACATGAATTGGAAATACACACCCCTGTCTATATAAGGTCTCACAGCTGACAAGGCATATCAGAGCAAGCCATGTGGAGGAAATGGATCAATGAGAAGTGTATGACGCTGATTGGTCACTGATTGGTCAGCGTCATACACTCCTCTGGACAACGCACACTTGGTCAAAAGTAAAAACACACCCAGTTGGTCATTAAGAACTAATTAGCATAAATCTAAAATTGCTCATAACTTGCTCAAAAATGATTGTTTTTCAAAATAATAACCACAGCTGTTATCTACATTACAGTGCCGATCAGATAATGTAGGAGATAGGGCACTTATAATCTGGTGACTGAGCGTCTTTAAATGGAAGTAGTTTGGACAACCAGGACTCTTCCTAGAGCTGGCCGTCCCACCAAACTAAGTAATCGAGGGAGAAGGGCCTTGCTAAGAGAGGAGAACAAGGACCCAATGGTCACTCTGACTGAACTTCAAAGATCCTGTGTGCAGATGGGGGAAACATCCAGAAGGTCAACCATCACTGTAGCACTCCACCAATCTGAGCTTTATAGCAAAAAGGCCAGAAAGAAGCCTCTCCTCAGTAAAAGACACATGAAAGCCTGTCTGGAGTTTGCAAAAAAAAGCACCTGAAGGACTGTGAGAAACAAGATTCTGTGGTATGATGAAACCAAGTTTTAACTTTTTGGCCTCGTTTCTAATCGTCATATCTGGAAGAAACCAGGCTCTGCTCCTCACCTGCCCAATACCATCCCTAAAGTGAAGCATGGTGATGGCAGAATCATTTTGTAGAGGTGTTTTTCAGTGGCTGGGATGGGGAAACTGGTCAGGGTTGAGGGAAAGATGTATGGAGCAAAGTACAGATATATTCTTATTGAAAATATAATCTAGAGTGCTGTGGACCTCAGACTGGGCCAAAGGTTCACGTTCCAACAAGAAAATTACCTTAAGCACACAGCCAAGACAGGAGTGGCTTAGGGGCAAATATGTGAATGTCCTTGAGTGACCTAGCCAGAGCCCTGACTTGAACCCAATCGAACATCTCTGCAGAGAACTGAAAATGGCTGTCCACCGACGGTCCCCATCCAACCTGACAGAGCTTGAAAGTATGTGCAGAGGAGAATGGCAGAAAATCCCCAAATCCAGGTGTAAAAACCTTGTGACATCATACCCGAGAAGACTGGAGGCTGTTATTGCTGCTAAAGGTGCTTCAGCTAAGTGCTGAGTAAAGGGTCTGAATACTTATGTCAATGCAATATTTTAGTTTTTCCTTTTCAATAAATTAGCAATGATTACTAGCATGCTGTTTTCATTTTGTCATTATGGGGTATTGAGTGCAGAATGATGAGGAAAACATTATTATATTTTAGCACAAGGCCTGAACGTAAAAAATGTGAAAAAATTGAAAGGATCTGAAGACTTTCAGAATGCATTGTATATATACAGCACTGGGCAAAAGTTTTAGCCGCTTGTGGAAAAATTCTGCATATTAAGATTGCTTTCAAAAATAGAAGTGTTAATAGTTTTTCTAATCAATTAACAAAATACAAAGTGAATGAATGGAAGATTAATCTAAATCAAATCAATATCAGCATCAATTCTTCTAGATACACTTGCACAAAGTCATGGATTTTGTAGGATTATAGTTACGTGTATCATTAACCAATTATACCAAACAGGTGATATTGATCATCATTTTAATATGTGGGTGAAAACACAGTCATTAACTGTAACAGAAACAGCTATGTAGAAGGCTTAAAACTGTTTGAGGAACAGCCAAACTCTTCTACAAAGGTGAGGTTATGGAGGACAGTTTCATGTTACGGGTCCACCATGGCAAGACTGAGCACAGCAACAAGACACAAGGTAGTTATACTAAATCAGCAAAGTCTCTCCCAGGCAAATATGTAAAAGCAGCCTGGGGTTTCAAGATGTGCTGCTCAAGCTCTTTTGAAGAAAAACAAAGAAGCGGACAACGTTGAGGACTGTAGATGCAGTGGTCGGCCAAGGAAAATTTGTGCAGTAGATTAAAGACACATCATGCTTACTTCCTTTCAAAAGCGGAAGATATCCAACAGCGCCATCAGCTCAGAACTGGCAGAAACCAGTGAGATCCAGGTACACCTACCTACTGTTCAGGGAAGACTAGTCAGAAGTCATATTCGTGGAAGAATTGCAGCAAAAAAGCCATACCTTCGACGTGGAAACAAGGCCTAGCGACTCATATATGCACAAAAACATAGGAACTGGGGCGCAGAAAAATAGCAGCAGGTGCTTTGGTCTGATGAGTCAAAATTTTAAATATTTGGCTGTAACAGAAGGTAGTTTGTTCACCAAAGGGCTGGAGAGCGGTACAATAATGAGGGCCAGTAGGCAATAGTGAAGCATGGTGGAGTTTCCTTGCAAGTTTTAAGCTGTAATTCTGAAAATGGAGTTGAGGATTTGGTCAGGATTAATGGCATTCTCAATGCTGAGAAATACAGGCCGATACTTATCCATCATGCAATACCATCAGGGAGGCGTCTGATTTGCTCCAAAGGTATTCTGCGGCAGGACTACAACCCCAAACATACAGCCAATGTCATTAAGAACTATCTTCAGCGGAAAGAACAAGGAGCCCTGGAAGTGATAATATGGCCCCCACAGAGCCCTGATCTCAACATCATCGAGTCTGTCTGGGAGAAAAGAAAGAATGATTTGAGAAAGCCTACATCCACAGAAGATCTGTGGTTAGTTCTCTGAGATGTTTGGAACAACCTCCCTGCCGAGTTCCTTCAAAAACTGAGTGCAAGTGTACCTAGAAGTATTGATGCTGTTTTGAAGGCAAAGGGTGGTCACACCAAATATTGATTGGATTTAGTTTTCTCTTCTGTTCATTCGCTTTGCGTTAATAGATAAAAAAATTAACACTTAAATCTTTGAAAGCATTCTTACTTTGCAGAATTTTTATACAACTGCCTAAACCTCTAGCACACTACTGTGTGTGTGTGTATATATATATATATATATATATATATATATATAGTGAGCGATTTAGCGACAGTGGATCGAGGCAAGAGAGTTCACAGCAGTAAGAGACAGTGACGCCGCAAATATAGTCGTCCAATCAGGGCTTGCCTGTGTTTTATTTTTATAGTCCAACATGAGAAGAAATAAGCCTTTTACATTTCAGACAAAAAACGACACAAATGTAGTCCTTGACTATACCAGGTACCTTCCTATCAGGCACTGGAAACTCAGTAACAGATTTTTACTCATAGACAGTAGGCGATATCCCAGACTCAGGAGTCAGACCCATAACTGAGCTGGTCAACCCTGTATCTGCACCTTTTTATGCACTGTCTACATGTGCAGCTAATTGACCAGAAGTCTAGCCCTAATGACAGAGATTGACTAGAGATTTGGGATTCCACCCTACGCTTCCCCAGACCAACTCCAGGTATTTCCAACTAGCCAGCTTTGAGAAGTCTGAGCTTTCCACTTTACTAAACATTCCATGGAGACTAAGACACATACAACAAGACTCTATGGGAAATGTACCGGTACCTTCCCTCAATGATTTTACCTGTCATTGTCACATTGTCATTGTCATATATATATCAGGGACGTAGAACAAGGTCCTGGCGCCATTGCTTGCTCCACATCCCTGCTATTCATTCCAAGTCAAGGAGTCGATTCATCCTTTTGGGAGGAAGTGCACATGGCCTGATCTACAATGTTTGTGATGTGTGCTGTGTTTTTCCTCCCTTTTAGCTTTTATATATATATATATATATATATATATATATATATATATATATATATATATATATATATATATATATATATACAGTGAAGGAAATAAGTATTTGATCCCTTGCTGATTTTGTAAGTTTGCCCACTGTCAAAGACATGAACAGTCTACAATTTTTAGGCTAGGTTAATTTTACCAGTGTGAGATAGATTATATAAAAAAAACAAAACAGAAAATCACATTGTCAAAATTATATATATTTATTTGCATTGTGCACAGAGAAATAAGTATTTGATCCCTTTGGCAAACAAGACTTAAAACTCGGTGGCAAAACCCTTGTTGGCAAGCACAGCAGTCAGACGTTTTTTGTAGTTGATGATGAGGTTTGCACACATGTTAGATGGAATTTTGTCCCACTCCTCTTTGCAGATCATCTGTAAATTATTAAGATTTAGAGGCTGTCGCTTGGCAACTCGGATCTTCACCTCCCTCCATAAGTTTTCGATGGGATTAAGGTCTGGAGACTGGCTAGGCCACTCCATGACCTTAATGTGCTTCTTTTTGAGCCACTCCTTGGTTGCCTTAGCTGTATGCTTCGGGTCATTGTCGTGCTGGAAGACCCAGCCACGAGCCATTTTTAATGTCCTGGTGGAGGGAAGGAGGTTGTCACTCAGGATTTGACGGTACATGGCTCCATCCATTCTCCCATTGATGCGGTGAAGTAGTTCTGTGCCCTTAACAGAGAAACACCCCCCAAAACATAATGTTTCCACCTCCATGCTTGACAGTGGGGACGGTGTTCTTTGGGTCATAGGCAGCATTTCTCTTCCTCCAAACACGGCGAGTTAAGTTAATGCCAAAGAGCTCAATTTTAGTCTCATCTGACCACAGCACCTTCTCCCAATCACTCTCAGAATCATCCAGATGTTCATTTGCAAACTTCAGACGGGCCTGTACATGTGCCTTCTATAGCAGGGGGACCTTGCGGGCACTGCAGGATTTTAATCCATTACGGTGTAATGTGTTACCAATGGTTTTCTTGGTGACTGTGGTCCCAGCTGCCTTGAGATCATTAACAAGTTCCCCCCGTGTAGTTTTCGGCTGAGCTCTCTTCTTCCTCAGGATCAAGGATACCCCACGAGGTGAGATTTTGCATGGAGCCCCAGATCGATGTCGATTGACAGTCATTTTGTATGTCTTCCATTTTCTTACTATTGCACAGACAGTTGTCTCCTTCTCACCCAGCATCTTACTTATGGTTTTGTAGCCCATTCCAGCCTTGTGCAGGTCTATGATCTTGTCCCTGACATCCTTAGAAAGCTCTTTGGTCTTGTCCATGTTGTAGAGGTTAGAGTCAGACTGATTAATTGAGTCTGTGGACAGGAGTCTTTTATACAGGTGACCATGTAAGACAGCTGTCTTTAATGCAGGCACCAAGTTGATTTGGAGTGTGTAACTGGTCTGGAGGAGGCTGAACTCTTAATGGTTGGTAGGGGATCAAATACTTATTTCTCTGTGCACAATGCAAATAAATATATATAATTTTGACAATGTGATTTTCTGTTTTTTTTTTTTATATAATCTATCTCTCACTGGTAAAATTAACCTAGCCTAAAAATTCTAGGTTGTTCATGACTTTGACAGTGGGCAAACTTACAAAATCAGCAAGGGATCAAATACTTATTTCCTCCACTATATATATATATATATATATATATATATATATATATATATATATATATATATATATATATTATATATATATATATATATATATATACAGACAGACAGGTAGATAGATATTCTCCACCACTAGCTTTATCCACAGTCAGCATGTTATACAACAAAAGGATATGAGCAGATTGATGTACAGTTTTGTGTGAGAAAATATCAGTATACCTTGAAATATCCTAATTTAAATCCATCCTCACTCTGTCATTACTAATCCGGGGGGGGGGGGGGGGGTCTGAATTAATGATTGACAGTCTCCCGATATTAGCATGACCACCCCCTTGATTTATAAACCTAGAATGAGCAGGGATTACACCCATTAAATACAAGTTATACTGAATCTTTTTCCACTATACAGTATATCAATCTGCTCAACTCCTCCTGCTCTATAACATGTTGCCTGCAGATGGAACACCATGTTCAACATGACAGATCTGCTTTAACTGCTCCATAATCAGCAAGTGTAAGACTTTTATTTTAACGAAGGGATTTGTAATAGCAACTATTTAAGGAAGAAGGACAAAACAAAATGCGATTAATCATTGGAGTCCTTTACCTCTGTGGTTATGTTCTGGTGCAAAATAATCTGGTACAATAGAATAGTCTGATTAATGATTTGATCTGACACTTTATCCGTCTGTAGTGCATGAAAAAAAGTGAACATCAATATCTCTTGACTTACAAGTAATACAAATGATTCTATTTTGCATATATTATTAGACACTAACTACAATACAGAGTCTGATTTAACCCCAAAAGATTGACAAATAGCCTGACAAATAGAAAGCGTCAATGGCTTCATTTTATTCCACGTTACAGACATGCAGCAATATAATGCATTGTTAATGAGCAATGTGCAAGCCCATTGTATGTAAATACCATTATGATGTAGCAGATACATATAAAACCTTCATAAGCGAGTATTCTTGTAACAATGATTGCATTTTTATATGAGCGATTATTTCTTTTTCAACTGTCATTTAATGGAAAGTGTATTCTACCTTTTCTCCCGTAGGGCCAATTGGACCTGGAAGGCCTGGAATACCATCCAAACCCTGTGGAAAAAAAAGTGCATATTTATAATTGGAAACTGTGCGCATTACGGCTGAATTATTAACATGGTGATAATAATGAAAACAACTTAGATGTTCAATACTCTCCAATCTTCATTCCACAGATCACAGTAAGTGGAAATATAGAGACAGGCTGGCACTAAAATGATAAGCAACATCTGTGCATTGGTGGGTGCAGAGCATTAAATCAGCGAGTGTTCTAAATACTAGATATCTGTTCAACTTCTCTTCTTGCTAAAATTACAATAATTTACCATCTGGAAGAAGCATCATTTAGAGTTATGAGATTTTAAATACCCACTTGAATTAAATTAGTAGAGGAATAAATAGTTCTGATTTAGCTGTTAGTTGGCCTTTAACAAGCTCACAAAATGCTTCATGAGGTAAATTGGAAATTTAAGTTCCCTTGTTCATCTATAAACACTTTAAAGTCAAAGCAAATAAGGTTCATCTAGTGTTTGTTTTATTTATAATTTTAGTGACATTTGTAGATAAATTTACAGAGATTGAGCAACTTGGAAGGGGCACAGACAACGAAACATCTTCTAAACCACTTAAAGGTAATAATAAGTCTTTCATGCCAAGAATTCTAAGTAATATTTGAAATGGAGTAAATCCATGTGTAAATAAATAAAATGTGCATAGATACAGTACAAGAAATTACTGGCACAACATATTTTACAGCTGAAGTTATTGTATAGTGGTTAAAGTAATTAGAAGATATATTTTGTTTATACGCAAAGAAAATATAAATGTAAGCAAGTGATCCAATTTCCTGCATAAAACAAGTTCCTCCAAGAAAGAACCTGGCAAATATCTGAAGTGGGGGGACTAGATATTCCAACTTCAAGTTTAGAGATAAGAATTGTAAAACTGCTGATAAATAATAAAATAAAAGTGTCTATAATAGTGCTATTTGTTTATATTCGTTTAAGTGCAGACCTTATCACATTGTCAGCACCTTTTCATTTTAAAGAGAACCTGTCAAAAACAGTCCTATCTGCAGGCAACATCTGCAGGATGATTTGAGCAGATAGATTTTTCTTGGAAAAGTTCTGGTAAAATTTGTAATTCATTGATCTTAACCTCTGCTCATTCTGGGCTTAGGCGTCCAATGGGCAGTTCCATCAGTGAGTGACAGCCTTCCCTATATAATTGTGTATACAGAGATAGCTGTCAATCATTGCATAGGACCGCCCACTGCACCCTAAAACTAGAATGAGCAGATGTTTAGAACAATAAATTACAAATTTTACTGAATCTTTTCCAACAAAATTATATAATAATCTTTGCTACGAGCAGCAGATCTGTTTCTGCACTCCTGTCATCTCATAGATATTATTCAGCAGCTGGGGCAGCTGCTAAGGCAACTGCTGCACAGCTGATTCATTATTGCAGGTCAGATGACCACACTGATGTGAGCCACTCAGGCTGATTTGAAAGAGACGCGATTGGTCTGCCTCTCCTTAAGAATCCCTGGCCTCAGCATTAGGGTGTCGGTGATAGCGTATGCAATTTGTATTTTATTGTGCTTCTCTGTACAAGATCATGTGTTACCAGTATAGTCTTGTGTTTTTCCAGCTCTGTCTTGTATTTCCTCAGTCCTTGCTTGTTTCAGTGGTCGGCCTTGTTTAGATGTTCAGTCTTATCCTGTCTCAATTGTTCTCTGCTCTGCCTGCGTTGTTTCACAGGGTTTTGGATCTATTGAATTTTTTTCATTGCCTCTGGTGCCTAGTGTTTTTTTGGTATTGTTTTAGGGACTGCAGATTAGGAGCTCCATTAGGGACAGTGCTTGGGACAGTGAGGGTTAGTAGTGTCTGGAATTAGGGTCAGTGCTTAGACATAGATCCCGAAATAGATAAAGGGTGAGCTAGAATTATGGTTAGTGTTAAAGGCATGGTGTTGCCCTAAAAACATGTTTTTTTAAAAAAAATTAAACATTTAGTGTGTGGGTGATTAAACATTGTTCAAATTTTTTTTTTTTTTTTTGGCACGAGCCATGTAATATTATAAATTATTTCTAATTTATAATACTACCCATTTTTGGCCACTAGATGGGGCTGTTCCCAAAATTGCAGCATTGCAACATTGGGTTAAAAGCCCTCGCTCTAGTGAGCTCTCAGCATCCCCCCCTCCTTTATCCTGGCTAGTGCCGGGATAAACGAGGGGTTTGAAAGGTTTAACCTGCTACACTGCGTGTCGCCATTTTTTGAGGTAACCCACAGTGTAGTAGGTTTACATATAGTAGTAAACACACACAAACACTAACATACATTGAAATCTCTTACCTGCTCCTGCCGCCGCGGCTCCCTCTGGCCCGTCCGCTCCGTTTGCTGCCGCTGTTCCATGTGCACAAGTCCGGAAGCCGCGACCGGAAGTAGTAATATTACAGTCCGGCCGCGACTTCCGGTCCACAGGAAAATGGCGCCGGACGGCGCCAATTTCGAATAGGACTGTGTGGGAGCAGCGCATGCGCAGTTCCCACACAGACGCCGTACACGGACGTGAATGGGACGGGAGCCGTTCACAGTCCCTATGGGACTGTGGCTGCCGTACTCCATGTCTGTGTGTGTCGTTAATCGACACACACAGAAATGGAACAAAAAATGGCAGCCCCCATAGGGAAGAAAAAGTGTAAAAATAAGAAAAAGTAAAACACAAACACACAAATGAATAAAAACGTTTTTATTAAAGCACTAACATCCTTAACATATAAAAAAAAATATTTGCCATGACACTGTTCCTTTAAGGATCTGCCAGGCACAGCTTCTGTATCCACGCCCATAGGTAATCAGTCTGCACCTGCTTCTATGTCTGTGAGACTGACTCCATCTTCCACCACTCAGGATGGCAGGCTTAGGAGTGGGAGATCCTATCACAGCCTGGCAAGACGGAGCTAGCTCCCGCCCTCTGTCTATTTATACCTGCCTTTCCTGTTCCTCCTTGCTTGTGATTCTTCTCTGTTGGTTTTCTGGCCCTGCTGCAACTTCTTGAACTACTTGTCCCTGCTTCATATGACCCTGGCTTACTGACTACTCTTCTGCTCTGCCTTTGGTACCTCGTACACTCCTGGTTTGACTCGGCTTGTTCACTACTCTCCTGCTCTGCGTTTGGCACCTCGTACTCTCCTGGTTTGACTCGGCTCGTTTACTACGCTTGTTGCTCACGGTGTTGCCGTGGGCAACTGCCCGGTTTCCCTTTGTTCTGTGTTTCCTTGTCTGGTTGTCTGTCGTGCACTTACTGAGTGTAGGGACCGTCGCCCAGTTGTACCCCGTCGCCTAGGGCGGGTCGTTGCAAATAGGCAGGGACTGAGTGGCGGGTAGATTAGGGCTCACTTGTCTGTTTCCCTATCCCTGTCATTACAGTTAGCTTGTTAGCATCATCCATCGTCTATTTGTTATCATCATTCGACTATTATTATTACTTATCATCCATTTGTTCCCATCATCTGCCTGACTTCATCATCATGATGCTATCATCCCTGTCTTCAATTGGTGAGTTCCTGTTTCTTGTATTCCTGTTTCCTTCCAGCATTGTGACACCTGCTCCATATTTCCCTTTCCTTTGACAGTCCTTTGGTTGGCTCACAAATCGGTCTTACTTTGGTTCTAGGGATAACTGAGTACCGGAAGACATTGTTAATCCCCGAGAAAGAGAATTGCTATAGATGAAGACTAGCCCTGCTGTCTTCTAG
Organism: Rhinoderma darwinii; assembly: GCF_050947455.1. Lineage (NCBI taxonomy): Eukaryota > Metazoa > Chordata > Amphibia > Anura > Rhinodermatidae > Rhinoderma > Rhinoderma darwinii. The sequence goes on along the minus strand of NC_134690.1, from coordinate 191,311,421 downwards.
CTAGTTCAATCTGTTGAGCTTCTCCTGCTCTATAACATGATGCCCACTGATGGGACACCATTTTCAACATGACTGGTTCCCTTTAATCTGTGGATTGGCACAAGATGGGACAGAATAAACTGCATCCATGGAGATCTCTTTATGAGAATTGCTTCTGCTGAAAGCACAGAGCAGGTCAGCAGGCAGCCTGTGGAAATGTTACCCATAGGCAGCACTGGAGCCTGTCAAAAACTATTAACTGTTATGTACAGCAATTTATTGTTTGTCTATGGAATAAAAACTACAGACAGGAAATGTGTTTTTCCTGCAATGGTCTTGGTCTCAATTTGGATTATTATACAGAGAGTAGGTTATGAGGAATCTCTTTGTGGGCGTAGGGTACATTTTGGATTAGTGACTTATTTTTATGTGCATTATCTAATGGTAATCTGAAGTGGTGCAGAATCTACCTTCGGCTCAGATTAGTGCTCATTTTTCACACTATCCTTTACACTGCAGCTTTGCTTGTTATTATTGACTACAACATATAAGAACAAGCCCAGCACAAGCTTACCAGAAAGCAAGTACATAAAGAGCCGAATACCATTAAAACAAGGACTAAATTCATAAAGTATACAACAGTAAAACGAAGATCGTAACTTACGAAACAAACTGGGACAGATTTATTAAGAAAGTTAGTTGAAATTAATTGCATCAAATTTATTAAAATGTGCATGCCTCTTAAAAAGCTTGGCACATTTGGTACTGTACTAAAGTCATAAAATAAAATCTATACCTCGTATGAGCAGGTGTACATTTGTGCCAAAAGTTGGGTCATTTTCTGTATTTATTATTAATAAATTTGTTGAAAAGGTTGATACCACTTTACAAAACTGGCAAGTTCTGAGAAAAGTCGCAAAGTTTTGCAACTTTAAGCCCAAAAAATGTGGCAAATCTATTGATACATTCCTCCCACTATAATCTTAGTATGGAGAATCCTGGAGATCAGCTTTAAAAACAGTTCCCTAATACTGTATATATCAGAAAGTGTACTGAAAACCTTGGGTACACTTTAAAAAGCAATTACTGCCCATGTACCCCACTACTCCCTACCATAGTGTTTCATGGAAAATGTATACTCTCTAATATACATAAGCTGTACTTATGACTCAAGTATTAAAGACTATTCTCTAAAATCAGTCTTAACCAGTTGTATATTTGATTAATACAGTGTAAACTGAGCTTTTGAGCTACTAGATTTGGCACACCTACAGTATGTTAGACCGGTTTCAGACTAGTGTAATACAGCCACATTTGTGCGTCTGTATTATGGCTGCAAACCCTGGCCTAACCGAATGTTTAATGACCAGAACTAGCAGAGTCATAGGGAACTATGATGCTGTTAGTTTCGGAAATAAAAGTGAAAAGCACGGCGCCACATAGTGCAGGTCAATAAGATAAGGCAAGTTGAAGGTAGAGATGTACCATGCTCACCTAATGACAAGAGGTATAATCACGAGGATAATCCACAGGTGCTGCTGCCAAGATCCAGACCGGTTACTAGAAAGGTAATCGCTTGACGGAATTAGTGAAACAATGGAAAAAAGGTGAAGGATCTTTCCGAGGTGCTGCTGCGTGGTTTCAATCGGAGAAATAGCAAACAGAGTACTTTGACCCTTCCAGTCTTGGCGTTTTTTTTCTTTCTGTGAATCTAAATATTTTATGATATATAAGGAGTTGAATTGTGATTTGCACATGGCCTGAGGAAGACGCTAGTACAGCGTCGAAACGCGTAGCCACCTTTTGTTCGAATAAAACAGATTTTATTTCAAAATATTCTGTTTGCTATTTCTCCGATTGAAACCACGCTGTTAGTTTCGGTCATTAGACCTGCGGTCAAACCAGGATTTACATAATATGGGCGCAAAAATTTGCCTACATTTCACTCATCTGAATCTGACCTTACACTGAGAACATACACTTCATGTGATGTGCTGTAAATGTTCTGTATTAAAAGTATAGTAACATGGATACAAATTGTTAAAAATTAATTTCTGTGTTCTTTTTTTTTATATATATATATATATATACATTTTCTGTTTTTAGCAGCAGTGACATTTTACGAGGTAATAATAATAATATGCCTTTTATCTTGTGTAACTCGACCCCCTGGTGTAAACATTACATATGCTATGAATATTTTCTTTAAATTTATATTATGCACTTTATTTTATTTTTTTCACAGTGCAAAAGTAAAGTTTTGTTAATTTGTCACCAACACTTGCTACCGATCTCATTACTGCGTGGCTGTATAAAATGTTACTTTTCACTTGCTGGTGTTACACTTCCCAACAGCAGTACAACAGCTGCAACCAGCTGAGATTATTGCCTTTCACCATGGGTCCGCTCCTCTTTTATATAGCGCATTAGATTCCATCAATGTTAGCAGCTACACTTGATTGTAGCATTCATAAAACTGGGATAAGGTTACAGCAGGGATAACAAAACCCACATCAGACCTCATGCAATTGGCACAAATACATGTAATTAAATCTATATTAACATGGACAATGCCTCTGGAATGAAAACAAAAAAGGATTTCTTGTTAATACTTGGATAAATGTATCATATTATGTTATAGCTTTACGGATCCAGTGATTTGTTCCTACTGTACATACAGATATGCATAGAGATATAGAAAGCATTTTAAGGCTATTTACTACTGAAATAAAGAATGATTAGAGGACATTTTAATGGTGTTTGGCAAGGGACAAGATCCTAGTCTATCTGGGTCATGTGCCTGAATAGTTTCTAAATGTGTTACATTATAGAGAATAAGGGAAGAGCTATTCAATCACCACAGGAGTTCTTATACAGATGTATAACTAAAGGGTTCACAGGATATGCACCACTGACACCCAGGGCCGCCCTTAGGATAGATGGTGCACCGCGCGAAATGATCTTTCGGCGCCCCACCCCATCATTAAAAGAAAATCCCCATAAAAAAATATAATGCCCTTTAGTGCCCCCATACAGTATAATAATAATATTTAATAATATAATATATTACAACCCCTTCAAGGACAAAGTATTTTGACCTCTAATTGTGCCCACAATATTATGCCCCCTGTAGTACCCCTACACAGAATAATGTCCGCTTAGTGGCCCCCACACAGTATAGTGCCCCCTGTAGATTTTGCCATACAGTCTCCCTGTAGACAGTGCCATAATCCCCCACCTCCTCCTTGTAGATAGTGCCATACAGCCCCGCCACCTCCCCCTTGTAGACAGTGCCCTAATAAAAAACAAAAATTGTACTCGTCTAGGCCCCGTTCCCACGACGAACTGAGCTTCTCCACAACAGATCCTTGCGTAGGCCGGCGTGATTTTGTAGCCTAGTACTGAGTTTCCCAACCTTCTCGGACTCGAGGCAGCACTGGAAAAATAAAATTTCCTCAGGGCACCCCAACAAAAAATTGTTTTGAGAAAGACAGTAAACGGCTAAAAACAAGCACTACACTCGTAGGGTATGTTCACACACCATTTTTTGTAAGGCAAAAAGAATCTGCCTTAAGTTTCCTTCAGGAATTTACAGCGTTGTTCGGCCTTTTTTTTTTTGCGTTTTTCTTAAGCCGTTGAAGCGAATGTAAAAGACACAGGAAGAAAAAAAGCTCCAAATGGGCAACACAGATATTTTCTGGCATTAATTTCAATTGGAGGTCAGAGGTGGAAACCACTTAAAGACCATCAGCCCCCCACTCACAGTAAAATGACCATCAGCCCCCCCACTCACAGTAACATGACCATCAGCCCCCCCACTCACAGAAAAATGAACATCAGCCCCCCACTCACAGTAAAATAACCATCAGCCCCCTATTCTCAGTAACATGACCATCAGCCCCCCACACTCAGTAATATGACCATCAGCCCCCCACTCTCAGTAATATGACCATCAGCCCCCCACTCACAGTAAAATTACCATCTGCCCACCACTCACAGTAAAATGACAATCAGCCCCCCACTCACAGTAAAATAACCATCAGCCCGCCACTCACAGTAAAATGTCCATCAGCCCGCCACTCACAGTAAAATTACCATCATCCCCCCCACTCACAGTAAAATAACCATCAGCCCCTCACTCACAATAAAATGACCATCAGCCCGCCACTCACAGTAAAATGACCATCAGCCCACCACTCACAGTAAAATAACCTTCAGCCCGCCACTCACAGTAAAATGACCATCAGCCCACCACTCACAGTAAAATGACCATCAGCCCGCCACTCACAGTAAAATTACCATCAGCCCCCCACTCACAGTAAAATTACCATTAGCCCGCCACTCACAGTAAAATTACCATCAGCCCGCCACTCACAGTAATATTACCATCAGCCCGCCACTCATAATGAAATTACAATCAGCCCCCCACTCACAGTAAAATAACCATCAACCCCCCACTCACAGTAAAATAACCATCAGCCCCCCACTCACAGTAAAATGACCATCAGCCCGCCACTCACAGTAAAATGACCATCAGCCCACCACTCACAGTAAAATGACCATCAGCCCGCCACTCACAGTAGAATGACCATCAGCCCCCTACTCACAGTAAAATGACCATCAGCCCCCTACTCACAGTAAAATGACCATCAGCCCGCCACCCACAGTAAAATGACCATCAGCCCCCCCCCCCCCACTCACAGTAAAATAACCATCAGGCCCCCATTCTCAGTAACATGACCATCAGCCCCCCACTCACAGTAAAGTAACCATCAGCCCCCCACTCACAGTAAAATGACCATCAGCCCGCCACTCACAATAAAATAACCATCAGCCCGCCACTCACGGTAAAATAACCATCAGCCCGCCACTCACAGTAAAATGACCATCAGCCCGTCACTTACAGTAAAATGACAACCAGCCGCCCACTCACAGTAAAATAACCATTAGCCTGCCACTCACAGTAATATGACCATCAGCCCCCACTCACAGTAAAATGACCATCAGCCCACCACTCACAGTAAAATAACTATCAGCCCCCCCACTCACAGTAAAATTACCATTAGCCCGCCACTCACAGTAAAATTACCATCAGCCCACCACTCACAGTAATATTACCATCAGCCCGCCACTCATAATGAAATTACAATCAGCCCCCCACTCACAGTAAAATAACCATCAACCCCCCACTCACAGTAAAATAACCATCAGCCCCCCACTCACAGTAAAATGACCATCAGCCCGCCACTCACAGTAAAATGACCATCAGCCCACCACTCACAGTAAAATGTCCATCAGCCCGCCACTCACAGTAGAATGACCATTAGCCCCCCACTCACAGTAAAATGACCATCAGCCCCCTACTCACAGTAAAATGACCATCAGCCCGCCACCCACAGTAAAATGACCATCAGCCCCCCCCCCCCACTCACAGTAAAATAACCATCAGGCCCCCATTCTCAGTAACATGACCATCAGCCCCCCACACTCAGTAATATGACCATCAGCCCCCCACTCACAGTAAAGTAACCATCAGCCCCCCACTCACAGTAAAATGACCATCAGCCCGCCACTCACAATAAAATAACCATCAGCCCGCCACTCACAGTAAAATAACCATCAGCCCGCCACTCACAGTAAAATGACCATCAGCCCGTCACTTACAGTAAAATGACAATCAGCCGCCCTCTCACAGTAAAATAACCATTAGCCTGCCACTCACAGTAATATGACCATCAGCCCGCCACTTATAGTAAAATGACCATCAGCCCCCCACTCACAGTAAAATGACCATCAGCCCACCACTCACAGTAAAATGACCATCAGCCCACCACTCAAAGATTCCCCCTGTAGATAGTGCCACACAGCCCCTTGTAGGTAATGCCACATAGCCCCTTGTGGGTAGTGCCACACAGCCCTTGTAGGTAGTGCCACACATCCCCTTGTAGGTAGTGCCACACAGCCCACTTGTAGGTAGTGCCACACAGCCCACAGCCCCCTTGTTGGTAGTGCCACACAGCCCACAGCCCCTTGTAGGTAGTGCCACACAGTCCCCTTGTAGATAGCACCCCTCCCCCTTCCTGTAGATAGCGCCACTGTAGCTCCCTAAAGGAGCGGAATCCCCGTGTGGCCAGGGTTCCGCTCCTGGAGCGCTCCACTTGATGGCTCTGTCCATATATGGACAGTGACATTAGGGGCAACTCCTGAAGCGTAATCCCCGTCCACAGCATTGCCGACGCTGTGACCGGGGATTCCACTCCAGGAGAAGTTCCTGTCGCTGTGTCCATTTATGGACAGTGACGTATTTTGCTTCTTCTGGAGAGGAGTCCCTGGTCACAGAGTCAGCAATGCTGTGGATGGGGATTCCGCTTCAGGAGTTTTCCCTTGATGTCTCTGTCCATATATGAACAGAGACATCAAGCGGAGCAGTCGAGGAGAGGAATCCCCCGGCCACACGGAGATTCCGCCCCTTCAGGGAGCTACAGTGGCGTTAGTAGATAGCAGAGCAGGGCGATACCTCCCTGCTCTGCTATAGTGCCGTAGCTACCGCTGTAGCAGCCGCAGCGGCTGCTAGCGACGCCGCCGCCCATGGCGGGGCCCGGCGCGGGTACTCTCATTCCAGGTGTCGCCGCTAGCAGCCGCTATAGCTGCTCCAGCGTAGCGACGCTACTGAGTGAAGAAGCGCCCTGCTGGAAAGGCGACTGCTGAGTCGCTGGGCCTGGGCGCTTCTGAAACAAGCAGGAGCAGGGAGCAAGAGCAGCGCACCATTCCACCTGCTGGAGCAAAGGCACAGGTCGCAGAACCCTAAGACCGGTCATGCTGACACCCCACCTATCTGGAGAACAGGGGTCCCCTGATACAAGACGAGGCAGCTGGTAGCATCCGCATCCAGTAGCAGACTGAATTAAAAGCTGCTTTGCTTGAAGTCTATAAGAGTTACCGAAATAACTGAGCAAGTCTAGTTCCTATAGGTGCGGGTCCCAACAGACATTTATGGCAGATCCACATGATAACCCCCTTAATAAATTATGAGGGATGCAAATTTACTGATCTGCTATTTTTAAAGTTATTTTCTTTAAATTTAGATTGTTTTTCTATCACTAATTACATATAACATATTTTATACAGATGACAGCTAAATGGGAAACGAGGAAATATTTATGATCTAATTTCCTCCTCCATCAATGAATAGAATTTTCATTATTCATAATGGTCCAGCTTAGCCGTCTAGAATTTTGTAATATGGGCTATTCTGCCATATTTCCAAATGTGTTTTCTGAATAGATATATTCACATTTACTACCATGTCTGCATGTAGAATGAGTCAAAAAATGTGCCAAATGTTGGTGCATTTTGGCGCTTTTTATTTTAGACTAATTTAAGAACAGATTTGTACCTCACTAGACACTTTCAAAAAGTATCTATAAAAGGGCATGGCTTAAAGGAAAGGGGCGTGGCTTAAAATGCACCAAACAAAACTAAGCCAATCAAAAGTTGCTATAAGGAAGAGAAAAGTGTCTAACATGTCTAGCTAGTTGCGCCAAATCTACAATACAGTGTGAGAAACTGTGATAAATTTGGCGCATTCTCAGACTGCCTGGTCTCAGTTTATACTGTCTAACTCATAGACAGCTTAGTAAATCTGCCCCTTTATGCTTATTGAAAGAAATGTTGTATATGAACTATGTGACTGATAATCTATCTCCTCTCCACTATATTTGTATCTGAATGTGAGCTGCTGTCTGTGTATGATCGACATTTCTAAACATCATCTTCACTCAGGCCACATGCACACGAACATGCAGTATTTGCGGTCAGTAAATTCTGCACGGACAGGCCGCGGAGTGTCCTTTGCATTTGCAGACCGATCTCACAGTAATAAGTATAGGAGCAAGGTCCGTAAATGTGAAAAATAGGACATGTCCTATTTTTGTGGGTCATTTCTACGGCCCGGACACACATCCGTAAATATATGGGAAGGTGTTCATGGCCAATGAAAACGAATGTGTCAGTATTCTATCCGCAATTACAGATCTGTAATATCGGATAAAAATGACGGTCATGTGCATGAGGCCTCATCCAACAGCTAGAACTGCTAGTGTTTATGATGTCTGCAGTATTTTCAATTATGTTTAGCACGTTATAGTACATCATTGTTAGTAGACTGCATGCTAGGAAGGACAGCCAATTGTTCAGTGACATTTATGAGCCACCTAGAGTGAACATTGAGAAGGGGTGAAATGATCTCATTGTGGGTATTGATCTTCAAAGTCTTTTTGTAAGATCAAAAAGAAGGTACATGGTGGGCAAAAAAATGAGTGCCAAGTTAGATTATCTCCACAACATTCAATCCAACTGAAAAAGCTACTGCCACAAAGGTTTACTCACATTTATTAGTATAAGCCACAACTGTGGAAAAAAAGACATGGACCGCACATCCACTTCATATACATTTATCTATTGTTGCTAAGCAAAATTTCTAAACATGAACATGAGGTTCTTTGTTAAGATTTAGATCAAATTGTATAAGCCCACGTGCCACTTCACATCAACCTTTTTTAAGTGGGTCCCTACTCTACTAGGTGCAGTATTGCATGGCAACCAATGCCGCCGTAACACCGTAGCTGCAAGGGGAGCAACCCAGGAACACAACACCCATGCGGTTAAGATTTGTGTTGGATAAACTGTCTTTCAAGTCACATAAAGGTTAAATGCATTAGTTCTCCTCCAGTGAAAGGAAAACAATATTTAGTACTACCGTGGCAATAGAGAGATTGTTTTCCTTCTCCTGGAAGAGAACTAGTGTGCATTGTTTCTTTCCCTTGAAGAATTGCCTGTAAGACTACATACAAGATGTGCCTCTTTAATGAGGCCCAGGTTATATACCTGGTATTGTTCAGTAGAGTGCAGGCGCTATGGAGAATGCAGAGGTAGCAGTCGTACTTGAGTACTGGTCCCCAAGGGGGTCCAAAAGGCCCCTCTGTCACATAGGAAGACACCAGAATTATTATTACATCGTAGGTGGGGGTTACTGCTACAGATTTTGCATTGGGCCCAAGAGCTGCCTTCAAGTAATACTTTTGGTAAAGTGGAATGTACACTTCAAGAGACGTGTGTTGTGCTGGAGAATACAACACATAATACCCACAGATCTATATGTCAGTCTTTATACTGGACTATTAGTATTTGTGAGCATTAGAGACAATAATTACCAATTTGGAGGCTGTTAGCTACCTAGGGTAAACATAACCTGGACACAAATATAGGCAGGTAGATGGGACGGAGGACACAAAGAATTTAAAAAAAACATTTGCCTGTCACTAGACTCCACAGCGGTTATCCCTAATCCCGGTTCATCACTGTAGTATCCTTAATTGTTCAGGACTATGCCTCTTCCTTGAATAAGAACATCCCCTGTTAAATGTTCTTTTTGTAGCTCAAAGGTCAACATGTACTTTTAAATTGCAATAAAAACACACATAAATTGTTGAACCCATACTGTTCTTTTGGAAGTATCAACCTAATTTATTTATGTCTATACAACAAAGCTTTTCCCATCACTGTTGCAAAATTATATGGAAGTAGATAGAAATGCACAAAGCATTGCACATATAAATTCAGCAGCGCTAGCAGAAATGTCAAAATGGCATTATGTCTATATTTTCTGACAGGTCACTATCATTATATTGCTTTCTCAAAGTAAAGTAACATTTACTCAGTTACTCCTGGAAGCTGACTAATACACTTTGATAAGATGGGTAACCTGAACAATGATGTACAATTCATACAGAATAACATATATGTGAGCGATCAGTAAAATAAAAGAGATAGAATCATACTCAACATACATCTTTTCCTTGAAGACCGGCATGACCAGTTTCTCCTTTCTCCCCCTTTTCACCCTTAAAATAAAGCACACATAAATAAAACAATTAGGAAATACGGAACGTTCTTTCTTTAAAAATGTATATTTCATATTCATGCAACAGGTCATTTTTTTTTTTTTTATTGTAGCAATTTACTCTACTCCTAAAGGAGACCTACCAGAAGAAACATATAGTATCAATGTCTGTACTAGTGTACATAAAAAATAGTGAAAACAGTATTCTTATATCTCACTTCTGAAGAAGCACTTGAAGAATTAGGTTGAACTATTGCCAGTTCCTCCTGACACCACCTTCTATTGTTATTTCTGTCAAGTTCGTTGTGATCACCAACATTGATGATTACACATACAGTACATGCTCATGTTCAAGACAGTTAAGATGTAAACATTGTTGTGGATAGTGATTTGGCTGCCATGAATGGCTGCCATTGTTATGTGACATCTCAATGGACATGGTGTCACTACCTGAAGGGCCCATGATGTGGGAAACAGTCTTTTTTGAAAAATACTTTAAAGAGTATTTATTCCCGACATCAAGCACAGTAAAGTTTTTTTGGGGAAATTTACCCAGATTTGTTTTTTTTTCTCAATTTTGTTATTTTACACGTCACTTTCTATATTACAACAAATCTTAACATGTACATACTAGTCACTGACTACTCACAATAGGCTGCCACTTCCTGTTTTGTAAGATCATCTCAAATCATATTGTTATCAATAGAGAGAGGGTAAAAATGAAAGGTAACACCTCTATTATAAAGTTAGAGGCAGATAACACAGGATCCACCATTGACAATAGGTGATAGACACAACTCCCCTCCTCCCCCTCCCTGCACACTGACCTCTGCACAGGTCACAGAGAATGGCTATAAAACTCTCCTAAAGATGTCATTAAGTCGTTTTCTGACTGATCTCAGACTTTCTGGAACTGCTTTTCAGAGTTCAGAGTAACAGCTCTGCCCCATAATCATGTCTATACCATAATCATGTCTGCCCCAATAATCATGTAAATAAAATTCAATCAGAGAATGAAAACAGATGAGAAAAAAAGAATGTTTAAGTTTAACATTTTATTTGAGTTTCCGTATAAACATTTATTTGAGTGTCCTTTGTTTGATCAAAGTTTATGATGCAATTTATGGTGCACTGTTTCTGTTTCTTCACATCTTATTTAGAAATGTTGTGTTCAATCCACTAGCTACAGTATGGTTATGTTGGTAAAACACAAGTATGAGGGGGAGAGTGACTCCAAATTTCACTATTGGTTTGTGCATAAAATCTTAATTTAATCTATACAAGCACACAAAGTATTTTGGGCAACAAAGCCAAGCACACAGACTGGGGGGAAAAAAATCTCATATCAAATTATCTATATTTCTTTATTACCAAAAAATGTATACTAAAAAAGTAACCTCAGTCCATGGTTATCGAAAATAGAAGTGAATACTTTTTCCCCACAAACCCAATACAGAAACTCACTGGTTGGTTGTATATAATACACAACATTAAATATAATAGACATGATTGGATAAACAGACATAAAATATATAATCCAGAATAGAGAGCATTAATTAATCTATATATAGCTCTGCTAAAATTCATAATCCAGTATTCATGCAATAAATATGGTATCAAATATTCAAAATAACCACTACAACGGCCAGATTAAAAATGAAAAAAGAACCTATAACGAAATAGGAGAATTGGTCTCAAAGTTACTGTAATGCTTAAATAGCAAACATCAAAATACGTCTCATACCGATGGAGTCAGGTTAATCACAGTCTGGAGGTATCGCAAAGTGCTGTTCATTTAAGGAACCTAATATATTCGTGCAGAAAGTGAAAAAAATCCACAAATGTTCAAGTAATAATAGTATATAAATATACAGTATATGTATGGATGTAAATACATCATATCACTAAGACATCGGTGATCCAAAGGCGTACTCCGTGTTTGGATATCCATATAAACATAGGCCCTTTGTGTTGTTGAATCACCAATGCTTCATTATTCATATACAGCCATCAAATATTACTCGACCAGAAAAGAGTTTTGCATGGGCAGTTTAAAGTCTCATTTAACATCGGTCATATCCACACAAGGGATATATGTGTACAATAGTTCCACTGTAGGTAATGGTCATACAGTGAAGAGATTGTTTATAATAGTCATTTGACCATAAGGCATCATCCTCTTATGGGTTTAGTTACGACCCGGTGGAGCCTTCAAACTCTGATCCCATAGAAAATACCTTATTAACTTCCTCACGGTGCACTTCTCTTTTTGATAACCATGAACTGAGGTTCTTTTTTAATATGAAGTTTTTTTAAAAATAATAAAGCAATATAAATAATTACATATGACTTTTTTTTCCAGCCCTTGTGTTTGGCTTTATTGCCCAAAACACTTGCTGTAGTTCTTGTATGTTAATGACTATTTGGGTGCTGCAATGAGATATTCTCTACGTATACCTGGGAGATTTGTGTCGTCATCTGGTATTTTGTATTCATCTGAAATTAATTTCATCCATCTTGTTGATCTGTGTTATGAGAAGGGTATGAAGAAATGATGGATACTCACATAGAGATTGTTAATCTCAGTTGAGAGTTGCTGATGCAGTTATGATTTATCAAAGCAGATGACAGAGAACATTTGTAGCTAAGTAGAACATAACCTATTTTCCTCCGTCCTTGGTACATCATCCACCTAGAGGAGAACGCTCCATTCATATCTACATCTATCCATATGTGAATATTCAGTATCTTGTCCACATACTATATATTAAGAATATACAGTAAACAGGATTAAACCTATACATGTATGAGCTCTTATTATTAGAAATATTTTAATAATTTTGTTCAAAATTAAATCTAATAAATATTGTTGTGTATCAAGTTGCTCTAATGCAATACTGTAGGCCAATAAGAAAGATGTAAAGACCTAAATATGTGAAGCATTCATTATGAGCTTTTCTCACGAAGAACTACCTGATGCATTATTATTTCCGTTTCTTCATATATATGTATTTGGACATTTGCTGATTCAATATCATTGACATACTACTTCTCACTTATCTCGTCCTTATTTGGTGTCTGTTTTTACAGATGAAGCCACAGTACATAAGATACTACTCATATCTGATTTTTAAAATGGACAAATAATACTGTTCATGATTTGTTGTTTAACAGATGCAGAAGGGGCAAAAGAAAATAGTGTTGAGTCCATTAGTTGAGTAGGAAAAGATGTGTGTTATTTACTATGAATATATGCAAAGCATACAAGGCTCTTTGTAAGTCACTGTATGCCTGAAGCTTTCATAGAACATACACGTCAGGAAACCTTTCCTGACAGATCCCATTGACTTATAGCAGGTTGAGACCATCAGGTTACCACTGGGGTTCTCACAATAAGAATAGCACTGCAGACTATGCTATTATTGCTGTAAAAAAGCAACAGATCCCAGATGGGAAGATAATAATGATAATGTGAACGGAGCCTACATTATAAAAAATAATGTAAAAATGTAAAAACGAAAAATATTTCACATAGGGTATATTTTTATATTTCTTAGCATTAACACTCTCCTGCCTGAGTATTATCTGCTATTCCATGCAGTCTCCATTAATTTGTCATAAACGTTTGTACCATCATATATTATTATTATGGGGAGGGGGCAGATAGGGCTTTTATTTGGAGTATGAATGGGATAATGTGTTAGTATGGCCATTTTTAGGGGTGCAATAAATCACATGAATATGGAGGATCACCTTATTAACTTTTTAATATTTTATCTTATATTTGTGTTTTTCATTTTTATTTTGTGTTTATTACAAGTTGTCTTTTTTATACTTGGATATTTAGCATGCTTTACATATGTTCTACCACAAGGGGGTGTTTCAACTGAAAGATCTCTTACTAGACCTGGGAATCTCCCTTGAACAGGAAATTCCATTGATAACCTCACTAGGATTGTTCATCTTCCCAGAGTGCAATAAAGGTGCTGGGTAGAGTAACACCTCTCCCTCAGGTATCATTGACAGGTATTGAAACTGCTGAAAGTCTCCACCGTTTCATCTGTATTAACCATGAAGTATATAGTAAGCACTTGGCAGCTAAAAAAAAAGTTCATTCTATAATAACTGTTTTATTATTCTGACCTATGAAACAAATTCTTTACTACAATGTAAATTATACAATATATTAAATACGTTTTCCGTGCATGCTGCAGCAATGTAACTGAGCCACGCAAAACAAATATGGAACAAATACCAACATTATATAGAGACCCTTCCATTTAGTTTTACTACTTGCTTTGCTATAGTAGCATTGCAGTATTGTCTGAATTATGATTAGGCAACGAGACTCAGGTGCAACCTATATTCCACTGAAGCCAGAATATATCAGAAACACAGACAGCTACCTGTTTCGTAAGATAAAAAAAAAACTAATTTGAACAAGACAGGAAAAGGCATTTTCTTTTCTTAATAAATTGCAAGCATAACAACGCTACATTGTATCTAGGACGACCATATTTCATGTGGAAGTGAGAGACTCCTAGTAAAGTGTAAAATGATGACAAAAGTATCAAATATGATTGCTTGTTTACACGCTTTGAAAATGTGAAATCTGGCATGACTATGTAGCCACATGGGTTGTTTGGTTTTGTGGATATGTGAGATAAATTATTTACAAAATGTAAGTAGTAAATCTGGGCATACTGTTAAATATGAACATAGGCAGTTACGTAGTGGGCCCAGCTTGAAGGCAGATCTTTCATCAGACTCTGATGCCCTATTTAAGGGTACCATAGTTTGGGGAAAGTCTGCTCTCCTATTAGCCTAAATAGCACAACAAAAATTGTGCCATTTGACTAATATCTGCTACCAAGGAATGCAGTGGAGTTCTAGTTATGCAGCCCGATTGAGCTCAGAAGCAGGATTTGCCCTTGGTCTAAAGGACCATTAATCCAGGCACATACTTCTTCACTTTGCAAGGAGTTAAACTTATAACTTTGCTGTATTCATGAGGGGAGCCCATTTCAGCAATAATTGACGATCTTCTGTGTCTGCATATACTATTAAAGATTAAAAAAAGGCTGAATGTAAGCCGAAACGTCGCTTGTTGGATTAAACAATTTTTTTTGTCCGCTATTATCCTTTGGGACTGGGTGCTGTCGCCGACTTTACACTAGAACGGTCTTATAATGTATAGTGACTTCCCATCTCATTCACTCGTTCTTGCCAGAAAAAAATGGCAGATATATTTCCCAGTAACCAGTCTTTCCTCTGTTTAACCCTGTATATACTGTTTATTTATTTAACCTGTATGACTATTCTTTGTCACTACTATCTTATCTATAGTGTATTTATATCATGTTGCTCACTACAAATATGGTAAAATATACAAAGTGTATTAAAACAAAGCTACTTCGCTAGTGAAACACGCGGCAAGGTGTTCGGTTTTCTTGATACCACTCACAGTTAAGGATGTCTAGGGGTGTGTTCCCGAGAGTTTTGTGAATCTTGTTGGTGTCTATTGGGTACAGTGGCTGTTTCGGTGGGCACTATATGGGTGATGAGACTTACACTATTGCTCATGTTTATTTGTAATTTGTGAGGGCTTATTGCTGTTATTTGTATATTCACCTCTTTGTAGAGCCACATGCCTTAGGCATTTAAATTTGAACGCCATTATATTATATATGTATATCAATTTTACACGGCCATATGCCTTGCTTAGACATTTCGATTCAAAAGTTTTCTTCCAAAATACTACGGAGTTGAATCCCACCTGAGCACCATTCTATACTGAGTGCCGTGGTCTCTTCGATATATATATATATATATATACATATATATATATATATATATATATATATATATATATATACATAAATATATATAATTCAGTGTGAGCGCCATATCCTCTTATGCTCATAAATTTCTCCATATAACTGATTGGGATTCTGTAAACATTCTTTAGAATTAGATGTACGATTAAATGGAAATTATATATTTATACACATTGGGCAATTACATTCCTTGTGGTCTTTTTAAAGGAAAGCCACTCCTTCGGTTCCCTAGAGGTTTCCTCTACACAGAGGTTTGCCTTTCCTAAGTCCTAAAGGATGATTCTTGGTGGTTTGTCATTTCATTAAATGTTTTCAAAGTTACTGACCTTTACATTTGAGGTATTGAATTAGGTAGATAAATAATAGAAAGTCCATTATATTAAACAATATACAATTTGACTCTATTTTTATAATCTGTTACACCCATAATGTTGCAGCTCGGGATTCATGTGGAACTTTGATGTAAGTTATAGTAGACTAATTTAAGCTAAAGGCTGTTCAACCTCATATTCATGAACAGGTTGAGCTTTGGAAGTGGCACTCCGAAGGATCTGACTAATGATAACATCATTCAGCGGTACTATGGTCACACCAGAGGGGGAATATCTTTGGCTGGGCCATTATTGCCCTTAAGGTGTGCTGGCTCTGCTGGAATGGCAAGCTACAGCGTGCTAACTATATCAGAAGGGTCTCATAAGATAATGGTAAATGGTAAATTGAATTTACAGCCAACATTCAGAGACGGCACAAGTGTAGCTAAGGTGAGACTGGTACACCAGGGTACCGTACCAGAGTATAACAGAGCCCAAAATGTCCAGCAAAGGAGAACCCTATTTGGAGCTGAATTTAAAGCCAATCACTTGCCAATAGATCGAGAAAAAGGAGATATTCCTCAGCACATCCACAATGTGTAGTATAAAAAGAGCTTTATTTGGTAATTTTTTAAAAGTCCATAGAGGACACAGGTAAAGCCTTACCTGTGTCCTCTATGGGCTTTTAAAAAAAAAAAAAGACCAAATAAAGCTCTTTTTATACAACACATTGGGGATGTGCTGACAAATATCTAATTGTTTTCCCGTAATATTGAATTCCTTGTCTGCCTACAAGCCCCCCCTCCCCCTTCCAATTTCACTCCATTGAGGAACTGCAGATCTCAGGACAAAATACTGGGTGAGCACATTTGTGGCTTTTGCTGCTGTCTTTTTTCTCTTGTTCACTTGCCAATAGAGTCTATTTCTAATGGATTAGTTGACAAATAATCTATTAGACATCATTGACGATTGCAATAATAACAACACAGTTATTAAAAGTGGACGTGTTTATTTTCTGTGAAGATGGAGGGTGGTCCTTTAGAATAATTGTCTCTGGTGGGCCCAAGAAACCCCAGTCTGACACCGAGTTCAGCCTACAAGTACAATAGAAAGCAAGTATTGGAAATATTTTACACAAACATATATTCTGGCACGTTAACCATACACCAGGGCCGGCATCAGCACCCGGCAAACCTGGGCAAGTGCCGGGTGCTGACACTGCCGTCATGGCTAATCCAAGATTGGAATCCCTGGCCACAGTTTTGTCAATGGGATTCTGCTTCTATAGGGAGCCCCTGTCTAGGAGGCGGCATAACTACCACTGCCCAGGGCGTGCCGCCCGCCGTCATGGCCCCCCCATGCCCAGTGGCCCCGCTAGCAGGCGCTATGCCTGCTACAGATGTAGCGATGCCACATTCAACAGTATCTGCGTCCTCAGGATGCAGATACTATTGAAGGCTATGGCAAAGCAGGGAGGTAGCTCCCTACCCTGCCATTTACTAGGCTACAGACTCCCAGGCAGAGTGCTAATAGTGCTCTTGCTGGGACTCCGGCTCTGGGGTTGCCCCTGACACCACTGTCAATATATGAACACTGATGACTGTCCATATGTGGATAGTGATGCCTGGAGGAGAGAAAGAGTCTTAGGCAGAACACTAGAAGTGCCTCTGTTTTGGGACTCCGTCTCTGGAGAAGCCCCTGACATCACTGTCCATATATGGACAGTGATGTCAGGAGCAGAGCAGTGTCCCAGGCAGACTGCTAGTAGCGCTCTGCCTGGGACTTTGGCTCTGGTATTGCCCCTGACATCACTATCCATACATGGACAGTGATGTCAGGGGTTTCCCTGGAGCCGGAGTACCAGAGCAGAGCCTTTGCTAGCGCTCTGCCTGGAACTTCAGCTCTGCTCCGGACATCACTATCCATATATGGACAGTGATGTCAGGAGCAGAGAAGGAGTCCCAGGAAGAGTGCTAGTAGCACTCTGCCTGGGAATATGGCTCTGGCGTTGCCCCTGACATCACTGTCCATATATGGACAGTGACATCAGGGCCTCTTCCTGAAGCGGAATCACCGACCAGAGCGTTGACAATGCTCTGGTAGGGGATTCCACTCCTAGAGGGAGCACCATAGGTGCTACCTATAGGGAGGGGGGCTGTGTAGCACTACAAGGGAGGGATGCTATGTGGCACTACCAGAGAGGAGGGCTGTGTGGCACTACATGGGAGGGGGGCTGTGTGGCACTACCTGGGAGGGGGGCTGTGTGGCACTACCTGGGAGGGGGGCTGTGTGCACTACCTGGGAGGGGGGCTTTGTGGCACTACCAGGGAGGGGGGCTGTGTGACACTACCAGGGACGGGGGCTGTGTAGCGGTACCTAGGAGGGGGCTGTGTGGCACTACCTGGGAGGGGGATGTGTGGCATTAGCTTTGAAGGGGTGCTGTGTGGAATTACCTGTAAGGGGGGCTGTGTGGCACTATCTGGGAGGGGGGCTGTGTGCCACTACCTGGAAGTGTAGGGAGTAGCTGCATGGCACTATGTACAGTGGGCACTAAATTTATGGGGGTACAAACTGGGGGCCTAACTTCTTTATGGGGCCATAAACAGTGCCTAACTTCTATATGGGGGCACAAAGTGACGTTTTCTGCCATTTTACTAACGCCTTTAGTTCCCCCGCAAAGGGGCCCACTAATTCTGTGTCGCCCAAGGGCCCACATAAACCCGGAGCCGGCCTTGAACTGTATTTACAAAGAAAATACATTCTGGTAATCAGAATACGTTAGTTTAAGTTAGAATATTGTGATCTCTAAACCATAGCCATTGACCATTGTTGCACACACACTGATGTTTTTTCACTAGAACAAAAGGGATTAGTGTCATATATATTTAATTTAATAGCAAAAAGCCAAAAGGACAAAACACATTTTATATATACAGTATATATATATATATATATATATATATATATATATATATATATATATGGATAAACGGTATATGTAAAACATAAAACCATAAGCGAGTTCCCAGTATAGATATTATAATAAGTACATGATGCCTCAAACTAAACATGATCTCAATCTCAATAACACAACAATAAAGGAATGGCAGCAACAACTGCAAATTTATATCCGTGACATCAACCAACGTGTCTCAAATCTCCTAAAAATTTGACACAGCTGCTAAGGCACTTGTAAATAATTAACAAGTCATTCCAAGTTGGAGAAAGGTGCCCATCTCAAGAAATCAAAACCTATTTGCAAAGCTTAACAGATACTACAGATAGTCAAAAAGGGCTATTTTCGGAAATGCAGATGATAACACCATGAAACCTCTTGAAGCTGGAATTATCTTGCCTGAAGCTTTAGGTCCCTCTAGAGAGGTGCAGAAACCAAGTCGTTTTATATTACTCTCCTCTTTATAGTTTAATATGGATAATGGAATTTGCATTCCTATGAAAGATAGCAGCTCCAGTAGTATAAGTTTGCCAGAAGCATAAAATAAAATATAAATACTTGAATCAATTTCCAGCCATGAAGGCTCAAAAAGCAATTTAGCAACTATTGTGGTATTCATGTGGATTTGATAAATGGTGTATTGCAGTGTACTTCATTCTGATCTATGGTGTTACAGTGACTTATCTCATATTCTATTGCATTTTTAAGAAATATATAGCCTTTAATTCTCATACCACATGGTCACTTACTATATACCCTTCTTAATATCTTATCAGCCATACATTGTATAGCATCTTATTGGCCCAGTGCTACCAAATGTCAATCAGAATTAATATAACACTGATATATAAGAATTTATTATATAGCTACTTCCACATTAAAACATGAAGATTACAATGTAGAAATTGTTAATAGCAACCGTTCAGAACCAGGCTCTTTTTAGCCTTCAAGACCAGACACAGTTTAGCCATTTTTAACACGCGTTACTTAAATGGTTATAACGTTTTTTAATTTTTGACAGCGACATGATTTTTGCACCATTTTTTCATGTACAATATATCATTTTTAGACTCAAAGGTTTAGCTTTATAAAATTTTTAGGCTTACAGTTTGAAAACAAAAATAGCAAACAAAGATACTTTTTTACTTTCTAGCTAATTTTTTTCTGGTAATAATAAAGTGTTACCCTAAAAGAGACTTTTAATTTGCGATAGTCATTGTCTAACATACATTTTAATATATTACATGTCTATTATAGGGTAATTTTAGCCAGAGCTAGAGCTACAATAATGATTGGGGGGGGGGACGACAACATCAATTTCTTTTGGGGGGACGGACATTTCTTATATATATATATATATATATATATATATATATATATATATAATTTTTTTGTTTTGTTTTTATTTTTTTACTATCTTTTTCACATTTATTTTTTTATTTTATTTTTTATTTTTTTTGTCATTATGGTATATCCCTAAAAAAATTGTGCAGACACCAAGACCCTTTTAAAGGTATGAGAAAGCATGTAGTGACGCAAAACAGTTGTTGCCTGCAAACTCACTGTACCTGCTACTATGTGCTTGTTTGAAATATAAAGGAACAAAGGAAATTTACCTGGGTGAGTGCCGCTCTTTTACTCTACTTTTGCAAAGCATTGTAAATTCTTCAAACAGAAGTATTCACCCCATTGGGGTTTTCCCTGTTTTGTTACATTACAACCTTAAATTAAAATAGATTTTTGGGGGTTTGTACCAATTTACACAACTTGTCTAGCACTTTAAAGTGAAAAATATTTTTTATTGTGATAGAAACAATAATTAACACAAAATAAAATGAACATTTGCATAAGTATTCAACCCCGGAAAGTCAATACTTTGTAGAAACACCTTTTTTTGCAATTACAGATAAAAGTCTCTTGGGGTATCTCTCTATTAGCTTAGCACATTTTTTTGCCCATTCTTCCAGGCAAAACTGCTCTATCTCCTTCAAATTAGATGGGTTGTATTGGCATACAGCAGTCAAGTCATGCCACAGATTCTCAATTGGATTGAAGTCTGGGTGTAATGCCGGGGTAGGGAGACAGACAGGTGAGCCCTAATCTACCCGCCACTCAGTCCCTGCCTACCTGCAATGGCCCGTCCTAGGCGACGGCGCACAACTGGGCGACGGTCCCCACGCTCACTATGTGCACGACAGACAAACAGACAAGGGTACACAGAAGCTAGGGGAACGGGGCAGTTGCCCACGGCAACACCATGAGCAACAAGAGTAGTGAACGAGCCGAGTCAAACGAGGAGTGTATGAGGTACCAAACGCAGAACAGGAGAGTAGTGAATGAGCCGAGTCAAACCAGGAGTGTACGAGGTAGCAAACGCAGAGCAGGAGAGTAGTGAACGAGCCGAGTCAAACCAGGAGTGTACGAGGTACCAAACGCAGAGCAGGATAGTAGTCAGTAAGCCAGGGTCTATATGGAGCAGAGGACAAAAGTACAAGCAGCAGCAGAGCCAGGAAACAGACAGAATCACAGGCAAAGGAGGAGCAGGAAGTGAAGGTACACATAGACAGAGGGCGGGAGCTAGCTCCGTCTGGCCAGGCTGTGATAGGCTCTCCCACTCCTCAGCCTCCCAGCCTGATTGGTAAAAGGAGGGGTCACTCGATCAGACTTAGGAGCAGGTGCAGACTGACTAACCACGGGCGTCGACACAGAAGCTGTGTCTGGCAGATCCTTTACACTGGGCTTTGACAAGGCCATTCCGAGACATTTAAATGTTTCCCCTTAAACCACTCCAGTTTAGTTATAGAAGTATCATAGGGTCATTGTCCTGCTGGAAGGAGAACCTCCATCCAAGTCTCAAATCTCTGGCAGATTGAAACAGGTTTTGACATTTTGTACATATGTTTCTCCTATTTTTTTTCCTATAGGGAAGCCTATAGAAAAAAAACAGAGGCAAAACAAACTCATACCTAGAGCATGCTGTGTTCTGTGAAAACAAAAAATGCCACTGACCCCTACAAAATCTCCACAAACCAAAATGCTGTGTATGTAGGATCTCTCATATTTTATTATAGACTTTACAGTAACATTTAGCCGCCGAGTTTCATTTTGGAAAAATCACAACGAAAAATACCACTGTAAACACGAGTAAGGCTCAGGTCATATCTCGTTTTTAATGCACATCGGTGGTACATGTCTGACGTATTCCCTGAGGTAAATTAAGACATGCCCATGGGCTCCGATGCACCCAGTGTATGCCAAAGAGTCTATTGGCATACAGTGAACCGGTATGTGTGGCAAAAAATAATAATTCACTGTATAGAATTGCTTGGTCTACCATGCTTTCTATGCAGTGGAGCACAGTAAAAAAAAATTATAAAGCGCAGTAAACGTTTTTTTCTACAATGGAAGTCAATGGACGATATATGCCACTGTATGCCATATCTTGGAGGCATATGTCAGAGGATGAGAAGTAAACTGAGCCGAAATGCTGCATGTGAATCCAGCCCAAAAACTAATCAAATGCAAGTACAAAAAAACATCATTTCAAAAATGGTATTAAAGGTAATCTGTCCCATTGAAAATACAGTTCAAGCTGCGGGTAACATGTAATAAAGGCGGGTGAGATTGGCAGACTGATGTATATTTTTGTGAGAGAAAATTTAGTGTAACTAACTAACTAAATAAATAACTAACTAATTAACCCCTCAATGTGGGTTTAGTAGTACAGTGGGTGGTCCTATACAGTGATTGGGAGGCTCTATTTAGTATTTGACAGTCTTTCCTGTATTAGTGTGAATACAAGCTGTAAATCACTGAGTAGGTCCACTTACTGGATTCCTAACCCCAGAAGGAGTAAAGGTTTACATGAATAAATTGCTAGTTATACTGAATCCCACAAAACTATATATATCAAGCTGCTCACCTACTCCTGCTATATAACATGCTGCCTGCAGATTTACACAGCATTTTCAGCATGACAGGTTTTCTTAAAACACACCACAAAGAAAAGCCACAAAAAATACTTTCAAGTTTTTACATGTTTTTTTTTTTTTTTTGTGGTATAGTCAAATCAAGGTACAGGGTAGATACATGATATGGCTTGACAGGTACCAGATTATCACACATTTTGCATTATTAAATGTTCATAGAATGTGCCGTTTATAAAACTGGCACCTTCCTTTGTGACAGAGGGGCATTTGGGGCCCCTAAAGAACCAGAGCCCAAGTGTCACTGCTACCTCTGCAAGACCTATAGCTTACTAAGTGTGGAGAACATAACATGCACTTCTATCACTTTGCTTTTCTTAAGCCTTATAATTGGTTATTTTACATGAATAAGAGGACTAGCTGAAAAAAATAAAATACCGGCCAACCCCTTTTAATCTTCTGATTTTGTGAGATTCTTTAATATTTTGCAGTATACTCTTACTAGACTATAAAACCCTACTGATGCCAGGTTAAAGAAATATTACACTATAAACACAAGAAAAAAGTAATAGTGTAAAAAATAACTTTCCCATTAAGTTACATAGAAACTAGAAAAAAAACATACCAAGTCTCCTTTTTCTCCTTTGTTACCATCAACACCAGGTTCTCCCTGTTACCAAACAAAAGATATGTTTAAATAACAGTTCTCTAGTGATAAATAAATGAAATACTGTATGTGATCAACAAAAATCTATTCATATAATTATAAAACCTTAATGTACATTTTGTATTAAAATTGCAGAAAGAAAGGCCATACTTACTAACACATATTCAGGTTAAAGTACCAGTTTAAAATCCAGATAAGTCACTGGCACCTTTAAGAATCCTTATCTATATGCAATTGTAATACTGAGCAGCCATCCCTATTCTGAATGGTAGGTACATGTATGTGAGTAGCTTTAGTGTATTTGTTTCCAAATCCCTCATATAACACTGTAGCTTGTCTGCGCGCGGATGGGAATTCATATTTTAATTTTGCCTGTGTAGGCTCTGTTAAGGTTTACGTCTATGACCGATCTATGGTGGATACTAATGGGTCTCATTGACTTTAATTTATTCAGTTGTTTAAGTGGGTAGACTACGTTATCCTGCTAGTCAAAAGCAGTGGGAACTTGATGCAATGGGAATGGTAATGGCAACATTTCTCTATGTATTTCTTTAAAAATGATTGAGTAGAATAAAATAGAAATATGTCAGTGTGAATTCATAAAATATTAGGCTCAATAGGAGTTATATAAATATGTATGCAGTATGCTCTTATGCTCATCCTAATGCTGGCTGCAGGCACACAGAACTAGTGAAGAGAAGATATATTATGAAATTATTAACTCAGTATTTTGGATTACTTTTAATCCAAAGGTAGACAACTACCATAAGGCCAGGATCATACATACTGTTTTAATGCAGTTTTTGTGGCAGTTTTTGGCAAAAAGTGGAAACGAAAGAAAGGAGATGCATCAGTCTTTTCCTTATACCTTTCCTTCCTTTTGGATCCACTTCTGGCTTTGGCTCAAAACATCGAAAACTGCCACAAAAACTGCATCAGAACAGTGTGTGTGTGATCCTGACCTGAATGATGTATTACTAGGCTCTGGAAAGTGTTCTTTGGTAAAACACATGAACATACTGTAAATACATGAAGATATCACTTCACAAGTAATGTTATTTTATTATTAGAATTTTATTATACATTTTATTTAAACTAGTATCCAATGGTCTGGAATTTGTGCTGGCACAGGAACCTCAATAAAAAAAAAGTAAGACTAAATCAAAAGTATTTTTAAGATCAAAATACAGAAGTAAATTTGTTTGAACTCATATTTTCGATTTACCAAAAGAAAAAAAAAATACAGAGATATTTCAACATTTAATTCTCAAATTAGGCTTTAAAGTTGAGATGTGTATGGTCATCATATTCATCCAATTTCCAAAGGAACAATAAATGTTTTTATCCTCACTTTTTTAGATCACTATGTTAAAGACATGTGAAACTAATGACCAATGCTTAGCTTTGAAGAATGAAACTATTTTTATGGCAAATTTATTGATCATCTTGAAGTTTTAAATCGAATATAAAAACACACCGCTAACATGGAGGGACTACAGCTACTTTTTACCAAAATCCCTCTGTCCATTTTTTAAACATTATCA
Source organism: Rhinoderma darwinii (assembly GCF_050947455.1). Taxonomy (NCBI): domain Eukaryota; kingdom Metazoa; phylum Chordata; class Amphibia; order Anura; family Rhinodermatidae; genus Rhinoderma; species Rhinoderma darwinii. Next base: position 191,286,300 of record NC_134690.1, on the reverse strand, counting down.
ATAGATCTGAATTAATAAATGTTTTATATTGCTCCGCACATTAGCTTCCACTCATACATTTCACGATTGTACGTTATCTTATTTGCTTGTATATTTAGTTGATTGTTCAATGGCAATGTGTAAATGAAAAACTGCTGAAGAACAGGGACTTGCATGAAAAGTAAATTTTTTTCGCCTATTATTATTGTTATTATTTATTTTCAGGGCGCTGTACAGCTATGTCCACCCTTACCTTTGTTTGAATTTGGTTAAGGACTCCAATTTCTCATGAAACCAATTCAATTAAATATTGCAACATCCTAGAAAAACTTTTGAAAACTGCAATTCGCATCACAACCAGTGTGTTGCCACACATTGACCTACTGTATATAGCATAGACATCTCATGACTCAATTTTTTTTTCTCAAAGCTTGTCATCTCACATTACATATCTCACAATATGTGAAGAATCGAGGAAAGGTAATGATGTACATATGAAAGAGGGTTTAAGCGAATAACTTAAGACAATAAACAAGTGCAATAAACATGAGCTTAATAAATGACAAGCTGGTACAGAAGGAGAGAAGACCCTGCCCGCATTGGCTTACAATCTACAAAGGAAGGAGACAGTAGGTGAGGGTAGAAGATGTTCATCTAGTAGACTAGTGGCAGCAGGGTTATTACAGGTTGTAAGCTTTTCTGAAGAGGTGGGTTTTCAGGTTGCTTTCAAAGGTTTCCATGGTTGGAGAGAGACTGATTTGTTGGGGTAGCAAGTTCCAGAGTATGGGGGATGCATGGGAGAAATCTTGGAGAGGATTACGTGAAGAGTAGATCAGAGAGCAAAGGAGGAGTTATTATTAGAAGCGAACATTACATGTGTATGGAGAGGACAGGTGGTGGAAAGCATGACATATATGTCATTGTGAATATTTTCAACTGAATTAGTTGGACAATGAGTAGCCAGTTAGGGCACGTTCACACGTGGCAGAGTTTTTCCGCTGCAAATGTTGGTGTAGATTTGGGGCAATTACACAACGAACCTGCATGGACATTTGCATATTTGACAGGTAATTCAGACGTTGCAGAAAACACAGCGGACTTGCCACAGATTTCAGTTTTTGCATTGCAAAGGCTGAAATACGCAGTGAAATTTTGCTTCTTCTCCGCAACAGACGGTGCATGGAGGGAAAATTCTGCACCGCAGCCTATGGTCCGCAGCGGAGTTTTCCGCAATGTCTGAACTAACTTGCCTAAAAATGTATTGAAACAAATGTAAAAAATGGCCGCTGGAGAATTCCACTGCGGACTGTCTGCTGCGGAATTCCACAGCCATTCCACCATGTCTGGCCATGCCCTTACGGGATTAACAGAGGGGAGAAGCAGAGGATGAACGAGGGGAGAGGTAGATTAACCGGGCAGCACAGTTAAAGATCGATTGGAGGGGTGCAATAGTTGCAGAAGTTTAGGCGGGTGATGAATCTTATGTTCAGTCTCATACATTACATTTTTGACATAATTATTTAAATTTTATTGGAAATGAAAAATGAATAATTCATTACTTTGTCCTTTTTTGGGTGAATCTATTCCATTGCTTAAATTAGTGTTTGTGAAACTGGCCCCTATAAAAAACATCAAAACTAATGTAAGTAATGTATGTAATCATTAGCAAGTGGACCCAGTGAACACATTTTAAATGGATGTTCTTAAAATATTGACAATATTAAATCGTTTAATATTATTGAGTCGTATTTGCAATCAATATAATTTGCTTTATTTACACAAATACACATAACATAACCAAATCCATAAACAAGGGCATAGCATGACATAAATATAAATATTTTTATAAGGAATTTATATTCATTTGCTGAACTGTACGGTGATACAGTAGCATTTGTTACATGTTAGATTCTAGTTTAATACCTTATGATGCACAAATTTTAAACTAACAAATAGTTCTTAACTTTCAAGCAGCTGTTTGCATGGTTGCATAATTTAAGTTTTTGGTCAATGTGGCTTCCTGGTACATTCAGCTGCTTAGATGTCAACATAACTTGCGACAACAGAGCTCAGAGGAAAGATTCTATCAGACTAATGCAGTGTTGCTATTGCTGTTGCTATTCCCAGTGTACACTAAATTTTAGAATCTTTTATACAATTTGCATGTTTTGCATAAAATGCACATCATGTGGGAAACACTATGTTACTCATTGCAATTTTACATATATATATATATATATATATATATATATATACACTACCATTCAAAAGTTTGGGGTCACCCAGACAATTTTGTGTTTTCCATGAAAACTCACACTTATATTTATCAAATGAGTTGCAAAATGACTAGAAAATATAGTCAAGACATTGACAAGGTTAGAAATAATGATTTTTATTTGAAATAATAATATTCTCCTTAAAACTTTGCTTTCGTCAAAGAATGCTCCATTTGCAGCAATTACAGCATTGCAGACCTTTGGCATTCTAGCTGTTAATTTGCTGAGGTAATCGGGAGAAATTTCACCCCATGCTTCCAGAAGGCCCTCCCACAAATTGGATTGGCTTGATGGGTACTTCTTGCGTACCATTCGGTCAAGCTGCTCCCACAACAGCTCTATGGGGTTGAGATCTGGTGACTGCGCTGGCCACTCCATTACAGATAGAATACCAGCTGCCTGCTTCTTCCCTAAATAGTTTTTGCATAATTTGTAGGTGTGCTTTGGGTCATTGTCCTGTTGTAGGATGAAATTGGCTTCAATCAAGCTGTAATGAAGGGGTAGGGAGACAGACAGGTGAGCCCTAATCTACCCGCCACTCAGTCCCTGCCTACTTGCAACGGCCCATCCTAGGCGACGGCGTACAACTGGGCGATGGTCCCTACTCTCACTATGTGCAAGACAGACAGACAGACAAGGGTACAAAGAAGCTAAGGGAAAAGGGGCAGATGCCCACGGCAACACCGTGAGCAACAGAGTAGTGAACGAGCCGAGTCAAACCAGGAGTGTACGAGGTACCAAACGCAGAGCATGAGAGTAGTCAGTATAGCCAGGGTCAATATGAAGCAGAGGACAAATAGTACAAGCAGCAGCAGCAGAGCCAGGAAACAAGCAGAATCACAGGCAAAGGAGAAGCAGGAAATGAAGGTATAAATAGACAGAGGGCGGGAGCTAGCTCCGTCTGGCCAGGCTGTGATAGGCTCTCCCACTCCTCAGCCTCCCAGCCTGAGTGGTGGAAGAAGGAGTCACTCGATCAGACTTAGGAGCAGGTGCAGATTGAGTAACCACGGGCGTCGACACAGAAGCTGTGTCTGGCAGAGCCTTTACACAAGCGCTGTCCACAGGGTATGGCATGGCGTTGCAAAATGGAGTGATAGCCTTCCTTATTCAAAATCCCTTTTACCTTGTACAAATCTCCCACTTTACCAGCACCAAAGCAACCCCATACCATCACATTACCTCCACCATGCTTGACAGATGGCGTCAGGCACTCTTCCAGCATCTTTTCAGTTGTTCTGCATCTCACAAATGTTCTTCTGTGTGATCCAAACACCTCAAACTGCGATTCGTCTGTCCATAACACTTTTTTCCAATCTTCCTCTGTCCAATGTCTGTGTGCTTTTGCCCATATTAATCTTTTACTTTTATTAGCCAGTCTCAGATATGGCTTTTTCTTTGCCACTCTGCCCTGAAGGCCAGCATCCCGGAGTCGCCTCTTCACTGTAGACGTTGACACTGGCGTTTTGCGGGTACTATTTAATGAAGCTGCCAGTTGAGGACCTGTGAGGCGTCTATTTCTCAAACTAGAGACTCTAATGTACTTGTTTTGTTGCTCAGCTGTGCAGCGGGGCCTCCCACTTTTCTTTCTACTCTGGTTAGAGCCTGTGTGTGCTGTCCTCTGAAGGGAGTAGTACACACCGTTGTAGGAAATCTTCAGTTTCTTGGCAATTTCTCGCATTGGAATAGCCTTCATTTCTAAGAACAAGACTAGACTGTTGAGTTTCACATGAAAGCTCTCTTTTTCTAGCCATTTTGAGAGTTTAATCGAACCCACAAAAGTAATGCTCCAGAATCTCAACTAGCTCAAAGGAAGGTCAGTTTTATAGCTCCTCTAAACAGCAAAGCTGTTTACACGTTTGGAATGGCCCAGCCAGAGCCCAGACCTGAATCCCATTGCAAATCTGTGGGGTGACCTGAAGAGGGCTTTACACAGGAGATGCCCTCACAATCTGACAGATTTGGAGCGCTTTTGCAAGGAAGAGTGGGCAACAATTGCCAAGTCAAGATGTGCCATGCTTATAGACTTCTACCCAAAAATACTGAATGCTGACGTAAAGTCAAAGGATAATTCAACAAAGTATTAGTTTAAGGGTGTGCAGATTAATGCAACCGCATTTTTTTTCCACCCTAAAAGATTTCAGTTTGTTTTTCAATGGAATTGTACAGATTATATATATAAAAGCAAAGGATCGGAGCAGCACTGTGAACAAATGCCTGACTAGGCTGGTGCGGGGCTTCAAAGATAAAGGAGTGACCTCTCCTTATGTGTTGGATAATCAAAAAAGAGAATGTGAAGCAGCACTCAAATAAAGTGAATTTATTCATCCAACATGGAACCAGAACGTTTCACCTCCTCTATGAAGGCACTTTCTAGACTTTGAGTGCTGCTTCACGTTGTCTTTTTTTGGATATATATATATATATATATATATATATATATATATATATATATATATATATATATATATATATGTATGGTAGTACTTTAAACTGTACCCATATTGTTATTTTAGGGTTGGTATTTATGCAGTATTACATTTTCCCATCTGTGACATTTGCAGATTGCAGTGACAAATAGCATATATTTGATGCCCTGTCTTGATAGCACTGCTAAATATAATTAGCGCCATTAGAGCTGCAATACCAAACATAGCCACTAACAAATGTGATAAGGTTTTAAAGAGGCCCTAGATTATAAATCGTAAACGACTTATACCTCCTTTAAATGCTATTTAACTCTTTTGAGTATTTAGATGCTTTTTCCATATAAAATGTACTAAATACCACATCTTCATTGTGGCTAGTTAACATTACTTGTTGCTACCATAAGGCTGAAGTTATAATGTAAGTTAAAATGCGGTTTGGTACGTCCTTTGTACATATTGTAAAATGAACTGAATGCTCTAGAAAGATCTAAGAAGCAGAAATAATAGATATGTCATAAAAGTCCGATCAGTGTGTCATTGTGCCTCTTGCATTTTGGATTCCTCATCCTGTGTGTATTTTTCCCCAGATATAATGGAGAGGTAGAGTTGTAAAGCATTGCCACCTATTCCTACAAGAATGGGATTTGAAGTAAATTTCCACAGTCTAGAATAAATTTAAAAAAATGGGCCAGGGCAGCTCAAATCAGGGAACTACTTAACTTAGGAGAGGATGAGTGGTTATGGGACATTATACCTTAAGAAGATACTGTATACTGGTTGGAAAGTTGGTAACATTTAAAAAGGTACAGTTGCAAGAATAAGATAACCCTTTGGAATGACCTTTATTTCTGCACTGATTACTAATAAAATGTGGTCTAATCCACTATCTAACACAATCTAACTAAACTAATAACACATAAACAGTTGTACTGTGCATGTCTTTTATTGAGCACATTGAGTAAATATCTACAGTGCAGGGAGAAAAAGTGAGTGAACCTCTGTTTGCTAATGTCTTCTCCAAGAGCTAATTGTCAAAAGATGTTTAAATTAAGGAGATGGGATTGGAAGTGTGAGTTTCCCAGGTGCTTTGCCCATTAGATAAAGGCAAGCAAAGCCTGGTTACTGATAAATCTATTCTTCTCAAGAACGACTGGTTAGCGTGAACTATGCCTTGAGGCAAACAACTTTCAGAAGACCTCAGAAGACATGTTTTAGAGACACACATAGCTGGAAAAGGCCACAAAAGCATTGCTGAAGACCTGGGTGTACAACGATCCACAGCTTGATCACTCCAAGAGCACAATGGGCAATCCTGAAAGAGGTGAGAAAGAACCCAAAGATAACAGCAAAATACCTACTGAAGATTCTACAAACGGCAAAAACCTCTACTCATGTGTCCACTATAAGAAAAACACTGAAAAAGAATGATGTTCATGGAAGGACACCACGAAGGAAGATGCCGCTGTCCAAAAAAAAAAAACATTGCAGCCTGTCTCAAGTTTGCTCTAGACCACCTGGATGTTCCACAATGATTCTTGGAAAATATTTGATGAGCAGAAGTTTAACTTTTTTTACACAAATGTATAACATTTGGAGGAAAAAGAGCACTGCACACCAACAACGAAACCTCATCCCAACTGTGAATCATGGTAGAGGGAGCATCATGGTTTGGGGCTGCCTCTGGGCCTGGATGCCTTGCGGTTATTAGGGTATGTGCACACGACCTATTTTCAGACGTAATTCAGGCGTTTTACATCTGCTTGCAATGGGTTTTACGTTGTTCTGTTTAGACGAGGTGTAATTTTACGCCCGCGTCAAAGTGCAGGACACTTCTTGGGAAATTTTTGGAGCCGTTTTTTATTGACTTAATTGAAAAACAGCTCCAAATACGTCCGTAATGGACGCCGCGAAAACGCGTGCACTTGCAAAAGCATCTGAAGTTCAGGAGCTGTTTCACCTGAAATCAGCTCCGTAATTTCAGACGTATTTTGCGTTTCCGTGTGAACATACCCTTAAGGTAACAATGAATTAGAATGTGTTAAAATATTTTACAGGAAAATGTAAGGGCAGCAGTCCGTGACCTCAAGCTGAAGAGACGTTGGGTGATGTAACAAGACAATGACTCAAATCACACAAGTAAATAAACTAAAAAATGGTTGAAAAATAAGATTTGTGTTTTAGAAGGGCCAAGTCAGAGTTCTGACCATAAAGAGATTCTTTAGCATGACCTGAGGAGGACATTGCACGCAAGTCATACCAGAAATATTAATGAACTGAAACACATTTGCAGTGAGGGATGGTAAAAAAAAAAATCATCCTCAATGTTGTGTAAGTCTTATTTGCAGATACAGGAAACATTTAGTGATTGCTGCTAAAGGGGGATCTACAGGTTATTAAATTTAAGGATTCATTTACTTTTTCTTCCTGCATTATCGATGTTTACTCAATGTGCTCAATAAAAGACATCAACAGTATAACTATTTGTGCGTTATTAGTTTAGTTAGATTGTGTTTTTCTATAATTGTGACTTAGATAAAAATAAGACCGAATTGTATTAGTAAAGGGTTCACTTACTTTTTCTTTACTAAATATATATCTATTTTATCCAGATGTCTGAGACACCTCTGCTACATTAAATCTTTAGCCCGTATTTTATTTAAGTTCTGTCTGCTCGGCTTTCAAAGTATTTTGGAATTTGCGGGAGCTAGAGACACTTTTAAAAGAAAAGATTTTTTCATAAGTTTACACTCCAAATCAGAAAATACACTTTATGGCCAAAAGAATGTGAAAACCACTCTGAATTATTGAGTTCAAGAGTTTAAGCCATACCCATTGCAAAGAGGTACATAATATCAAGCGCACAGCTGTGCAATCTCCATTGTCAAGCATTGTCATTAGTATAGGGTTAAACTGAAGAGATTTAGATGTGTCATTGTCATAGGAGGCCACCTCTGTAAGTCAGTTGGTGAAATTTCTGGTCTGCTAGATATGCCCTGGTCAACTGTAAGTGTTATTATTGTGAAGTGGAAGCATCTAGGAATAACGAGACCATTCAACATGTCTTCTGTTGCATAACGGAGTTCCAAATTGCGTCAGGAAGAGCTGCGCGTCAGGAGCTTTATGAAATGGGTTTACATGGTCAAGCAGCTCCACAAAAGCCTCTGATCACCATATGTAATGCCACGAGTGGGCTGGAGCAGTGTAAAGCACGCCAACCACTGGACCCTGGAGAAGTGGAGATGTGTTCTCTGGAGTAATGAATCACGTTTCTCTATCTGGAAATCTGATGGATGAATCTGGGGTTGCCAATGCCAGGGGAACGCTACTTAGTGCCTATTGTAAAATATTGTCTAGGAGGGATACTGGTCTGGAGCTGTTTTTTAGGATTTAGGATATGCCCCTTATTTCCAATGAAGGGTAATGTTAATTCTACAGCATAAAAATATATTTTAGACAAGTGTATGCTTCCAACTTTGTGAAAACAGTTTGGGGAAGGCTCTTTCCTGTTCTTGGCATGACTGTGCCACTGTGCATAAAGCGAGGTTCATAAAGACATGTTTTGACCAGTTTGATGGGTTTAATGTCAGGGCTCTGTGAAGACCACTCGAGTTCCTCCACACTAAACACCTTTGGAATGAATTGCATGGTTTATTGTGCAGCCCAGGCCAAATAGTAGGATTGTTCCTCAGGATGTAACCACATTATGTTAGATCTGCATAACAGGAGAAAACCAGCTGCAGCACCAAACAAAAATGTCACATTTTTGCAATAAATTATTAAATAAAGTCAGCTAGACTCTACCAGTTCCCATTTGTATGATCGGTAGCCCATATATCCTTATATTCTCCTAAATTTTTGTCAAAGCTTTTATGATAATTAGTGTGTGGCTGATAAATCACACACATAGTGCAGTTGATCTTGACGATAATTGCAAATAACATAAGTATTATTATTATACTCACAAGTATATAAGTATACAGGATACACTAAAATTGCAAATAAAATTATACACTCTGTCCAAGGTCTTATCTCCTGCCCAACCATGCAATTTTAGAAAGTATGAGAAAGTATTTTTGATTTTGTTTTACTTTATCTATTCTTTACCGTGCTTCAACCTCATGCAACAAAAGATTTCGAGTTGTACAGAGCCATAATACGTAATAGGGTGATGTTTGGAGGAACCATATGGCGAGACACAGACTGCCTATAGCTTGGTAACACAGAACTGTAGGGACAGAATCCGTGCACATGGCTCTGCTGTGCTTATGAGTCTGTTTGTATAAGGATATGATATGTAGAAAGATATATAAAAAGTTTGCAACATGTGACTTCTTTCGATATTCATCCCACCTGAGAAACAATTCCGTATCAAGTTTGCATATTCATCCCATTATTTTTTGTCCCATAATCCCAAAACATGTTTTTTTTTTTTTTTGTTTTTTTTAAATGGAATTGGTCATTGAGCCACTGTGTCTGAGGGTATGGAAATTAGATTGTAAACTGAAACAATATGATCAGCATTGAAATTGGGAAGTAAAACAAAATTGCGCAACTAAAGTACTTCGAAATGGTCATCCAAAATATGTATGGTTTCACATATTCTTAGTATTAATCAAACATCGGTGCAAAGATTTGTAACAAACATATCTTGTCCTAGGAAAACGGATGTTTTCATACGTGCAATACTTCTAAATGATACAAATAATATAAGAAATAATAACTTAGCTGCTTAGAGACTTATTCTAGATAGAATAATCTATACATTACCTATTGAATTTTTATTAAATAGAATTAAAATTTAGCATTTAAGCATCACATTCATTGGATATACTGTAGATGTCATTTTGGCCAACAGCACAAAATAACAATGGATTTTGGATATGTTTCCTCATTTCCCTGTCCAGCTATAATTTAACATACAGTACCTTCTAGCAGAAAGAGCTAGTGTCTGTAAATGTAAGTGAACTGTTTCTTTTACCTATTGTTGCTGGATCCTCTGGTATTTTAAAATACAAAAGTAAAATCCAGCCTGCACCTACACTTGCTACACTTTGAGGCTAGATTCACACACAGCGTTTACGATGGTGACTTTTCTTGCAGCATCTTTTAGCAAATTTTTTTCCCAAAAAGTGATGTTAGTGTAAAGTCTATGGTAAAATATGAAAAAGCCCACATACACAGTTATTTTTTTTTACAGTATGACGTTATTTCTGGAAAAAAAGTCTTTACAAAATTACACTAAGTAAAAAATAACGCATGTGAAAAACTTTATTTAAAAACGCATGAAATGCATACCCTTTTAACATACATTTTAAAACGCTTAAAAAAAAGTGTGTAATAAAAAGGGTTAGAGTAAAATAATGACATATTACAACAGGTGCAACCACTATGGAATACTGGTAATAGGACACTTCTATTTTTAAGGTTTAGGTCAGTACCTTCTATTAGATTATTCCTACGAAAATCGTGAGGAGCTTAACCCCTTAAGGACGCAGCCACTTTTGGACCATATGACACAGCCTCATTTTTTAAATCTGACATGTGTCACTTTATGTGGTAATAACTCTGGAATGCTTTTACCTATCCAAGCGATTCTGAGATTGTTTTCTCGTGACATATTGTACTTTATGTTTGTGAAAAAATGTGGTCGATAAATTCAATATTTATTTGTGAAAATCACCAAAATTTAGAGAAAATGTGCAAAAATTTGCATTTTTTTAAAATTCAAATGTATCTGCTTGTAAGACAGATAGTTATACCACACAAAATAGTTACTAGTTAACATTTCCCATATATCTACTTTATGTTTGCATCATTTATTGAACATCCTTTTATTTTTCTAGGATGTTACAAGGCTTATAAGTTCAGCAGCAATTTCTCATATTTCCAAGAAAATTTGAAAAGGCTAGTTTTAGGGAACAGTTCAGATCTGAAGTAGCTTTGAGGGCCTTATATATTAGAAACCCCCACAAATCACCCCATTTTAAAAACTGCACCCCTTAAAGTATTCAAAACAGCATTTAGAAAGTTTCTTAACCCTTTATGCGTGACACAGGAATTAAAGCAATGTGGAAGGGAAATTTGCAAATTTCATTTTTTTTGCAGAAATTCCATTTTAATCAATTTTTCCTGTAATACTGAAGGTTTTTACAAGAGAAACACAACTGAATATTTATTGCCCTGATTCTGCAGTTTTTAGAAATATTCCGCATGTGGCCCTAGTGCGCTAATGGATTGAAACACAGGCCTCAGAAGCAAAGGAGCACCTAGTGGAATTTTCGGCCTTAATTTTCTTAAATTATATTTCAGGCACCATGTCAGGTTAGAAGAGGTCTTGTGGTGCAAAAACAAAGGAAGCCCCCCAAAAGTGACTCCATTTGGGAAACTACACCCCTAGAGGAATTCATCTAGGGGTGTAGTGATCATTTTGACCACACAGGTATTTCATAGATTTCATTAGAATTGGGCAGTGAAAATGAAAAATTACATTATTTTTCAATAAGATGTAGCTTTAGGTCAAAATGTTTCATTTTCTCATCAAATAAAGGAGAAAAAGCACCATAACATTTGTAAAGCAACTTCTCCAGAGTACGGAAATACCACATATGTGGTAATAAACCACTGTATGAATACACATCAGGGCTCAGAAGAGAAGGCACGCCATTTAGATTTTGGAGCGCTGATTTTGCTGGTTTGATTTCTCTGCACCATGTTGCATTTGTAAAGCTCCTAAAGGTACCGGTACAGTGGTAACTCCCAAAAAGTGACTCCATTTGGGAAACTACACCCCTAGAGGAATTCAACAAGGGGTGTAGTGAGCATTTTGACCCCCCAGGTGTTTCATAGATTTCATTAGAATTGTGCAGTAAAAATTAAAAATTACATTTTTTTCCACTAAGATGTAGCTTTAGGTGAAAATGTTTCATTTTCTCATCAAATAAAGGAGAAAAAGCACTGTAACATTTGCAAAGCAACTTCTCCAGAGTACGGCAATACCCCATATGTGGTAATAAACCACTGTATGAATACATATCAGGGCTCAGAAGGGAAGGAGCGCCATTTGGCGAGCAGATTTTGCTGGATTGGTTTTTCTGCACCATGTCGCTTTTGCAAAGCCCCTTGGGTACCAGTACAGTGGAAACTACCCAAAAGTGACTCTATTTGGCAAACTACACCCATTGAGGAATTCATCTAGGGGTGTAGTGAGCATTTTGACCCCACAGGTGTCTCATAGATTTTATTAAAAATGGGCAGTGAAAATGAAAAATTACATTATTTTCCAATAACACGTAGCATTAGTTCAAAATTTTTCATTTTCTCAACAAATAAAAGAGAAAAAGCACCCCAACATTTGTAAAGCAACTTCTCCGGAGTACGGAAATACCCCACATGTGGTCATAAACTGCTATTTGTACACACAGCAAGGCTCTAAAGGGAAGTAGCGCCATTTAGTATTTGGAGTGGAGATTTTATAAGATTCGTTTTTTGACACCATGTTGCATTGAGCTATAGTACCAGTACAGTGGTACCCCCGAAAAATGACCGCATTTTGGAAACTAGATCCCTCAAAGAATTGATCTAGGGGTGTAGTGAGCATTTTGACCGCACAAGTGTTTTGCAAAAATGAGTAAACAATAGATGTTGCAGATTGAAAATTGCTTTTTTCCACAGATATGCCATTTCAGTGCCCAATGTGTTGTGCCCAGCTTGTTCCACCATAGACACACATCCCATAAATTGTTAAGCGGGTTCTCCAGAATACAGTAATACCCCATATGTGGTCATAAATTGCGGTTTGGGTACACTGCCAGGCTCAGTTGGACCACCATTTGGCTTTTGAAGCGCAGATTTTGCTTGGTGTTTTACCAGTATTTCAGCTTATAATGCGGGGGCATATGTAAGCTGGGCGGAGTACATCAGGGTATATGTAAGCTGGGCGGAGTACATCAAGGGCATATGTAAACTGGGCGGAGTGCAACAGGTCACGATAGGATGATGTAATAATGGGGTGAATGAAAAATCCATGAATTGGTGTGGTACGCTTTGAACCAATCCTTTATACACAGGCCGGGTTTATTGGGTATTATACAAAATATCTGCGCACCAGTATTGCCTTATATTTGACTTCTTCACTAGCCCTATAAGCCGCACAAGGCCCTAAAATTTCCTCATCTCTCGCTGCATCTACAGGGTCCACCTGTGGGGTCCAGCAAATGATGATGTTGGGTATTTAGTGAAATTCTACTGTACCTAAAAATGAATCTGGACCGTCATTTTGCATCATTGCGTTTTGAGAGTCATAACGTGTTATTTTTCCGTTAACGGAGCTGTGTGAGGGCGCATTTTTTGTGGAATGAGCTGTAATTTTTACTGGTTCCATTTTGGGGTACATGCGATTTTTTTATCACTATTTATTCCATTTTTTGGGAGATGAGGAAACCAAAAAACAGCCATTCTAGCACGTTTCTTTTTTGTTTTTTTCTACATTGTTCACCGTGCAGTATAAATAACATGTTAACTTTATTCTGCGGGGCGATACGATTACAGCGACACCAAATTGATATCGTTTTTTTACGTTTCACTACGTTCCCACAATAAAAATACTCTTTTCTAAAAAAATCATGTTTTAGTGTCGCCATTTTCTGACAGCCATAACTTTTTTATTTTTTAGTTGATATTGCTGCAGGACGGCTTGTTTTATGCGTGACGAACTGTAGTTTCTATTGGTACCATTTTGAGTTAGTTGCAACTTTTTGATCACTTTTTATTACATTTTTTTTTGAGACAAGATGACCAAAAAATAAAATGCTGTTATTGTTTTTTATTAAAAAAAATTACGTTGTTCTCCGTGCAGTAAAAATAATGTGATATTTTTATAGATCGGGCCGTTCCAAACGCGGCGATACCTATTATGTATAGTTTTTTTTTCATATTTTCATTTTTGTTCTAATAATAAAGGAGTTGATCAGGGAAACAGGGCAAGTGTTGTTTTTATTAGTTAAAACTTTTATTTATTTATTTTTCTTTAACATTTTTTCTTACTTTTTTCACTTTTTTTATTACACTGACCTGGGGACTTGAAGATCTGGTCTTCTGATCCCCGGTACAATACACTGCACTACTTATGTAGTGCAGTGTATCGTAACTGTCATTCTTCATTTGACTGTTAGCCTATTATGCCCTGCCTCGGGCAGGACCTAATAGGCTACTGTACCTGAGCAACCAGGAAGCCTAGTAAGGGCTTCCTGGTTGCCATAGCAACCATCGCCACCCACAATCCATCGCGGTGGGGGGCCCGTGGGGTACAGAGAGAGCTCACTCCCTCTGTCAACCACTTCAATGCGGCGGACGTCATTTACAGCCGCATTGAAGCGGTTAAATGGCTGCGATCGGCGGTAACAGCCATCGCAGCCATTGAAGCGGGATGTGAGCTGTGTATGACAGCTGACAGCCGCTGTATATAAAGCGCGCACAGCTCCTGTGACTATACGCCCTATTGCGGGAACGCACTTTGAATTTGGACGTACAGTCACGCCCAACAGCGGGAAGGGGTTAAAATACAGCTGAAAATCAGGAGCTGTTTTCCCTTGAAAACATCTCCGTATTTTCAGACATTTTTGAGTTTGTGTGTGAACATACCCTTACTCATTTCACCTTTTTTTCTGACACAGGCATTTGTGCACTGAAGTTGGAATTTTCAAGGCAGACTTACTTAATAATGCTATAAATTAATTTTTACCTACAGAGGGAAAACATTATTGGAAAACATTCATAAAAAGTGTAATTTTTCTTTTAGTTTTCTTTTATGAAAAAAATGGTTCTTTATCCTATGCGTCTGAAAATTCTGACTAAAACTTAAAATATTGTAGAAATGTCACAACATATATGAAATGTCTTATCTAGATTGTACTTGTGGTCTGACTTGGAGTAGACTCCATGTTGACGCTGTGATTAAACAGTTGGCTTACAACACTGGGTCCAGAGTTCAAACCCAACCAACCAAAGAGACCAATGGCATGGAGTTTATTTGCTATCTACATGCTTATGTTGGTTTCCTCCGGGTACTCTGGTTTCCTCCCACACTTCGAAAATCTAATCCTAGGTTAATTGGCCCACATGTGTGTCTGCGATAGGGAGATGAGATAGTGAGCCCCATTGGGGAAAGGGACAGATGTCAGTGATGATAATATCCGTACAGTGCTGCTAAATATGTTGACACTACACGTATATATGTAACAATAAATATATAGAAACACATTAAAAAAAATGTGTGCTGGTGCTTATGCCATGTTTCTGATGATTGATGGAAATAAACTATGTTTATAAATGTGCCCTTATATGTTTTTGTTCTTTTTTACTACTTTGGTATTATAATGTAGTCTTTCATGCTATTCTGTTATGTCAACATTATAGTTATTTCATTACAAAGGAGGAGGTCAATGTTGTACTCCAACCAGTGATTAAAATTCTTATCTAAAAATAATATAGTAAATATGATATACAACAGATAAGAAGCACCCTACAAAAATAAGTAATTAATTCCCATTTTTAAAGCTTATAGTCTCTACTACAGTAACAAATCAATACAAATGATAAATAATTATAGTAGTGCTTCAGCTCTAAAGACAATCAGCTCAGTAAAAAAAAAAATCTGAAAAATGGCCCATGTAAGAAGAAAACGTGAAGGTCAAAACATGTACAACATATATAAATGCATTGTTCTACTCCAAAAAAGGGAGATACATGTTAGACAGGCTGGACCCGGCTTATAGACTTCCCTTCCATCCAAGTCAAGACAGATTTATGAAGAAGATGAAAAAAATATATATGTCACAGACACTGCCATTGGGGGCCTTGCAACCATAAAGAGCATGGTGTTCTATTTAACATGACTGCAGTGTTCACAATGAAGAAAGATTTATCTATTAAATATAGATGAAGCAGCTCAACATAAATCTTTGATATATCTATATATAGCATCTCTCGGACTTCCCATGGTACACAGCAGTGATTGCTACTATTAACATCGATCATACTGTCCCAGCCATATGTTGCTGAAAGTCTAGACCTCTTGAGGACACCAATATTGCTGATAAGACCATTGCAATACCCGGATGTTTACACACTGGGGAACTTAATGCAGCAGAAGCTGACACTGTCAGTAGAAACACTTTGTAACAAGCAAATAGTGAGATTGTGAAGGACAGCTCGATATTATTTCTGGGAAGTACATCTTCACACAAATTCAAAGAAGAGAATAATCTGACCTAGCTGTAGATATAGAGGGATATTTTTATTTTATTTTAAATGGAAATAAATGGAATAGAAGGAAGGTAGGCATGTTACTTAACAAGTACTATAGAAAACGACAGAATAAAACAAGTGTTTGCTGTGGAATGGAGGAAAAAACAACAATGTACTACAGAGAAAATAGAAACACCAGTCGTTGCTGGATTTTCAGCACTAAATTGATTTTCTTTTTGTTGCAGCATCACTCAACAGAGTTTGTCAAATCTGCTTTCAGGCATATAAAGCTGGCTATACACATTAGATCAATGTCAGTCGAAATCATGTCCAGGATTAATAAAACATCACTGCTTTTTTAAAGAAACAGTGCCACAGAATGGAGCAGAGCTGCAATGCCACACACAACCTGTGGTCAGGTGTGGCAGTGTCTCTTGAAGAAAGCAGCGCTATTTTTCTACTCTTTGACAACCCATTTAAGTATCTGGGTATATAGCAGAACCATTGTCTGGTGCAAGTCTAGTATTGAAAAAAAAACATGACTAACAATATATATTCTGAGTAATATGGGTTTAAATAACCTTGTATGTCCTCACAAGAGCCTTCCCTCTCAACTGACCAAACATTGCATCTCACTGCTTACATGCCCTCAATACTCTCAAAACACGTTTAGGTCAAGTTTAGATACAGGCAGCAGAATCATCTGTATCTGTGCATGTGCTAAAAGCATTCAGCGCTGGCATATAAGAGCAGGTAGCTGGGGGGCAGTCGTGTGGCCAAATCACCTGAACGCCACCATCTTGAAAGCTATGGACACTGTTTATTAAACCAATCCAGAGAAAGCAGGGGTAAGCGTAGGGGTAAGTGATGGGGGTATTTACAGTTGCCTGTGTTATAACACATCAACATAGGGCATAAGAAAGTGGTCAACCCCTTTAATTTAAAATTAGACCTTTTGATTTAGCGGGGTTGTCTCCTTTTGACAATCCGTACTTGTTAAAAGGGTCCCTTGACAATAAGCAGTTTACAAATTGTTTCGCTGCTGGGATGCCCAACAATCAGTGGTTATCTGTGGGGAAGCCTGGAAGTAAGTGTTCAATTTCCCTGCAGCGCCATCACAGGGAAAATTAAGAATTACAGAGTGCCCATACATATCAGTGTATTGCCTGTGTATTGCAGAGTGAAAGACGCTCTTGTAACTGCTCTCTACTCTGGCCAAGAAATGAGGATCCTGAACAGAAGATCTTCCCATATTAACTCATAATTCCGTAATGGGGTATATGAAACGGGATTTTCTCCACTGGACAACTTCTTTTAGGATTACCCTTTAATTTTAGCCTATGGGAGCCAAGACCTTATATAAAGATTATTATTATTATTATTATTATTATTATTATTAGATTATGTTAACATCATTAAAATTTGTATTGAGATTGTGCATAATGTAACGTCTATGGCCGCTGCCCGTCGTTCTGACTTACCCCTTAACGGCCGCGTCCATGGACATGTGAGTTCCCTGCAGCATCGTCCTCCTGTGAGGCGTCGGAACTCACTTCCTGCTATCGAGACTGTCTCCAGAGGGCGCGCGCATGGTCTTAAAGGGCTAGTGTGCGCATAATTGCAGGAAGTCTGCAATCAAGCCCAGAATGCTACTGGACTATAAAAAGGGCTCTTCCCTCTTGTTCTTTGCCTGAGTGTTCTCCTAGTGTCTTCCAGTTCCCAAGTGTTTCCTGTATCCTATATCCCGTGCTGTCCTGGTCAAGTGCCGTGCTGAAGCTGTTGTCGTGTTCTGCTACTCCACACCTCACATCTACCTGCTGCCTGGTCCCAGCCGTGCCTGCCTTGCTACTGTCCAAGTTGCCAGAGGTACCCTTTCTGGACTATAGACTCTGTACTATACCTGTTTGGCCAGCTGCCATCACGCTACGCGGTACTGTCCAGTGGGTCCACACCCCACATCGTGACAGTACGCTCAGGCCATGGGCTGGTCAATTCAAGGGCATGTCACCCTCCCAAGCCATGCAGGCGTACCTGCAGGATCTCCGAGCAAGACAGGATCAACTTCTTGTGGCAGTGGACTCCATTGCACAGCAGCTGGGGATGCTGGCTGCTTTCCTTCCGGCTCCTATGCAAGCTCCTTAGTTCGACCAGCCTGCACCTCCTGGCAATTCCAGTTCGGATCCTCGGTTCTCGCTGCCATTACCTTCTCGGTTCCATGGAGACGCAAGTACGTGCTGAGGGTTTCTGAACCAATGCCATATCCATTTTACCCTGCACGCCCAAGCATTTCCGTTGGACAGAGCCAAGATCGCCTTCATCGTGTCTCTACTTGCCGGCAAGGCCCTGGCATGGGCGAACGCAATCTGGGAACGTCAGGGACCCGAGACTCAAGACTTCCAGGGGTTCGTACGGTTGTTCCTTACTGTTTCCAAGGAGCCAGGACGAGTCTCGTCGGCAGCCACTGCTATCTTTAACCTTCGTCAGGGGTACACCTCCGTGGGCGAATACACCATCCAGTTCCGGACCCTGGCAGGAGAGCTGTCCTGGAACAATGAGGCCTTGGTAGCATCCTTCTGGCATGGCCTATCGCCCGAGATCAAGGACAAACTTGCTGCTCGAGATCTACCACCTGCCTTGGACGACCTGATTCTACTTGCCACTCGAGTGGACATAAGGCTCAAAGAAAGATCTCAAGAGGTTCGACAAGAGAGACGGCTTCCTAGAATGGTGCTCAACTTCCAGCAACCCCTCTTGCCGTCTCCTACTGCTTTGCCCGAGGTTCCGATGCAGGTGGATCGGCTAAAATAGTACGTCAAAGAGAAACAGGGCAGGCGTACCTCTGGACTCTGTTTATATTGTGGTCTCGCTGGCCATGTCGTGCGTCTGTGTCCTCAGAAGCCAAAAAACCCCAACGCCTTGGTGTGGTTGGAGAGACAACCCTGGGCGCTACTGCATTTAATCGAGAACTCTCTTCCAAACTGTTCATTCCCGTGACCATCATTGCTGGCGAGAGGCCCCATCCGGTCTCTGCCTACCTGGACTCTGGCTCTGCAGCCAATTTCATCTGCCAAGACCTTGTGGATCTTCTTCAGTTGCCTACTGTCCTGCTGGAAAGGCCATTGATCATTGCTTCGGTATATGGACTGCTTTTGCCTGACCCAGTTTTGTCTGTGACCAAGCCATTGAGACTTCAAGTGGGAGCTCTTCACTCTGAGCTCATCTCCCTGTTTGTCCTGCCCAAGGCCGTCAACCCAGTGCTGCTGGGTTTGCCTTGGCTCCGTTTGCACGCACCAGTCCTTGATTGGAACTCTGGAGAGGTTCTCCAGTGGAGTCCCAAGTGTCTCGACTGCTGTCTGGGTCATATCCATCCACCACAGTCTACTCCGCATCAGTCATTAGCAGGGTTGCCTTCTCTGATGTCATTGATAAGAAGGAAGCAGAGACCTTGCCGCCACATCGAGCATATGATTGTCCGATCGACTTGGTTACTGATTCGTGTCCTCCTCGCGGTAGAGTGCACCCTCTCTCCTTGCCTGAGACCCAGTCCATGTCTGCCTACATTAAGGAGAATCTGGAGAGGGGATTAATTCGTAAATCCTCATCCCCGGCCTGAGCTACGTTTATCTTTGTCAAGAAGAAAGATGGATCCCTCCGACCCTGCATTGACTACCGAGGCCTCACCCAGATCACAGTGAAGAACAGGTACCCATTGCCTTTGATTTCAAAACAGTTTGATCGCATATGGGGGGCAATTTTTTTTTCTAAATTGGACCTGCGGGGGGCCTACAATCTGATCCAGATTCGGCAAGGTGATGAGTGGAAGACTGCATTTAATACACGTGATGGGCACTATGAATACCTAGTTATGCCCTTCGGGCATATGTAACTCCCCCGCGGTGTTTTAGGAATTTGTCAATGACATATTTCATGATCTCCTCTGTGTCTGTGTTGTGGTGTATCTCGATGACATTTTGAATCATGTCCGCCAGGTGTTGCTTCGTCTAAGGGACAATCATCTTTATGCCAAGCTGGAGAAGTGCGTGTTTGAAAAAAAGTCTCTTCCCTTCCTGGGCTATATCCTCTCCGATCAGGGTCTCAAGATGGACCCTGAGAAGGTAAAGCCTGTCCTGGAATGGGCACCCCCCAAAGGTTAAGAACCATACTACACTCCCAGGGATTTGTAAACTTCTACCGGCTGTTTATTCCCAACTTCTCGTCTTTGACAGCTCCCATCTCTACCCTCACTAAAAAGGGCATGAATGCCAAGGTGTGGACTCCGGAGGCAGAAGCCGCATTTGAATCCTTAAAAAAAGGCTTCACGTCAGCCTCTATTCTTCACCACCCTGATGTGTCCCTGCAGTTTTCTTTAGAGGTGGACGCCTCCTCTGTTGGTGCTGGTGCACTGTTGTTCCAGAAAGGTTCAAAAGGCAAAACTGTGGTATGTGGCTACTATTCTAAGCTGTTTTCTTCCGCAGAGTGCAACTACTCGATTGGGGATCGGGAGTTACTGGCCATCAAGCTGGCTCTGCAGGAGTTGAGACATCTATTGGAAGGCGCAGCCCATCCTATCCTGGTCTTCACGGATCACAAAAACCTGACCTATCTACAGACAGCTCAGCGGTTGAATCATCTTCAAGTCAGGTGGTCGTTGTTCTTTGCTCGGTTCCGGTTCGAACTCCACTACCGTCCTGCCGACAAGGCCGATGCCTTGTCTAGGTCATTTGAAACACTGTGGAGTCCCCACAGAATATTATGATCCTTCCTGCATCTTCTCTGTGAACCCTCTGCAAGTTAGAAACATTCCTCTGGGAAGGACTTTTGTACGTTTGGCAGACAGAGGAAGAATCCTCCACTCTGGTCACAGTTCCAAGCTGGCAGGTCATGCGGGTGCTCGTAAGACACAAGATCTAATAGTCCGTCAGTTCCGGTGGCCCACGCTGCCCAAAGACGTCATGGACTTTGTCTTCTGATGTACGGTATGCGCTGCAAATAAAGTTGCCCGCTCCAGACTGGCTGGTCTGCTCCAGCCGCTGCCTGTGCCCGTTGCTCCCTGGCAGCATGTCGCTTTCGACTTTGTCACCGATCACCCTCTCTCTGCGGGTTGCAGTGTGATCTGGGTGGTGGTATCTCGATTTTCTAAAATGGCTAATTTTGTTCCCTTGACTTGTCTGCCTTCTGCGGCGCGATTGGCCGACCTCTTCATTCAACACGTCTTCCGACTGCACGGTTTGCCTCTGTATATTGTCTCGGATCGAGGGGACCAGTTCACCTCGAAGTTTTGGAGCGCACTCTGTGGTCTCCTCGGTGTAAAGTTGGACTTCTCTTCAGCCTATCATCCCCAATCCAATGGGCAAGTCGAGAGGGTTAAGCAGATTATGGAGAACTATCTGCATCACTTTGTTTCCAGACGGCATGATGACTGGGTGCAGCTGCTCCCGTGGGCAGCGTTCTCCTATAATAACCACACTAATGAGTCCACCACCTCCAGTCCGTCCTTCATCGTCTACGGCCAACACCCTCGAATACCTCTTCCTGTCTCTACTATGTCCCAGGTACCTTCTGCTGACTCTACCTTCAGAGACTTTCTGCAGATATGGCAACAGACCCGATCCTCTATCCTGCTGGCAGTGGACTGCATGAAGAGGAAGGCAGATACTAGAAGACGGGATCCTCCTCAGTTTCTTCCAGGTACTAAGGTCTGGTTGTCTTCAAAGAATATCCGGCTGAGGGTGCCGTCCTGCAAATTTGCTCCTAGGTTCCTCGGACCTTTCGAGATCCTGCTACAGATTAACCCGGTGTCTTACAAGCTGCGGCTGCCTCCTACCTTCAAGATCCCTAACTCCTTCCATGTCTCCTTGCTGAAGCTCGTGGTCCTGAACCACTACTCCAGGACTCCTAGTTCCATAGTGGTCCCTAGCGGATCGTCAGGGACTTTCGAAGTAAGGGAGATTATGGCCACCAAGAAGGTAGGAGGAAGGACGTTTTTTTGGTGGATTGGAAGGGATTCAGTCCAGAAGAGAGGTCTTGGGAGCCAGAGGAGAATATCGATGTCCCTGTCCTCGTGAGGAAGTTTTTCTCCCGCTCTGGTCCCAAGAAGAGGGGGCGTAAGAGTGGGGATACTGTAAGGTCTATGGCCGCGTCCCGTCGTTCTGACTTACCCCTCGACGGCCGCGGCCATTGAGATGTGAGTTTCCTGCAGCGTCGTCCTCCTGTGAGGCGCCGGCACTCACCTCCTGGTATCGAGACTGTCTCCAGATGGCGCGTGCGTGGTCTTAAAGGGCCAGTGCACGCATAATTGCAGGAAGTCTGCAATCAAGCCCGGAATGCTACTGGACTATAAAAAGGGCTCTGCCCTCTTGTTTTTTGCCTGAGCGTTGGTCATTACCCAAAGTTTGTCTTGCAAATGGTCTCCTAGTGTCTTCCAGTTCCCAAGTGTTTCCTGTATCCTGTATCCAGTATCCGGTGCTGTCCTTGTCAAGTGCTGTGCTGAAGCTGTTGTCGTGTTCTGCTAATCCACTCCTGACGTCTACCTGCTGCCTGGTCCCAGCCGAGCCTGCCTTGCTACTGTCCGAGTTGCCACAGGTACCCTTTCTGGACTATAGACTCTGTACTATACCTGTTTGGCCAGCTGCCACCCCGCTACATGGTACGGCCCAGTGGACCCACACCCCGCATCGTGACACATACAATGAAAAGCTCTGATTGGCCAGTTTATAGTGGAATCATTGTGAGGTCATAATAGGTTATTAAAATCCATGTTAATCAGAAATTGCTGCCATATCCCCATTACCCTTGATGATGCCCTTTAGTGGTAAAACATTTCTTGGGGACTCTGTTATGTCCTTACATTTGAAAGGTACTATATTGGCCCAGCTGACTAGGGTAATGTTTCAGCAGTACACTGAGCCATGTGTTTAAGTAGTAGAATTCTTCATTGGATTTATTAAATATAAATTAAAAGTTAAGTTTTAGGTAATAACCTGACATACAGTAAAGCTATGTGTCTTTCTAGACCAGGGATCTCAAACTCGGCCGGGTAAATGGGCCACACAAGGAAAAATTTGAAGTTTACGGGCCGCATTATTTTCTAATTTGATACAGTACAAAATTATTGTTAATCAATTCGTTATTTGAAATACTATAACAATACTACATTATCATAATAATACCGCTAGGTTTAAACTTACCGCAAATGTGCGATTTTAACAATCCAGTTTTAGAGTTTGTGTCGCTAAATGCAGTCTGACTGCTCAGTTGGCAATGATTGGCAGACACAAGAATGTCAATATTGCGCAGCCACTTTGTAGACAGTGCCCTCTGTAGATAATGCCACAGTACACTCTGTAGACAATCTTAGTTACAAGGTTCGGATAGCACTAGGTAATGGTGTGGGTGCATGAGTAGGGGCCCAACCCAATCCTCACACACGCCAATCTTACAGCGCCAGCCACGCAGGACCAGCATTGACTAAAGTGCCTGAGGAAGGTCAATGTTTTGACCGAAACGTCGCACGCACTGTCACTGGCTAAAAATAAATTAATTAATTACTTGGATAAATAATTCCATATTGGTGTGCATAGTACTTCGTTTCTCCTCTGTAGACAATGCCACAGTCCTCTCTGTAGATATTGCCACAGTGCCCTCTGTAGATACTGCCACAGTGCCCTCTGTAGAAAGTTCCACACACCCCCATAGGTAATGTCACAGTGCGCTCTGTAGATAGTGGCACACACCCCGTAGATAATGCCACAGTGACCTCTTTAGATAATGCCACATGGCCCTCTGTAAATAATGCCACAGTGCCCCCTGTAGATAATGCCACAGTGCACTCTGTAGATAATTTCACAGTGCCCTCTGTAGATAGTGCCACACCTCCCCTAGATAATGCTACAGTGCCCTCTGTAGATAATGCCACAATGCCCCCTGTAGATAATGCCACAGTGCCTTCTGTAGATAATGCCACAGTGCCCTCTGTAGATAAAGCCACAGTGCCCTCTGTAAATACTGCCACAGTGCCCTCTGTAGAAAGTGCCACACACACACCCCATAGGTAATGCCACAGTGCGCTCTGTAGATAGTGGCACACACCCCATAGATAATGCCACAGTGACCTCTTTAGATAATGCCACATGGCGCTCTATAAATAATGCCACAGTGCCCTCTGTAGATAATGCCACAGTGCCTCTGTAGATAATTCCACAGTGCCCTCTGTAGATAAAGCCACACCTCCCCTAGATAATGCTACAGTGCCCTCTGTAGATAATGCCACAATGCCCCTGTAGATAATGCCACAGTGCCCTCTGTAGATAATGGCACAGTGCCCTCTGTAGATATTGCCACAGTGCCCTCTGTAGATAATGCCACAGTGCTGTCAGTAGATAGTGCCACAGTGCCCTCTGTAGGGAGTGCCACACATCCCCTAGATAATGCCACAGTGCCCTCTGTAGCTAATGCCACAGTGCCTAAAGCCCTCTGTACTTAGTGCTACACACACACCCATGTAGATAGTGCAACACACACACACTATAGATAGTGTCACACCCACGCCCTATAGATAGTGCCACACACCCCTATAGATAGTGCACACATTACCCCCTATCGATAGTGCCACACATACCCCCTGTAGATAGTGCCCCACACATCCCACCCTGTCGAAAACGCTACACCCCCTCCCTTCATTAGGGCTCCCTCTAGGAGTGGCATCTCCAACCAGAGCATTGCCGATGCTCTGGCCGAGAATTCCTCTCCTGGTGGAGCACCTGATGTCACTGTCCATATAAGGGCAGTGATGTCAGGGGCTCCTCCTGGACTGAAATCCCAGGAGACAAGATTCCTCTCCTGGAAGAGCCCCTGACGTCACTATCCATATATGATTATCTCTAATCTTTTTAGCTACCAGCATTTATTATGGTGTACTGACAGCAGCAGGTACTATGGATAGAACTGATGCAACTCAGGAATTAAAGTCACAAAGTGTTCTTACTATAAGCATAACAAACGAGTCATGTCAGTTTCTCATATGAAATATATGAGGTAACTGAAGAGGTATCCAGTGACTGTAAGCAAAATTCAGAATAAATGTACTAAATAGATTTCTCTTTATAGTTCACAAAACGTATGCTTGACATTTTACCGAGTGATGTTTATAGCTTAATGACGGTTGCTAGAGCAATTGGGATACATTGTATAGGAAATAAAAAAGGTCATTACGCAAAAACTGAGTTTGTCATTTGATACAACTCACTGGAAAAGGATGACGCATTATCTGTGAGTATTTATAGGTAAAATATTTAAATGCTATAGACAACTTTTCACCGATTTTTTAATTGTATTAATCATTTGCTTCATAAATACAAAATTAAGCAACTTCCTTTAAACTCTTCATTAAAAAATGTCCTACCATTTTTCTGCTGTGAAGTACAGTATGTGCAACTCCTGTAGATAACTGTCTGTGCTCCTGCTTCTAACTCAAATCCAGTCTTCTTCTGAAGGGTTGACGTAATCTGCCCTCCCCCTCCCTTCCCTTAGTGTTAGGCTTGATTTACACGAGCGTGTGCTTTTTGCGCACTCAAAAAACGCTGCGTTTTGCGTGCGCAAAATGCACTTAACAGCTGCGTGTGTCATCAGTGTATGATGCGCGGCTGTGTGATTTTCGCGCAGCCGCCATCATTATGACACTCCGTTTGGATGTTTGTAAACAGAAAAGCTTTTCTGTTTACATTCAGAATTTGACAGCTGATGCGTGAATCACGCAGTTCGCACGGAAGTGCTTCTGTGCGACCTGTGTGGTTTTCACGCACCCATTGACTTCAATGGGTGCGTGACACGCGAAAAACACTGAAATATAGAACATGTTGTGAGTTTTACGCAGCGCACTCACGCTGCGCAAAACCCACGGACTGTCTGCACTGCCCCATAGAGTAATATAGGATGCTTACGACACGCGTGAAAAGCACGCGCGTATATTACACTCGTGTAAATGATGCCTTAGAGATAGAAGCAGGGTGTGGCAGGAGGTTGTATATAGCATATCAGAGTGGAGAGGGAGGAAAGCATCCAAGCGTTCAGGGACGGAAGATCACACAGGCTCTCACTATCAGAGTGTAGATAGGGAGGAGAGCAAAGAGGAAATAAAATATGCTATAAGTGTAGAGAGAAAGCTCCGCTGATACATCAGATCTAGTGAAGGCTGTAACGCCCATGGACACGGACCATCGGGATTACTCACCTCCAAACATCCACAACCATGTATCTGTGAGCACTGGCCCGCATCTCCTCCTCAGGAGACACCAGCACTCATTTCCTCTTCACTCTGCAGTGTCCTGTAGGGTCTGCGTGCACATGCTCGTGCCCGGCCTTAAAGGGCCAGTGTGCGCACCTGAAAAAAGTCTGTAAAATTAGCCCATGATCACCCTGGACTATAAGAAGGGCCCTGTCCCTTCCTTCATTGCCTGAGCGTTGTTGTGTTTACCCGTGTTAGTCTTTGCAAATGGTCCCTTAGTGTTTTCCAGTTCCCAGTGTTCCCGTACCTGCTACCTGTATCCTGTATCCCATCCTACCTTGTTCCTGTGTCATAGAGTTGGAGTCATGTTGTGCCATTTACTATGCCTGCTGTGTTACACCGTGCCTGTTGTCTGCCTGCTGCCTGCCTGCTGCCTGCCTGCTGCCAAGGTCCCACCCGAGCCTACCATCACTACTGTCTGAATTACCACAGGTACCCTTATTCGAACTATAGACATTGGCTTGGTATCCTGTTGGCCAGCTGCTATACCGCTACGGCGGTACGGCCCAGTGGGTCCACATACCCACAGATCGTGACAAAGGCAGCAGCATCCCGGAGTCACAGACTTTACATCCAGCATGTATTACTGGGAGGGACACATCCACAGGTGAAAAGACTGAAACTAGAAGATCATGCAAACTGAATATCAGGGTGTCTTAAATTGATTGAAGAAATTAAGATTTCAGCCTGAAACATACTGCAATTTTTTTTGTAACTCAAGGTAACCACTAACATTTATAAAAACATTGTTTCCATATCAAAGGCGTCAATAGCCTTTAAAGGGGTATTTTAGCCTAAAGCATTTTTCACTTATCCACTGCACAAGTGATAAATGCTAGATCAGTGTGGGTCCGACCGCTGGGTCCCCCAAGATCGACCAGAGGAGATGGAACAGAGCGGCAAGACAGCATGCGCCCTGCCGCTCCATTAAAATTCTATGGAACTGATGGAAACAGCTGATCACTGTGCTGAAATACCCCATTAAGTCATCTCTAACTTATTGAGCTATTATGGTGTACAAGATAAACAGTTTGATGACAAATGTAATTCTAGTAGATCTATACATTAATATTTATTAAATAAGTTTTGCCACCTGAGATATTAGTGGCATAGCCACAGTATACTAAGTATTTACACAGGTACAGGATACTGTATCACTGCTGTGCACATCCAAAATCAAATTCTTTAGGAATCAATGGAGAGAAACGCGTACATGCTTAACCACTTATCCATTCCTTCTACGCTTGGATGTGGCAGCCGCCATACCAGGTGGGACAGGAGATTGGGTGACTACCGTTGTCGAGATAGGTGTGGGTCCCAGAGCTGCATCTATCAGACATTTATGACATATCCTATGGATATGCCATAAAAGGACCTCTCATGTTCTCTAACATATAAAACCAGCTGGATATCTTAGTAGTCACTGTATTGCTGAGTGCAGCACTGTTTTTCTTTTTCTGCTAGCTACCCGCATGCTCTGGCAATCGGTCCTATTAGTTTCTGTGGCCTGTAAGATTAGACTGTCAGTTGGGTGGTCCCCAGCATTAGAGGGGTTTTCCCATAAGAGACATTTATGACATATCCACAGGACCCACAGCTATCTCCAGAACGGGGTCCCCTAAACCCTGTTCTAGCTTTTTGTGTTCATGCTGACTCCCGACCACTTACTGATTACATGGTGGGGAGTTACGGAAACAGCGTAACTCGCTGACCTACTCTGTTTCCGTAACTTTCATAGAACTGAATAGTACTTACATAAACAGCGTAGCTCGTATGCCATATTGCTTTCGTAACTGCCATTCACTACTATGGGAGTTACGGAAACAGTGTAGCTCATACTACGTTATTTCCGTAACTCCTGACCATGTCTCGACCATGTAATCAGGAAGTGGCTCTGGGACACGCATCTATCTGACATTTATGACATATTCTGTGGATATGTCATAAATGTCCCTCATGGGAAAACCCCTCTAAGTGTAATTTTCAGTCAAAGATACTGAGCACTTCCCACTTGACAGTCTACTCTTGATATGTCACCATTAAAATCAATGGTGATGGAAACAGAAACCTCTGGTTTCCGTCTGTGTCTGTGTCTGCTCAGGGGCCCGTTCTGACGGAAAGTTCAGACGGAATGTCAGAACGGGACCCCAACGCTGATGTGAACAGAGCCTAAACAATACCCTAAGAAAATATAAATTGCTCAATGGCTAAAGATTGTTCACCAAGACATTTAAGGAGAAGCAAGTCTCATCCAACTAGATGTATGGATCACAACTGCTATTGATATTATTTTAGAATTTTACAAGGAGGAAATTATAGCATTATATGTTTCTTTATTTTACAAATTTAGTACAACTTAACTTAATGTTCAGAAAATTATAACAAAGGCTTTGTTCACAGAGGAAAATTCACACAGATTTGCATCAATTCTGCTTGTTCAACATGAGAGATTAAAAATTGGCTTGCTGATTAAAAATAAGAGACATGTCACTTCTTAATGCAGTTTCTGAGCAAAAACACCATTGGGAAGCCACATGCAGATTAGACCCATTGAATGGGGCTAATCTGCGTGCAGATCTGCGACTATTTAACGCCTAACGCAGAATTAGGTACATGCACGTCATTCCGACGTGCATATACGTGATGGTGATCGTGCTGTCCCCTCACGTTCACAGTAAGTCAGGCTCCAATCTTTAATCCCTGCACGAGCTTGGCCATTTAACTCCTCCAATCCCGACCGTTTAACCCCAGAAATGCTGTGGTCAATAGTGACCACAGAATTTAAGTGGTTTGACAGAGGGAGGAAATGATGTGTAATTTCCAACATAAGACACACCCTTCAATACTGTAATCACACCTTCTAAACTACTCCTGGTCATATACTCAATACTGACATTAGTCATAGTAGAGCTCATAAAGCTATTCTCATTGTAATGTTGTCCCTCAATAGTCGTCCCCCCCCAATGCTAGATTAACTGTAGCACCCTCAGAGGCATAACTTGAAGCTCCAGGGCCCAATTCAAAATCTACAACAGGGCCCCCATCTACCATACATCATGTATTATACTGGTGTCTTCTTATGAGGCTGAAGAGCTTCTGGTCCCCCTCACGCTCTACGGCCCGGGTGCGACTTCTACCTCTGCACTCCCTATAGCTACGTCCCTGAGCACACATATTGCCTGCTTCATAATAAAACACAACATGCATAACTGCTAAACACTTTCACACCTGTCAACAGCCATTAGGTTATATACAGATGTGTCCCTCCGTACCTCTCCTTTACTTCTACATTACCTGAGGTGTGTGGCGCGAGATAACCAGCTTTGAAAACAACAATATTTTTTTGTGAAACTCTGTCACGAAATGTCTATGCTATATGTGTCTATGTGTGGCAACACAGTGGTTGTGATGTGAATTGCAGTCCGTCGAGGGTTTTACTAGCATGTCACGAAATTGTATTGAAATTGTTTCATGAGAAATTGGAGTCCTTAACCAAATTGAAGCAAAACGTGGACAAATCTGTACAAGCAGCCTTATCAGTAACTGTTGATTGTATGTTCCCTTAAGGCCCTTTCACACCGGCTGATAATCGGCCGATGCAGCGAGCACCGATCAACGAGACATCGTTGATCGGCGCCCGTTTGCTCCTGTCACACGGAGATATGAATGGGGACGAGTGGTCGTTACGCCAAACATTCATCCCCATACATTATCATGTCGGCAGCGCGTCTCCCTGCTTACACAGAGAGATGTGCTGCCGACAAAGATAATATTTAACTTTTTTAAAACAATACGCCCAGCAGATGATTGCGCTTCATCTGCTGATCGCTGTTCTATGAACTCTCGTCTACCCGATAATCACCCAGTCTAAAAACCCCTTTACCCTTTTGATCTCTAGTGCCAATCTCTAATGATAGAGGTTTGTGCATGTGCAGCAGGAGAACTCCATTACTAATCATTGTTACTGTGGACAAATATATGGTGGACCTCTGCCAGATAGACCTCAGAATGGGGACCAGTAGCTTGCAACATTAGGCCACAAGTAAAGCTTTTTCCTGATGGCTTCTTAACAGCAGTTAGAAAACAGCCCGCTCGGTTGTTTTTTTTTGTTCTTTTTTCTTTTATATGTACCTGTCACCTTTAGGGTATGTTCACACGATAGCAGGCATTTACGGCTGAAATGACAGCCTGTTTTCAGAAGAAAACAGCTGCGTCGTTTCAGCCGTAAATGCTCCTCCTCGTAATATACGAGGCGTCGGTGACGCTCGTATATCTTGAGCTGCTCTTCATTGAGTTCAATGAAGAACAGCTCAAATTACGGTGCAAAGAAGTGCCCTGCACTTCTTTGCCGAGGCAGTCAATTTACGCGTCGTCGTTTGACAGCTGTCAAACGACGACGCGTAAATTACAGGTCGTCTGCACAATACATCGGCAAACCCATTCAAATTAATGGGCAGATGTTTGCCGACGTATTGTAGCCCTATTTTCAGACGTAAAACGAGGCATAATACGCCTCGTTTACGTCTGAAAATAGGTCGTGTGAACTCAGCCTTAGTAACGGGCTCAAATTCTCACTCAATTTGCAACAAAATAACGCTGTATATACTTTGCACCAGATTTATTATGTGTTCTAGAAAAGGTCTAGAAAAGGGCGTGTGGCTTAAAACGCGACAATTTGGTCTAAAGTAAGCCAACCAAGAAATGGTGTAAGGAAGAGGAAAGTGTCTAGCATGTCTAGCAAGATGTGTCAAATTTATCATTCAGCTTTCACCACTGTGATAAATTTGGTGCCTGCCTAGTATAGTTTTAAGCTGTCTAAGTTTAAGACAGTAATAATAAATCTGGCTCATTGACTTGCTCTGGTCTCACACATTTTCTTACAGTTAAGGGCACGTTAACACTATACAATAACGATTTTCATAACAAGTATTCTGAATATCAATAAGTTGAATCTATGACTTTAGAAGTTAGGGCTCAGTAAATGTTATATTCTTACCTTTGGACCATTTGTGCCAGGAAGTCCTTCAAAACCTCTTTCTCCCTGGTAAAAAAAAATATATATAAAAGTTACTAAAGTTGTTTATGCAAAGAAGCCCACACCACATTTTAACATGTTTTAAGCTACAACAATATATAAAAAGTTAGGGGTTTCTTTTCCTGCAGAAAGTGTCTAGTATTGTATTTTATAGCTTGGTATCCAGCATTATTCAAATACTAGAAGACCAGTTAAATTATGTTTAAGCTAATTTTTGTTTAATTTTTGTTTATTTTCATTTTGGTTTTTAGTTTATACACGAACATGAGCCTGGCATTAAAAAATAAAAAAAATAAAAAAAAATAATAACACTTTAAACCAAATAATGTGCATTTACAACATGCTCTAAAGAGTTATTAATATACCTTGATTTTTTATTTATTTTAGATAAACAAATTGTGAAGCTCTTTAAGTTTAGCCAGAAAGACTTTCTTAATAAAACTGTCCTGGGATATACAGCATTGCCTAGACAGTGCAGCACTGATTACATATTCATTAGCTTGGGTACAGATGGAAGAGTCATCATTTTAACTGCAAAAGTGCGGCATGGTTAGAGTTTCCATAATTCTCAATTAAGAAAAAGAGAAAAAGAAAATGGACCATCACATGAACTGCAGTTTTATAGAATGCGTAAAATCCAACCAACCCCTGCTTTGATAGCGCTTATTCCCAAACCCATGTACAATTCCTGTAATCCTTTTCACTTGTAAGCCCTGTTAACATGGTGTTTATTTGTGAATTACATTAATGAAACTTTCAATGGAGACAGTGGCCCGTACATACTGTTTACTATATAAAACTGAGACTGACCAAATGTGGAAGTCATGGGAATGTGTAGACCTAAATTTGTCTGTAGTTCTCCAAGATTCTAATATTTAAAGGAGATGTCTAGTTTAGAAAACCAATTTTTAAATACTGCACTAAGGACTTCTCTGGGGGTGTCCTTATTTCAGGATGCTTATCTGTTTAATGGACAGTGATGTCAGCCGCGGTTCGATAAGAGCATTCCTTCTGCTTGCCAGGTGGTATATCAGCCCATTCGGAGCTGTATAGTCACAATGACAATGGGACGCGACGGCTCTCCTCTGCTTGTAATGCTTGGCTCCAGCCTTTAGCCACGTTCACACGAGGCAGAATTTTTTAACGTTAAAACCAAGCACACCATTGTTTTTCTTGTGAAATTCTCGATAAGTTGGATGTGTCACATGACCCTCTTCCCATTGAAAAAACTAAAGTTGGATACAAAATGGCAGACTTCAAAATGGCCACCATGGTCAACACCCAGCTTGAAAAGTTTCCCCCCTCCCATATACTAATGTGCCACAAACAGGAAGTTAATATCACCAACCATTCCCATTTTATTTAGGTGTATCCATATAAATCGCCCACCCTGTAGTATAAATATCCCAAATTAAAAAATGGGCTAAATAGCCAATAAATCTATTAGCAGGCACAAGCATATAGATCAGAGTATAGAACCCAGTGTAGGAGAGCGTTGACTCTATATTCCCATTTATTTGTAAACACCTGTTCTATCTATAACAAATATTGAGCTGATATATTACCATTGCCCGTCTGCCAGTGCTATCCGTTTTTGTCACTGATAGCACCCTGAACCCATTAATTTCAATGGGCCCATGCACACGTCTGTTATTTTGACTGATCCGTTGTTCTGTTCCTTCAAAAGTAGAGCATGTCCTACTTTGGTCAGTGATTCCGTGACCGTGGGGTCCATAGAAGTCAATGGGTTCGTCAAAGATATGGACGGCACACAGAAGCCGTTTTTGATGGATCTATTGCCCTAGCAATGGCAGGGCGTGCCAAAGTTCACAGACTGGGACATGTGACTAGTTCAAATAAAGTTCAATACCTTCCGTTTTCTTAACGGAAACACTGAAGCGAAATGGAAGCACAAAGTCCGTTTAAAACGGAAACACGGAACCGACACTGAGTACACACGGAAACCACACAGATACCAAAACGGACACACGAATCCGTCAAAAATGGCAGAGAAAACAGTGATGGAAATATGAATGAGGCTTAAGGCTTTATTCACATCTGTGTCAGGGCTCCGTTCAGACGTTCCGTCTGAACTTTTAGTCAGAACGGGACCCTGACTGAAACAAACGGAAACTACAGATTTCCGTTGGCATCACCATTGATTTCAATGGTAACGGATCCAGTGTAAATGGTTTCCGTTTGTCTCAGTATTGCGATGGTTCCGTCGTTTTGACGGAATGAAAACCGTAGTCGAATACAGTATTACCTCCATCAAAACTATGGAACCCTAGTACAACTGAGACGAATGGAAATCATTTGAGCCGGATCCGTCACCGTTGAAATCAATGGTCATGCAAACAGAAACCTGTGGTTTCCGTTTGTTTCAGTCAGGGTTCCGTTCTGACGGAAAGCTCAGATGGAACGCCTGAACGGAGCCCTGATGCAGATGTGAACGGAGCTTAAGTTAAATGTCCCAATAGAGTGTCCCACTATATAGCCCATTTAGCCTATTTGTTTTTATTTAGGATATATATTAAATGGAAATTTTGTTCCATATATATTAAATGTTCATTCAGGCAGTGAATACTATACTATTGTGAACGTATACAGATTTTTAGGAATTAACAGCGAATTGTGCACAATATAGTATACATGGAGTCAACTAATGAAACATATTAAAATCCTGAAATTAATCATTTATTAAATTAAAGAATCAGTTCACAATTTTTTTTTCTGATTTGCGAAAAATTACGTGCCACTGAAACAGGCTAAAATGTATTTTATATTACTATTTGCATTGTGGATCTGGGCTTACTGTCACTCAAGTCCAAACACCTTAAAATACATTATATAATAATGCAGTTTTAAAAAAAAGTTGGCAAAGTGGGCTACTACTCTTTGTTCAGCCAAACTGAACATGGGAACTGCTCTGCATCGTCTGATATAATGTTTGTCAGTCTGGGAGCATAGGAAAGTAGTCAGTGAAGCAGGAGAATATGCCAAGTATGCCTGAATTTCGCTATATGCAGAACCAGCTCTAAGATACTGAACAGGTATCTTTTGTACAACTTACATTCTGAAATCTCTAAGGCCTCATGCACATTTCCGTTGCCAGTCGTACGGCCGCTAATGACGGATCCGTGAAATATGGACCGCACACGGATGGCTTTTGTGTGCAGTCCGTTGTTTCAACGGACCAAATGAATGAAAAGGCCGAGACTGTTCCATCAAAAATGGACAGGAGTAGGACCTGTCCTATTTTCGTATGAACGGCCACACGGTTCCGTTATAACAACGGAAGTGTGCATGGCTATAGAAATGAACTGATGAAAATTGACTGAAGTGAGCATGACGCCTAAGAGAAATGATCAGGTTTCTGGGACTTTAACTCTAATATTTTTATACTACACCAACTTGTGGCATTATACACTGAAATACATAAAGTGCCACTAAAGAGATTACATTACTATAATATTTAACATGAAATATAAAGCAGGAAAACGAATACTGGTAGAAGGAGCTTTAAATCTATTTGAACCGTGGTACTACTGCTGGAAAAAAAAAAACATAGTAACAATAATAAAATAAAAATTCTATATATAAGCCATGTACAGTAATATATTGATATTTTATGTTGACTTTTTTCTACATTACAGAAACATACACAAAGATCAATATACTGTAAAGTACACCGACCCCTGTTACACAAAAAAAAATCTTGTGTCTTGCATCATTTTTCATATTAACCAAGAGGCTTGCCCTTTCTTAACATTATCTTGATTCCTGGCATTATTCATAACTTGTACATGTATATTTTCAACCAGACATCCCAGAGCAGATTCTGCTCGTATTATATCAAGTAGTGGTGAGCACAGGGGTCATGAATATTTTGTGACTAGCATTTATAATACATGAGTATTTTTAGCCATACAGATGCAAAGCATTATACTTTTTCGGATAACAAGGGACGTTGTTACAGTTTACAGTTAACATATTTCTTTCCTTCATATGTTAAATAAAACATGATGTAGAGTGGCATTTCCACAAATTAACAAGAGCAAGGCAGATGACAACCAACTTTTACTGTAGACGTACAGGTACTGCCTTTCCAGATGCTGTATGCCACACAGGACATACAATTAGAAAACATCAAGACCTTTTGTAGTAGCGGGTAGCAGGTAGAATTCAATATCATCAGGATGTGTTCACATTTATGTCAAAAGGTCAAAAATGTAGTAGCATAGATACAATTTCAAAATGGAAATCTATATTTATATACATTAAGTAAACACAAAATACAGTTTTTAAATGATGATTTTATTTATTTAAAAAAGATGCTGTTCAACCCAACCTGGCCCTATGTGAAAAAGTAATTGCCCCCTTAGCTAGTAAACCAACCCGTTAACCAAATGCAATTAACAATTGGGTTTAATTTTACTCACCCCACCGAGGCATGTTTACTGCCAGACTGTTAAATCTAAACATCACTTAAAGGGTAACAACTTTTAAAAGAATTTTGACACGTCATAGTGACATATCAGAAGTTTTGATTGTAGGGGATCCAAGCACTGAATATAAAATGGCAATAGTGCTTGGGGTTCAGCTGCAGACAGTAAATGTGATTGCTCAAACGCATCATTAAGCTCCAGCTTGGAAAACAACTCAATGGGGACAAGCTATTTAAATTCTATAAGGTTCTTGTTGCAAGCCTTTAACGGCTTATTATTTACTTATTATTTATTTATTTATTATTTACTATTTACTATTTTATATTTGACAGATATATATATATATATATATATATATATATATATATATATATATATATAGATAGATGGATAGATAGATAGATAGATAGATAGATTGATAGATACTATACACTATATACTTCGACATATGAGCCTCAGTAAGGTAGGGGCTTAAATTTTGCTTTAAAGGTTTTATCCAATGGAATAAATGTATTGATTTTATGAAGTAAAAATGGAATACTTACTAAATCACTTCTACCAAAGACACGCTAATTCCCCATTATTCTCCTCAGTCACAAGGTACGTTAAGTTCTGTAGTTTCTTTCTGTGCTGTGAAGTATCGACAGAGCACCACTTGACTGAAGGATCCCTCTCTCTCCAGTTTGAGTATGTTCATCATCGATCACATGACTGCAAGAGGCTTGAACAGTGTAAAAATTACAGCCTCAGGGGCGTGACCGGCTGTCGATGGAGTAGGACGCATGGTTCAGAGCTCCTCCACTAACCACCCTATTAACTGCAGTAGATCTTGGATTTAGCCTCCCAATACACCCGCAAGATGGTGAAACATGTGCCCAAGAAGCCAGAGAATAAACTGGCACCTTCCGGCGTGCCAAATTCCGGGACTCTGGACGCATTCCTTCGCAAAGACCCACAGGCGGAACAAGCGCCATCACTGGCGCCTTCCTTAGACACAGCATCACAGGCTTCCTGGTGCCCATCGGAATCCCTGGAGGGAGACCCACTTGCCGATCGGGTACGGTCCCTGACACCGGTACTACCTGGCTCTATACCCGCCGACAAACGCCATGACCTGGGGAGGGAAGACGGTCACGTGGTCGTCAGCCCGCCATCTTTGGATACCTCCTTACCGCAACCAGAGGGACAGCAAGCTTTCCTGACGAGTGCCTCTCCACAGCATAAAGGCTCGCAGGTTGGTGACCTACCTTTCACCCTAGAGAACTTCCGGCTCTTACCCAAGGCTCCGAGGCCTCTGAGGGACGAGATCCCCTCCTCCTCCTCCTCGAAACGTTCTAGAGACCGGAGAAGAGAGACACGTGACGCGGAGCTGGAAGCTCCCTCCAATTCGTGTGACCGAGGCTTGGGTTCCCAGGCGGAGCTCTCATCCTCTGACTCCGATTGCCCCACACCTGAAAGGGCAGACTGGCATTCCATCCTCTGCCAGCTTCCTACTAGAGAGGACTTCAAGGTTCTTATAGCGGAGGTAAAAGATACCTGTAGTACCGCCATTGCAGCTGTACGGCAGGACATACAATATGTAGCCAATAGAGTGGAGACGTTGGAGGATGATCACGACTCCACCCGCCAATATATTTTCCAACTACATTCCACGGTAGTGGCCCAAAACACGGCTCTCAGCGACTACCATAACCACCTGGAAGATCTTGATAATAGGGGTCGACACCACAACATTAGAATCAGGGGTGTACCTGAACCTAAACAAGATGAAAATGTGAAACAGATCCTGACGACCATTTTTAACAAAGTTATAGGCGCAGCCATGGATCATCCTATTAAATTAGACAGAGCTCACAGAGCCCTGCGACCAAAAGGGGCTACCACCCTACCAAGAGATATCATCTGCTGTGTTACGGACTTTGAGCTGAAGGAAACCATTATGACCAAGGCCAGAACCCAACGGGCCATTGAATATGGAAATGCTACGATTCAACTACTACCTGACCTATCTTGGATTAACCTACATAAGCGGCGACAACTGCGCCCGCTGCTCTCCATCCTGAGGGATGCTAACATCCTGTACCGCTGGGGATTCCCTTTCAGTCTTACAGCCAGAAGAGATGGACGCTCCGCAGTCCTCAGGTCACCTATGGATGTGCAAGCATTCTGATATTCCTTCACCGAAATTGCCTAGTTGGGATCTCGTTCTACACCCTCCACCTCCCCCACCCGTCTGGCACAAAGTCCTGCAAAAAAAGAAATCCACCACATCGGGGGACCCGATTATCGACAGAGGTCGCAAGTCTCCAACCCGGAGATAAAAGAGTTTGTTGCGGTAGGCTACTACTCGTAAATGCACTGTTTAGTGCACAGGCCGCATTGAACTTTTTCTATATTCTTATGTTATGTGTTATTTTCTTTTAAGCTGTATTACACCCATATAGGTGGTGGTGGGGGGCTACCAGACCAAGTCACCAGATTTGGCTGACCCTGGAGCAGAAGTTGCTAAGGGGGGCTCCGGCTGCATCGACTTCTAGGGGCACTTATCCCCTACGGAGACGACTCATTTTCCTAGTACATTTTATGCACCTACTGTTTTCACTGTTCGTTACGCATAAGAATCGATTGAACTATTATGTCTCCATATGGAAGGTACTTTCCATTCATAGTCAATCGTATGACTTGATAGCGCACTGTTACTGTATATGTTTATTGCTTTTATTTTACGTGTTTTTATGTCTATGTCTCCCCTATCCTTCCCCTTCTTTCCTTGGAATCTGGTCTTCTACTAGGAGATATCTTCGGGAACATGGCTCTGGAGAGATGGAGAGGAACTACGGTCACTTACCGTCCCGAAATAGATGCAGGTTGGGCCCTTCTTGGGGGTTTATATTCATGATTCATGTTTGATTTGCTGACTTTAGATCTGTCATGGCGCGCATAGTTTCTTTAAATGTTAAGGGCCTAAACTCTAATGTCAAGCGGAGATTAGCGCTCAAAGAACTAAAATGCTTGAAAGCGGACATTGCATTTCTCCAGGAAACGCACCATGACAGATCTGGCTCCTTTAAATTTGCCTTGCCCCACTTTCCTATGGTATACACGGCGACACAAAATAAGAAAAAAGCGGGAGTTGCGATTCTGGTCTCTAGAGACTGTCCGCTGCAAGTCAGTAAGTCCATTGTGGACCCAATGGGTCGGTATGTTATCCTGGTGGAGACAATGAAAGGTGTTCGTCTTACGCTATGTATTATATATGCCCCGAATACCTTGCAGATCCCTTTTCTGGAGAAAGTGTTTGCCAAACTCTCACGCCTCCCGTCTAACACTCTCATCATAGGTGGGGACTTTAATCTCCCCGTGTCCGACGTGAGGGACAGACAATCCCTCACTACGCGCACGCCATCATCAGACCTACGCAGACATACTTAGCCTTTCGTCGCCTGATCCGTAAATATAATCTATATGACCTATGGAGGGTTTCTAACCCTTCGGCTAAACAATACACTTTCTATTCCCACCCACACAATACTCATAAATGGATAGACCTCTTTCTGGGTAACATACCGAGCCTACGCTCTACATCCTCGGCAGACATTGGCCTTATCACATGGTCAGACCATGCACCGATTATGCTTGACCTCCGTTCAGATTTACGGACTACAAGGCAATGCCACTGGAGACTGAACGAAAGGCTGCTTAAATACCCGATACATAGGGATGCTCTTAAGAACGACATTGACTCATATTTTACCCTTAACAAGAACTCAGTCCCTAAGTTATCCATAATATGGGAAGCCCATAAAGCAGTTCTCCGGGGGCATTGTATCTCCATTTCTTCTCGCCTCAAGCGGGACACGAAACAACAACAGGTAGACTTAACTGCGACTCTTACCTCCCTAGAACATAGAATGGCCATGTCTCCCTCTACATCCACTCTCAGTCACATTATTGAGGCACGGAGTAAATTGAAGGATCTCTCTATAGCCAAGGTGGAACGATTATTATTATATACTAAACAGAAGTACTACGAGCGGGGAAATAAGGCACACTCACTACTGGCAGCACAATTACGTAACAACCAACTGAAATCGACCCCATCGGCGCTTAAAGACTCACAAGGTCAGTTGCTCTTTGACCCTAAGCA
This sequence comes from Rhinoderma darwinii, assembly GCF_050947455.1. NCBI lineage: Eukaryota > Metazoa > Chordata > Amphibia > Anura > Rhinodermatidae > Rhinoderma > Rhinoderma darwinii. The sequence goes on along the minus strand of NC_134690.1, from coordinate 191,246,463 downwards.
ACAGGCCGATCTATTCCACCAATATTATACAAAGCTATATTCCCTCCCGTCTCAACTCCCTACCGACCCCACTGCCCGAACCCAGTGCCTCTCAGAATATCTAAAATCCTGCTCTCTCCCCACTCTTACAACATCGGACATTGATATGCTCAATGCACGCATCTTGTTAAATGAATTACAGGACACGATCAAAGAACTCCCTAATAGTAAATCACCGGGTCCTGATGGCTTCTCTTATCTCTATTACAAAGTCTTTCAGGATTCTCTAACTCCACACATGATAGACCTCTTTAATTCCTTCCTGTCGGGGGAGCAGATACCCCCCTCAATTGTTAAGGATCTGCCAGGCTCAGCTTCTGTGTCTACGCCCATAGGTAATCAGTCTGCACCTGCTTCTATGTCTGTGAGACTTACTCCATCTTCCACCACTCAGGATGGCAGGCTTAGGAGTGGGAGAGCCTATCACAGCCTGGCCAGACGGAGCTAGCTCCCGCCCTCTGTCTATTTATACCTGCCTTTCCTGTTCCTCCTTGCTTGTGATTCTTCTCGCTTGGTTTCCTGGCCCTGCTGCAGCTTCTTGAACTATTTGACCCTGCTTCATATTGACCCTGGCTTACTGACTATTATTCTGCTCTGCGTTTGGTACCTCGTACACTCCTGGTTTGACTCGGCTTGTTCACCACTCTCCTGCTCTGCGTTTGGTACCTCGTACTCTCCTGGTTTGACTCGGCTCGTTCACCACTCTTGTTGCTCACGGTGTTGCCGTGGGCAACTGCCCCTTTTCCCTTGCTTCTGTGTACCCTTGTCTGTTTGTCTGTCGTGCACTTATTGAGCGTAGGGACCGTCGCCCAGTTGTACCCCGTCGCCTAGGGCGGGTCGTTGCAAGTAGGCAGGGACTGAGTGGCGGGTAGATTACGGCTCACTTGTCTGTTTTCCAACCCCCCATCATTACATCAATGCTTCATTCTTTTATCACGGTTATTCCTAAACCGGGGAAGGACCACTCTTATTGCTCTAACTATAGACCGATATCGCTACTGAATGCAGATTTAAAAATATTCACCAAGATTCTGGCCAATAGGCTGGGCTCCCTTCTGCCCGGGTTGATCTAAAAAGATCAAGTGGGATTTGTCATGCATAGACAGGCGGGGGATAACACTAGAAGAACTATAGATCTGTTAGATGTTATTAATAAATCAGAAACATCGGGCCTACTCTTGAGTCTGGACGCTGAGAAAGCATTTGATCGATTAGATTGGTCCTTCCACTTCGCCACCCTAGCGACGATTGCCATCTCTGGCCCTTTTCTTCACGCGATACGTGCACTATACTCCTCCCCGAACGCAATGGTAAAATTGCCACATGCTACATCTCAAAGCCTTTCTATCTTCAATGGTACCCGTCAAGGGTGCCCACTCTCTCCCCTCCCTTTTGTGCTTTGCGTAGAGCCACTGGCTTCCTATATCAGGAGAAATCCGGATATTCAAGGTATCATGGTAAGAGATAGGGAATTAAAAATATCCCGCCGATGATGTCCTCCTGACTTTGCGCAATCCACAAATCTCCTTGCCCAATCTACATTCGGTCCTAAAAGAATATAGTCGCCATTCGGGTTATAAGATCAACAACTCTAAGACAGAAGCCTTACCCATTAATCTGGCCCCGTCACTTATAGCGACCCTGCAGTCTTCCTTTAAATATACTTGGAAGACGGACACAATAAAATACTTAGGCACTCAGATTTCTAGTTCATATGCTTCCCTGTATAAACATAATTATGCCCCCTTCTTTCAAGACATAAACAAACTCATATCTAGATGGTCTGTCCTGCCCATGTCTTTTTTCGGCAGAGTATCGGCGGTTAAAATGACTATTCTACCAAAGTATCTATACCTTTTGGAAACCCTTCCGGTTCCTATACCGCGAAAAGACGTGCAAATTTCAAACGACTCTTTTGAAATACATTTGGGCGGGTAGACGACATAGAATCCCAAGCTCAGTCATGCTCTCGTCTGTTATGGCAGGTGGCTTAGCTGTCCCAGACGTTTACTGGTACTTTGAGAAGAATCCCATGCTGGACCTCACTAACGGCATATAATAAATGGACTGAGATTGAGAAATTATGGATCGCACCTACACACCCAAATGCTTTGTTGTGGTCTGGAACGGCGGATACCCTGACGACCCCCCTCCTACACTCAATGACGTTCACTAGGAATATTTGGAGGATATCTAAAGCGAAGTATGCACTGTCTTCCTCAAAATCCCTAATGACACCCTTCCTATATAACCCTTCCCCACCTGCGAGCCTTACCACAAAAATGTCCCAGCCATGGTCGAGAGCCGGTTTATTTTACTTTGCTGACATAGTAGACCCCTGTCAGCGAACGATTTTACCGTTCTCGACGTTGCAAGCTAAATATAACTTACCAAAAAACTCCTACTTTAGTTATATGCAAATCACACATTTTGCTAACTCTATGCGAGCGGAACCGTGTTTATCTAAACCCACAGCCTTTGAAATGCTCTGTAAAACGACTGTCTCAACTAGGGGGTTAATATCAGGGATATATGCTATTCTTGCTGATTCACCTCTTCAGGAGACGGCCAGACATGGCTATATGTCCAGGTGAGAGGTGTACCTGGGCAGGGAGCTCCCCATGTCGCTGTGGCAAATCATCTGGTCCCAGGCAGCGAAATCATCTCTATGTGCGGCTTATAAAGACAACCAATATAAAATTTTGATGCATTGGTATCATACTCCGGAATTCCTCCATCGCATTTTCCCTTTGGTATCGGATAGGGGTTGGAGATGTCACAGCGACGTGGGGTCACTTCCTCATATCTTTTGGGACTGTCAACTAATAAGGCCCTTCTGGAGGGAAGTTGGAGACCTTATTCAGGGGGTTTTGGGGGTTAGACCCCCAAGGCAAGCTTTGACCTATCTTCTAAATGTGCCACCGAAGGGATGGGGGAAGGTCCAGTCCCGGTTGCTTCTTCATATACTTACAGCTGCAAAGTGTCTTATTGCAGCCAATTGGAAACGCAATACTCCTCCTACGTTGAATGCCCTTCCTAATAGAATTAGGGAAGTCAAGAGAATGGAATCACTGACGGCCTCATTGAATAATTGCGTAGATCGCTTTACAAGTGTGTGGAGGCTCTGGGACATGTATGACTCCTCTAGACCACCATGATAGGGACCATTGCTCTCAAAGTACACTTAGGCCTAATGGATGGAATATGACAGCTCCTGGGATCCATCTTTACCTTACCTTCTTCCTACCCTAGTGTATCTGTCTATTGTCATGTTATTATTGTTGGAATCTTTTCTTATCTTGTGTAGGCGGTGGATGCTGACGTGAAGTAGCATAAAGCTAAGCTTCATATTTCTTATTGTATATTCCGAGCGGACAGTATCCTTATCAATGTTTTCATAATGCATAGATAGATCTTGGATAGTCCGCCCATTGAGTCCTTGTACTACATTGTGGTAATATTGTGTTGAACTATGTATGGACGATCTACTGTTTTTTCTTTTTATGTTGATGCAAATAAAAAAAAAATATATATAATTATAAAAATAAAAATAAATTACAGTCTCTTGCGGTCACGTGATTAATGACGCTACGAATGGGTGGGGGCGGTAAGGGGCTGTCTTCAGTCACATAATAGTCGCAGCCCATTGCGCTCAATTTGTCAAGCTCCAGCATTTCCAGAGCTGGAGGGGATAGAGTAGGATGCCGGGACTTGTAGTGTTTCAGCGCATGCTAAAAGACGAAGTCCCCCATTAGAACCATGAAGTGAAACCGCAGCACCGGCGTCATATCAGGAATAAGTAGGTAATGAAATATTGAACTTCGTCACAAGAATTATTCTGGGGGGATGTTTAATAAATTTAAAAAGGGGTTTGGATTTTTCATTTATTTTCTGTCCAGCCGTCAGATAACCCCTTAACTTTTAATTTATATTATTTTATTTCAGCTTCTCTGATAAATGAACTAAATAAATCAATTCATAAATAAAAATACAACATGTAGCAAGAGGTTAATTTCTTGCCTGAAGTATTCTAAGGGTATGTGCACACGATAACTGCAATTACGTCTGAAATTACGGAGATGTTTTCAGGAGAACACAGCTCCTGAATTTCAGACGTAATTGCTCGTACTCGCGTTTTGCAGGGCGTCTTTTACGGACGTAATTTGGAGCTGTTCTTCATTGGAGTCAATGAAAAACGGCTCCAATTACGTCCCAAAAGGTGTCCTGCACTTCTTTTGACGAGGCTGTAATATTACGCGCCGTCTTTTGACAGCGACGCGTAAAATGACAGGTCATCGGCACAGTACATCGTAAAGCCCATTGAAAGTAATAGGCAGATGTTTGCCGACGTATTGGAGCCGTTTTTTCAGACGTAATTCGAGGCGTAAAACGCCTCCATTACGTCTGAAAATAGGTCGTGTGAACCCAGCCTAAATTTAACTGGGGTCTGTTATCAACCAAATAATGACACACCACTGTGCAAAATTATTTAAAAATATAAAATCTAAAATTAAATATTATGAAATTCTGCTACAACATTTAGATTTAGTACAAACTCTCCAGAACATGTTTTACTTAACAAAAGATTGTGTTTATGTTTGGTTGGTATGGTTAACAGACACATAAGGATATGTTTAAACCCAGCTCAAAGAAATGTGGGCAAACTTCACAGACTTTTGTTTCGTGGATTCAGAAAGTACTTAACTTGAGCATTCCTTGTTTACTGATGTCATAAACATATCCATAACCATAAAACAAAGAATACATTAATTATATTTTGGTTATACTACAAATACAACATATGCCTAAATCCCAGTTCTGCCACATACTTCTATTATATATATATATTTAATGTTTTACAGTATGTATCCATTTATAGGGTTCTAGATTGACTGCAATGTAAGAGATTGGAAAGTTAAAGGTAAATTTCTGATTAACTAAGACATGTAAGTTTTATTTGAAAATAATTTAAACAAAATCATTGAATCCTGAAGAGTACATGAAAGGGATTTGAATTATACATCAACAACGAACAGAACATTTTTACCCTGAGGATTTTTCATTCAATAATCCCTTCTTTTGTTTGTTTTCCACAGTAGCTTAACGGCCCTGCATGGTAAAGAATATTTGAAATAGGTAAAGTAGGGAAATGACTAACAGAAATATATTACTATAATTTAAAGAGACTGAGAATGTTGGAGACTTCAGTGATTCAGCTGAACTGTAAAGAGGGTGAACTAAGTACCCCTATACACAGTCCATGAACTGTATGAGTATCCTTTTTGTAAATAGTTGCTACAGTTTAACAAAAGGACTGCAAAACTGTTTAGAGACAATTCATGCATCTCATGGTAATGTTATTGTGTTGCACTAAAGCTGAGGTAGAGAGTGGCTTGACAGAGTTCAGTGCAGGCCATCGCTGAAGTGGGGACGACTGCACAGTATTGTTAGCCATAGTGACTAGCTCTGGGGAGTCTGATGGGCATGTGGAGATAGTCAGGTTGTAGTGGGACCCCTGTAATGGTGGACCTGTGAGAAAGCTACAGTGGGGACTGTCAGTCCTGTAAGCCTGAGAAGTGGCCTGGTAAATGCAGCCCCGAGAAAGTCTGGACAGCTTGAGTAGTAAGAGAGAGAGGAAATGTTTGGTAACCCTTGAGAGTCAGGGGCGTAGAAAAAAGGCTACCTTGGTCCCGTGTTGACTGGTAGTGTAGGAGGAGACCTCAGACAATGTCTATAAGTCTACTGGTGAAAGTGCATGTAAATTGTGACTGGCAAAGTAATTGTTGATAGACAGTGCCCCTAATATACTTAATCCTTGAAAGTCAGGGAGTGGTGACAGGGTGACACTGAGCAGTGGTAAAAGGCAGAACCTATGAGAGGCAGGGAACCATGGGAGAGAGTCCAATCCCTTGTAGACTGCAACCCTTGAGATTTAGGAACAGTGCTCTAAAGGACAGGGTCAAGAAGGAGTGAGACAGCACTCTAAGTACAAAGACTGAGAGAGATTGACATCTGACAAAAAGGCTAGAAAACCTTTATGAGAGGTGTGAGGTTGTGTGAAGCAACACAACCAAGGTGTGGTCCCAAGAGACAAGTAGAGAGCAGTAGAGGAAGATATTCCTGATTGGCTGAAGATTTACGTGGTTAAGCATTCTCTTAACGTTGAACCCCTAGCCGCACGAGTCAGTAACTGTACGTTCTGGTGAGAGGTTACTTCACGCACCAAGGCACACAGTTACTGAATCGTTCCTGGAGCTCACTGTCCTAATGGTGTCCGGGAACTGGGAGATCAGCTGTGCCCGACGGCTGACACTCCACAGTCACCGGCAAGCGGTCCAATGCTGGCTATCTTTGCAATTAACCCCTTAAATGCGTAAGTCAAGAGCGACCGCCGCATTTAAGGGGTTTGTAGCAGATCAACAACCCCACGTCTCGATCGCGAGGGGGGCCATGGTTGGCATAGCAACAGTCCCACAAAAAACCTTGCCCTGACACAGCTTTGTAGACCCAAAAATAAAAAAGTTATGGGTCTTCGCATATGGCGTATGATTTTTTTTTTTAAAAAGTGATTTTATTGTGCAAACACTGTAAAATCTAAAAAAAACTATATACATATGCTTTCGCTGTAATTGTATCGACCCACAGAATAAATTTAACATGTAATTCATTGCGCATGGTGAATTCCGAAACAAACCACAATGGAAAACCATTCCAGAAATGATGTTTTTTGATCATTTCCGCTTTCAAAAAAATTAAACAAAAGTGATCAAAAAGTCGCATGTGTCCGAAAATGGTACCAATAAAATCTATAGCTTGTCTTGCAAAAAATAAGCCCTCACACAGCTTCATCAACTGAAAAATAAAAAAGTTTTGTCTCTTGTAAGACGAGCAGGAAAAAAATATGTAAATGTATTATTGCCGTAAACGTACTAATGCGCTAGATAAAAGGAAACATATCATTTATACTGCATAGTGAAAACTTTAAAGAAAAATAAATAAAAACAATGCCAGAATCGCTGTTTTTTGGTCCATAGCCTACCAAAATATGGAAAAAAAAGTGATCAAAATGTTGCATGCCCCGAAAATGGTACCAATAAAAACTACAGCTTGTCCCGCAAAAAAAGCCTTCATATGGCTACGTGGATGAGAAAACAAAAAAAGTTATGGCACTAGTAAGGTGGTGATTAAAAAACATCATGATGTGCATTCCAGAGGGGAACATTCCTTCAGTTTCAAGAAATGGTTATCAGTATTTGAACACCAGGAAGGGGAAGGCCACAGCACATCCGCTGGAAGCGAGGGTGCCCATATTTAACCAGGGGAACACTTATCCAACAAAAGTTTTCCAAACTGCAAAAGGAGAAAAAGTCTTAAAAAGGTGGAGTGTGTTCCAAAAGAGAGGATAAGAATGGACACCATTTAGCAGTGTGACACTGGCCTGTGCATAAAGGATTGCCTCAAAGCGTACCACACATCTACGGATAATTTTATTTACCCTATTATACTTTGCCCAAATGACATATGCTCCCACATTATAAACTGAAATACCAGTAAAACTCCAAACAGAACTATTACCAAGCAAAATCTGCGTTCCAAAAGCCAAATGGCCCTCCCTCCCTTTCATGCCCTACAGTGTGCCCAAACAGCAGTTTACATCCACATGTATGGCATTTTCATACCCGGGAGAACTCTCTTAACAATTTAAGGGGTAAGATTCTCCTATGGCACAAGCTGGGCACAGCATATTGTGTGGTGAAGTGGCATATCAGTGGAAAAATTGCAATTTTCACTTTCACTCCACAGGGGGTCATCACAGACCATGTGGAATGCCAAACCTAGATCTACAGCTTCTACAAACCAGCATGCCTTGTAAAATGGATTATCTTCATCCACCTGTTCCTTCCTCAACCAATTATCATTTTTAATCCCAGGAGTCGTGATGTGTAATCAAATGTGCCGATACAAGCAAATATTTATTATATATGTATCTATGCCTTTATACACATGTAGCCATCTTTACCTTGACTTTTAATGCATTAAATAAACAATGGCTAGATCTCTTATCTTGACTTTTTCAATGACATTTCAATGGCTTTTGTTGTGTGATATCACGCTGCAGCAAGTTATCAGAGTCAAGTTAAAGATGGCTACATCTGTAGGTCTTCAATTACACACAAATTGTCCAGTATTGCCCCCTGATGAACCAACTAGGTTGGGGAAAAGCATTACGACGGTTATGAAGTGTCAGCGTTGTAATTATTTTATGCAATTTTTGGTGCTTAGAAATAACTCTAATTGTGTGTGATATAATTTTTGTGTACCTGGAGTTTGTCCATAGGTGGCGTGTGGTACCACGTCATCTAGATATAATTTTCTAGATACTTCAGGTGATAATTGTAGATTGCTTATTGATTTAAGCCTGGTTGTGTCAGGGGTATTTGTGTATCAAAAAAATTACCTAGAGAATTTTAATCTGAATAATGCATAAAGGTTATTTTTTATGACGAGTTCCCACTCTGTGATACTACTTTCCTGACATACACACTAAATGTATGGCCAAAATATGATGTGAACAGCGTCTAAAGATAAAAAAAAATATGGTAAATAGAATACAGTGTATCAGTTTTTACCATTTCATTTTTGTTATTTTATGAGCAGAAAGAAAGTTAACACAAATTAATGGCATTGACAGAGATTTGAAAAGTCATTCAACATAGACTAGAGCATTAAATTGAAAGAGAATAACAAGCTTGATTCAGCTGGCAATAACACAGTTAAAGTTGCTACGAAAGCACCAAAGACCCTCATAAAAACCCTCATTGAAAGAGCACAGTAAAAAGATGACACTTCATTTAGACATGAAGATAACAAAAGCTAGGTTATAAAAGTTGATGGTGAAGAAAAGTAGTAAAATGCTTTTACCTACTTACAACAATTATTAAAGAGGTTGTCTAGTTTGGACAACCACCTACACAGGTCTCCATACCATTAGCTGCCCTGACCACAGCACCCATTGAGGGAAAGACACTCTTTGCCATGACTCTGTGCTCTGGTTTGGATGATAGGCTACTTGTATGTAAATTCCTGTTTAAAGATGGAATAGAGAGAAGTTAAGGAGCACGTGGCTATTGAATCTAATGTATGGACAAAAAATGCTGCGAAGAACGCTATGAAAAACGCTCAGAAAACAAGAAAGAATATGCCGCTTTTTTTTTATGGCCAAAAACCATCCTAAAAACACCAAACACCTCTGCTTGTTTGTTTGATGTTCTAATACATTGCAGTACCTATCTAGTGCAATGTATTGGAATTGTCAGTTGTTCACTGACAGCAAGCCGATCAGGCTCCACCTCCGGACGGGGCCTAATCGGCTTCCATAATGGCAGACAGGAGGACATTATTAGGCCTCCTATTGCCATGGTAGCAGTCGGTTGCCTTGCTATCGGATGTCATGGCTGCCGATTGGCTACAAACCACTAAGATGCAGTGATCACTTTTGATCGCTGCATCTAAGGGGTTAATGGCAGGAATCAGAGCTAGCTCCTGTTCCTGCAGTTACAGTGGGGTGTCCGCTGTAATATACAGTGGACACCCACTGCTGATGACGCTGACTCAGCTTCTGAGCCGGAAGCTGAGCCGGCCCCATCTTGCCGATGGTACCAGAAGCCTTTTAGGCCCTCCCACCGAGTGGGGCATAGGAGGCTTCCATTGCTCGCAGACCGGGAGGCTGGTATTAGGCCTCCGGTTGCCATTGCAGTCACCGGCAACCCAGCGATCATGTTGCTGGGGTGCCGATGGCTAAAAACTCCTCACATGCTGCGATCTCCATTGAACACAGCATCTGAGGGGTTAATTGGCCGGATCGAAGGCTAGCTCTGGTTCTGGCTGTTACATAAGGGTGCCAGCTGTAACATACAGCTGGCACCCGGCGGTGATAGCGCTGGCTCAGCTCCTGAGCTAGCTCCATCTACTTTACGTGGGAATGCGTTAAAACACCAGTTTCCATCACGTAACTGTACGTGATTTTGCAGGAAGGGGTTAAAGATACACAATTTAGAATCATCCTCTACAAACTGACAGCTAAATGGTCTTTTATGTGACTTCAAATTCACTGCTATGCAACAGTAAATGTGATTGGTCAAACACATCATTAAAGGGGCTTTCCACCTTCCGACAACTGATGACCTATCCCCCGGATAGGTCATCAGTACATGATCTGTGGGGGTCCGACACCCGAACTCCACACATATCAGCTGCCTCCATGCACTGGACGTACATGCCGGAAGCAGTTAGCTCCGGCCACGGAATAGCGGCCAAGCAGCAGTACTGCAGCTCTGCTCCTATTCAAGTGAATAGGAGCGTACCTACAATTCTGTAGCACGGCTGATATGCAATGTACGGAGCCATCTGCTTCCGGGCTCCATACATAGAATTAAAGGCCACCGGAGTGGCTTATCGGTTCGGGGTCCGGGTGTTGGACCCGCACCGATGACATACTGATGACCTATCTGGTGGACAACCACTTTTAAGCTCCAGATTTTAGACTGGAAAACAACTCAATGGGGACAAGCTATTTAAATGCTATAAGGTGTTACAAGCCTTTAAAGGCTTATTATTTACTATTTTATATTTGACAGATACAGTATATAGATGGATGGATGGATGGATGGATGGATAAATAGATAGATAGATAGATAGATAGATAGATAGATAGATAGATAGATAGATAGATAGATAGATAGAACAAAACTATATACTTGGACATATGAGCCTCAGTAAGGTAGGGGCTTACATTTTGCTTTAAAGTGGTCATCCAATGGAATACATTTATTGATTTTATGAAGTGAAAATGGAATACTTACTAAATCACTTCTACCAAAGACACGCTAATTCCCCATTATTCTCCTTAGTGGGGGCCGATTTTGGAATTTTTATGGCACTGATTCCGACGCGTATTCCGCTTCAAAATCAGCACCAAAAAACTCAGTGTTAACTGACCCTGAGAAGTATAGAGAAAAGTCCCTGCTTGTAAACTTCCACATTCCTGCATATGGCAGATATACTATGTATTTTTGGACACTGATTCATCTTGTTGATGTTTTCGAATATAAAAATTCTCTGTAAAATGATCTAAGAGAAATATTAATGGTGGTCAGGAGCATAATTAATCTTCATAGTCATATATGTCCAAAAACATTTATATCCCACCAGTGCTTTAGGCCAACTATGTTATTACTGCAGTGTTTGGTTATTTATTACAATTAAGCTGACTTTATGAATCAATGTAGCTTAGATATTTATTCATTTATACTAATTTACTACTAAAAAAAGAAAAAAAAGAGCATCAGAAGATCAAAAACAGCAAAACTTTAGTTTTGTGATATCTTCATTCTAAGTTAAAATGCTGGGGCAGGAGATTAATTATACTTCATAACCTTTCCCGCTGCTAATCTGTAGATATACGTCCTAGCCCGGGCCAATTCTAACTTTTTTGCTGCCTGACGCGTAAATTTAAATAGCGCCCGCAAGACCTTAATTGACATCCCCCTGGCTATTCTACATCACTCTCAGCCTCCTCCAACTCCTGCGGATGTGCCGTTGCTTTGTACTCCCCTGGCATGCAAGGTGCAGCGATGAAGCCGGGCAGAGTACACCTCACTACACGGTGCGTGCCCATTCACTGGCACATCCGAGAAAGTTGGAGGAGACTGGTAGTGATGTAGAACAGCCAGGGGGATGTCAATCAAGCATGGAAAGGTCGGTTTGGAGTCAGGACTGTGTGACTCTTCAGGATATCGGCACTGCAGCGTGACCCTTTATAGACTAATTAGCATATGGCGTGTTTTTTTCTGAAGAAAACATACAGGGGAATATTTGGAAATATTGTCAGGCCATGTATTACTGCATGGTGGTGGTTCAAGGGGTTACAACTATCTGTCAGTTGCCCATTAAACATACAATGAATTGCAACAATTCCATCTGCCCTGCAATTTAGTAGTTCTAAATATATTCTATATAATTACAGCATCAGAACCAAGCTCTGACATATATATATAGTACAAGAACCAAGCTCAGTACATAAATACAGTACCAGAACTAATCTCAGTACGTAAATATAGCACCAGAATCAAGCTCAGTACATAAATACAGCACTAGAACCAAGCTCAATACATATATACACAGCACCAGAACCAAGTTCAATACATATATATATACAGCAGCAGAACCAAGCTCAATAAATATATACAGCAACAGAACCAAGTTCAGTACATAAATAAAACGCCAGAACAAAGCTCAGTACAGAAATACAGTACCAGAACCAAGCTCATATATACAGCACCTAAACCAAGCTCAGTACATATATACAGTACCAGAAACAAGCTCAGTACATATATACAGTACCAGCACTAATACAGCTCAGTACAGAGATCATTTGCAAATTCAGTTTAACCCCTGCCTTATAGGTTTGTGCGGCATAAAACTACAGCTCCCAGGATGGCCCAAACAATAGTAAGAATATGCTGGGAGTTGCTGTTTCACAAAATAAAAATCATACCACCCATCATCTCGCTGCAGATCATACAGTGACTACATTACTGATTAGAGGCAGAATAAACATTTACATTAAGTGACTGACAGGTGATGTCTTCACAGATTCTAATCGTTCTTTTTCATTGTTTCTTCTCCTTCTGGTCCAGACCTCTACGATGAGTTTTCCCAGCCACGTTCCATTTCTTAAGTTTGGCGCTCAGATGTCTTCAGCTTCTCACTTTTCAAACATTCCTGCACCTATAAACGAAGATAAAATTCTCAACCTGCCTCACACTATGCCCCTAAATATAATAGCACCATACACTGCGCCCCTGAATATAATAACACCATACACTGTGTCCCACAAACACACAGTTCCCCCTTTAGATAGTGCCCCTCATAGAAGCCCCTGTAGATAGTGCACCCATAGAGCCCCCTGTAGATAGTGCACCCATACAGTCCCCTGTAGATAGTGCCCCTCATAGAGTCCCCTGTAGATAGTGCCCCTCATAGAGTCCCCTGTAGATAATGCCCCTTATAGAGACCCCTGTAGATAGTGCCCCACATAGAGCCCCCTGTAGATAGTGCCCCATGCATAGTGCTCCCTATAGAGCCTCTTGTGGATAGTGTACCCCTCATAGAGCCTCCTGTAGATACAGCTCCCCATAGAGCCTCCTGTAGATAGTGCACCCATACAGCTCCCTGTAGCTAGTACCCCCCATAGACCCCCCTAGAGATAGTGCCCTACATAGATCCCCTATAGATAGTGGCCCCATAGAATCCCCTGTAGATAGGGTCCCCTGTACATAGAGCGCCCTGTAGATAGAGCCCCACAAACAGCCCCCTGTACATAATGACACTCACATGAACTAAAAAAAAACAACTTTGCATACTCACCTGATCTCGTTTCCGCTCCATCCTCTATCAATGCAGGCCTGCTCTCTTCTGAGCAGGTCTGCTGGAGATAAACAACGCAAGTGGCAAATGACATCATCGCGCTGCCTGCTAATGTTCCTTGCCCTGCCACTCAGCGCCATTCAATGACGCAAGCGGCGCGATTACGTCATCGCAAAACCTGCGTCAATGAAAGGTGCTGAATGGCAAGGAAAGGAACTAATGTGCCTTGCCCTGCCAGCGCTAGTAATTGTATCTGCGTCCTATAGATGCAGATACAATTATATTGTAGTCGCCACCCCCTCAGATAGGCAGCAGGCCACCTGAGGCGAGAAGCTCACCTCGCCTCATTGACAGTGCAGCCCTGGTCCTAGCTGTCTAAGCCCCGTGCAGCCTGTATGTATATCTATAATCCAAATTATAATGGCAGATCGTGCTGTATAGTGCTCGGCTAAAAAAATCTCTACTGTGATGACAGAGACCTGAAATTATTTGCTTTTTGTCCCAAAAAGCACTAACACAGTACTCAAAGCGAGTGCAGTATTTGGAGCTGAATGCAGGAAGCTTCCTTCCTGCGTTCGGTTTGCTGCTATAGAAACCTGTGATGCTACGATGATGTCACAGGCTTCCAACTGTGACATGGGGATAGAAAGATGCTGGGAGGGCATGAGCTGTGTCCTCCCAGCATTTCTCTATATGCAAATCACTGGTAATCGTGATCTATTGGCCAGCAGTCATTATCACTATTATATGTGATATGCATCCAGAGGAAGGCTGGGAGGACACAGATTGTGTTCTCCCAGCATCCTCCAGCCCCAGCGCAAACATGTTTTAAAAAAAATTAATTAAATAAATCTGTAAAAAAATATATAAAAATAAATAGATAAATAATAAAAAAATATTAATTAATTGAAATAATAATAGAAACTTGCACAATTAAAAAATATATATATAAAAATTAAAATCCTTTTTACCCCGTATCACTAGTAGCACCGCTCTATGACATGTATGCACATTACATGGGCATCATGCACCCGTGTAGCTATGGGTTCTCAGCCCTATCTGTTCTTAGCCAACTTTACACCGGTTTATACGGTAGATCCCAAATACCAACTAACAGTGGGGGACAAGCTAGAATTAATATGACAACCTGTGTTCTCAGGTACTATAGCAACTATGTATGTTGGGCAATGTATACATACTTGGTATCATGATACACGGGAGAGTGAGAGGATTATATTGTGATATAAAGTTCTTTGGTTATACTAATTATATAAAATATTTAAGGGGAAAAAAAGAAGGAAATTTGCATTTTTGTCTTATTTTTACCCAGTTTCCCATTTATAAAACTAAAAAGATTTATTAGTTACTGGTTCTGTTTTGGCACTATATTAAAGCCCCACACATGCTACAAAAAATAAAAAATGCAACCAAAGTGTAAAAAAATTAAAATATTCACCCTTAGAATAAGTCATTTCAAAAAGTGAAATTTTGCTGTGGATATTCAGGCATCTGAAGGCCTTGGTCCTGAAAGGGTTAAGAATATTCTAATAATAGAATTATACAGCAATTTTTTCATTAATTTACCTTACTATAATTTAGCTATAATAGTATGATCTGCACTTTCCAGGGAACAATCAAAGCGTGGGACAACATTCAATGCAGCTCATTTACCTCAAGAAGCTTTTCCTAACTAGTGATTGGCAGAACTTAAAAGCCCGAAACAGTAAGATGACTAAGGATTTCCAGGGTAATTCCTCAGTTCCCCAAGACATCACACAGCTGTAAATAAAGATACCTTGTTGGAAACTTTCTTTCTTTCTAAAGCAATTTCACACAGAATTATTTTCTTTTAAGCAAGTAATGGAGGTTATGTTTAAACAAGAAATATGCAAATATTTAGGAAGGCTTTAGATAGGTAAAAAAAAAATCTATATTATATTCTTCTGTTCTTCATGTATATGTTTACAAACGCTCCTAAACAAGCACTTGTATAGAATAGCTAAAAGCGTACATTGCTTTCTTTATGAGCATTTTATAATTCACGACTATTTTTAAACTTTATGAAATTAAAAAAGAGAGAATGAACTCTCTAAAGTCCTTTGATATTTTCCAGTAAACTAATCCCTAGGTAAATACACAGAGGGCTGATGATTAAGTATTATCGTGGTGCTGCATAGTGTTATGTAAAAAGTAATTCCATTCTAAATAATACACGCCAAGTGTTTATATGCCCATTGGAAGAACTTCATACGATTTGCTGGCTTGATGGAAGCCAGGGCTTCCCCATAAATACATCTCTTGAGATACATTGTCGGCAAGGATGTAGACTACGTCAACAATCAATGCCATGCTTTGGTGGTGTTAACAAAAATATCTGAGCCAAGATTTTAACAAAGGAACTATGCAGATTGGAAACACAAGGTACAGAGAGGAATAAAGGCTTTAACAAAATTTTAAATTACATCCAGATATACCCCAGGGCTCTTCCTTCTGAAAGTTTAAATAAAATATTTTTGGGGAAATGATGAAATCTCTTAGGAACGTTAATTTAATAGGAAATTAATTGTGACAGAACTATGTGAAAAAGTGCAAATATAAAACATAACATAAGAAAAATATTTCAACAAATCACCCACAGTAGCATAAATTCGTTTCTTACTGTAAGTAGAGATGAGCGAACCGGGACAACCGAACCCGGTTTCGGTCCGAACTTCCGGAAAAGTTCGGTTCGCAGCGAATCCGAACTTCACCGGGTTCGGCCGAACCCGTTTTGACCGAACCCAGTTATAATTTGGCGCCTGCCACATGTTACATCTAAAATGGAGGGTTTCACAAGATCACCTGACATCAGGCTACCCCATAATGCCTTGCAAACGGCTCTCCCAGCCAATCGGGAGGCAGAATAGGGACGGGCTCAAGCCTGCAATAAAAGTCTATGCACGGAGCTCAGCGGCCATTTTACAGACAGGAGCTGTAGGTATAGCATCTCTGTGCAGTAAGGGAAAGCTTTAGGAATCTAAAAGCCAGGAATCCAGCAATCGAAGGGGCTCATCCACTACTCACTACTCAGCCAGTGTGTGAATAAGCTTTTATAAGGGGCTCTTCCTTGTTTGCATCCAACTTGCAATACAGGCAGGCTTTGTAGTACTACAACGCCCAGCATTCCCTGAGTCAGTGCACAGTGGCTAATAGAAATTCTCATTCATTGCCATTTGGCAAGCCAGTGTCAGTGTGTGAATACGCTTTTAGAAGGTGCTCATCCCCGGCCGTTAACATAACAATCAATCCAACTTGCAATACATGCAGCCTAGTAGTACTACAAGGCCCAGCATTCCCTGAGTGCACTGCAGCGAGGCTGATAGAAATTCTCATTCATTGCCATTTGCCAAGCCAGTGTCAGTGTGTGAATACACTTTTAGAAGGGGCTCATCCCCGGCCGTTAACATAACAAACAAATAACAATACAACTTGCAATACAGGCAGCCTTTGTAGTAGTGGTAGTAGTAGTACTACAAAGCCCAGCATTCCCTGAGTGAACTGCGGCGTGGCTGATAGAAATTCTCATTCATTGCCATTTGCCAAGCCAGTGTCAGTGTGTGAATACGCTTTTAGAAGGGGCTCATCCCCGGCCGTTAACATAAATAACAATCCAACTTGCGATACAGGCAGCCTAGTAGTACTACAAGGCCCAGCATTCCCTGAGTGCACTGCAGCGAGGCTGATAGAAATTCTCATTCATTGCCATTTGGCAAGCCAGTGTCAGTGTGTGAATACGCTTTTAGAAGGGGCTCATCCCCGGCTGTTAACATAACAAACAATCCAACTTGCAATACAGGCAGCCTAGTAGTACTACAAGGCCCAGCATTCCCTGAGTGCACTGCAGCGAGGCTGATAGAAATTCTCATTCATTGCCATTTGCCAAGCCAGTGTCAGTGTGTGAATACGCTTTTAGAAGGGGCTCATCCCCGGCCGTTAACATAAATAACAATCCATCTTGCGATACAGGCAGCCTAGTAGTACTACAACGCCCAGCATTCCCTGAGTGCACCGCGGCGTGGCTGATAGAAATTCTCATTCATTGCCATTTGCCAAGCCAGTGTCAGTGTGTGAATACGCTTTTAGAAGGGGCTCTGAAATGTCTGGGAAAAAAAAGGTTGTGAAAGGACGGGGTAGAGGAAAAAACACCCATGCCGTCTCCTCTTCAAGTCCAAATGTTGGATCTGTTGGTGCCAGACCCAGTACCAGCATTTGTGGCACAAGACATGTGCCCAGTTCCACTAGTA
The DNA here is from genome assembly GCF_050947455.1 of Rhinoderma darwinii. Lineage (NCBI taxonomy): Eukaryota > Metazoa > Chordata > Amphibia > Anura > Rhinodermatidae > Rhinoderma > Rhinoderma darwinii. Next base: position 191,228,713 of record NC_134690.1, on the reverse strand, counting down.
GCAGCAGCCATGTGCCTGCTGGTAGTAGTATCAGCAAGCCAGACTTGTCCATCTCCTCCGGTGGGCGGGTTACTTTAGACAATACGGCCATTGTGGACTGGTTGGCTGGCTCGCGGTCATCTCAGCAGGAAGACTCTGACGATCTGGCTTCAAGCCAGGTTTCATTGGATTCCAGATCCTCTACAGTTCCTTGGCACAGTGACAGTAGTAATATAGGTATTTCTAGCGTTTCCATTCCATCATCTATGTCTTCACTCCCCCTTCCTAGCGGGAAGCCATCTTTCCTGAGAGTCCTAAGAGACATCTCCTCGGGTGCGAAGGAAGATACTGAACAACATAGTGATGATGATGATGATTTGTTTTCCGCGAGTCAGCCAACGGAGTGTGTTGCGGTGGTGGTGGAGGTGGAAGCGGTGTCCGAGACGCATAGCTGCGGTAGTGGGGGTGTTGGTGGTGGTAGCCGTGGTGGCAGATGCAGTAATGAGGGGGGCCATGGAGCCCGCCATGATTTCACATCACATTCACAACACAGTGACAGAAGTGGCGGGGATGATGAGGAAGGCTATGATGATGATGTTGTTTTAGACAGGACGTGGGAACCAGGTGACGAGGTGATGACGGCGTCAGAGGAGGAGGATAGTAGTGGCGGCACTGGCCGTGATAAACAGCCAAGCCGAGGTAGGGGCAGAACTCAATCTGCAAAACGTTGCAGCGGTAGGGTCAGCTCAGGAGCCAGTGACGGCGACACAGATGCTGGTGTAGGCTCCCGAAAAAAGCCTGCCAGACAAGGGGCAAGCTCGGGTGGTGGTGGTGGTGGTGGACGTGGTACTACCTCTTTACGGTACTCTGCCGTGTGACAATTTTTCTGTACCTTCCCGGAGGACGAAAACATGGCACAGTGCCGTATCTGCAAGCAGAAAGTAAGGCGTGGGCAGGGCAGCAATGTAGGAACTACCGCTCTACGTAAACACATGGAGCGGCATTACAAGGCCATGTGGGACAATCGACATGCCCCACCATCATCATGTACATCTAATGAAGACCCCTCTTCCGCTGCTGCTGCTGCTCCGAGTCCCTGTCATCTAAGTAGTAGCCAGGCCTTATCCACCATGTCGTTGTCATCATCATCATCACTGTCATCTAGTGCTCCAGTTATCCATTACGGAATCGTTGTCCAATAAGCAACAATATATACCCAGTCATCCACTTGTCGTGCGGCTTAATTCACACCTGGCTAAGTTGTTGGTGGTGCAGTCGCTGCCGTACCACCTGGTCGACTCCGCCGGCTTCAAGCAATTGATGGCGTGCGCTCAGCCTAGGTGGCGAATACCTAGCCGACATTACTTCTCCAAAACAGCTGTCCCTGCCTTGCACAAGCATGTGGAGGAAAAGGTGTGCCAGTCCTTGCAATTATCCGTGTGCAGCAGGGTACATGCCACCGTCGACACGTGGAGCAGCAACTATGGGCAGGGACAGTACATGTCTTTCACGGCCCACTGGGTCAATATTTTGCAGTGCGATGCACCACCGCAGCAATGCCAGGCATTACCACCTCCACGCTTGTATCTTTCTGGTTCAACTCCGGACACCAGGCGCCTACCATCCTCCTCCTCCTCCTCCTCCTCCTTGCCTTCCTCCTTGGAGGTCTTCCCGTCCCCGACAGGACACAGCGTATCTTCCACTCCTCCTCCCTCCTCTTTTCATAGGTGCAAGGTGAAGCGCCACAACGCTGTCTTACACCTGCTGAGCCTGGGCGAGAAAAGCCACACAGGGCAGGAGCTGCTGCTGTGCATCAAGGAGGAAATCGCATGCTGGCTGTCTCCTCTGAAACTCACACTGGGCAATGTTGTCTCTGATAACGGCAAGAACGTTGTGGCTGACCTGCGTCTAGGTCACCTGACACACGCTCTGTCAGGATTCTGTTGTTGTACTGCAAAATTACCACTAGTGGCCGCTGTTTTACACTTTGAAGAATTGTGCTGCACTTTTACTCCTTACCACTGGAGGCTGCTGTTTTGCCCTTAAACTTGCCCTTAACCAAGATGGCAAATGTTGCATCGTGTGAACCATCTTGTTTCCTGTTTGGGCCTACTTCAGACCACATGGAATACCAAACAGTGCTTGAGTATTGTGACTTGTTCCAGTCTCCTGCTCCTGAGAACTGTCTTTACCAGACTGTTCCTACTTCCTTGCTATTTACTACTACTCGTGTTCCACCATCCAAGCACTGTTCCTGGGGACGTCTCACCGGGTTCTGCACTGTGCTCCGCTCGCTACTTCTGACCATAGGATTCCAGCAGTGTTCGCCAGTATCGTAACAGGATACTCAAGCCATTTCCATGGAATCCGCCAGAGAAGCAAGTTTGGAGGTTCGTGTGAACAATATGAACTGTTTGCTTACTAACATCTTTGCTGACATGCAAACTTTAAAGACTAAATATTTGGCGTTTGAAAATCAAACAACCCATGATGTTCAAGTTTATGGACAAGCTACACAGGGTTTACAAGGCATGGTGGCTCAGCAAGCAGAGCTGATCCGGGAACTTCAGAATCGAGTTGTGACCCCAGCCTCTTCATCTACCCTGCCGCTTCGACCATTCAGGTTTGGTGGGGATCGTGACAAATACCGTGGATTTATAAACCAATGCAAGTTATATTTTGGTGCACATCCTGCTCACTTCCCTACTGATAATTCAAAGGTGCTGTGTATTATTATGCTTCTGACACATAAGGCTGTAGCCTGGGCAAGCCCTCTTATTGAAACCAACGATGCTCGGCTTGATGACTTGGATGCCTTCCTAGCAGCCATGAGCCAAGTATTTGATGATCCTAACCGGTGTACTACAGCAGAAGCAGCGTTGATGGCTCTACGTCAGGGCAGACGCTCTGTTGCCGAATATGCCACAGATTTCAGACAGTGGGTGATGGATACTGAGTGGAATAATGCTGCAAAATTAACATTCTTTAAAAAAGGACTATCTAGTGCACTTAAGGACGAGTTAGCACGGGCGGAAGCTCCCACAGAGTTTGATGATTTTGTATACCATTGTATTCGAATAGACACTCGGCTGTCAGAGCGTCGACAAGAAAAATGGGGTTCTACCTGGTCCCGTAATAATAACTATTACTCGTCTGCTTCAGCTCCCACTCCTAGAGACTCTGAAACAAAGAATTACCAAGAACACCAAGCTGAACCTATGCAAATTGACAGTATACAAAAGCGTGAAAGTGCCGACAGAAGAGAACGAAGGTTTCGAGAAAATCAATGCTTCTATTGTGGTAAAACTGATCACTTCCTTATCAATTGTCCATGTCGTCAACGCAAGATGGTGGCGGTAGTAGCAGATCATGACTTCTCTGATGTAGAATCTGTTTCTTCTGAACAAGTGCAACCAGTGCATGCACTCATTCATTCAGTCTCCTGCACAGCACCCAATATTAAAAAAGAACACAAAGACACTCATTGCTTTATTCCCATCAAGTTTAGAATTGATTCTCAATAGATATCCGCCTCTGCCATGGTGGACTCTGGAGCAAATGGGAACTTTATGGACATTTCTTTTGCTAATAAACATGGTGTAAAATTTCAAGAGAGACTGTCACCCATTCTTATGGAAACTGTAGATGGATCCCCTCTGAACTCAGGTCCAGTTGATCAGGAGACTGAACCATTGGAGATAATTATGAGACCTAATCACCATGAGGTTCTATCTTTCCTATTAATTTCATCCCCACATTTTCCAATTATTTTTGGACTACCATGGCTGCAGGCTCAGAACCCTACAATTGACTGGGAAACCAAAGAAGTGTCTTTTCCATCGGAGGTCCCCTCCTCAGAGTCTTTACCAGAACAATCTCACGAAAAGATTGAAGGGGAGCTTGAAGTATCTCCTAAATTACCTCCTCTATATGACAAATTTAATGATATATGTGACAAAGAGAATGCTAATAAACTTCCTCCACATCGACCTTACGATTGTCCGATTGAACTGTTGCCTGGAGCAGCTATACCTTTTGGATGCATCTACCCATTAGCAGAGCCGGAACTGAAGGCTCTTAAAGAATACATAGATTAAAATTTAGCTAAAGGTTTTATTCGTCCATCTTCATCGCCAGCAGGTGCACCTATATTTTTTGTTAAAAAGAAAGACGGCTCTTTGAGACCTTGCGTTGACTATAGAGAATTAAACAAAGTCACAATTAAAAACCGTTACCCTCTGCCATTGATTCCGGAGTTGCTGGATAGAGTTCGTCAAGCTAAAATATTCACCAAATTGGATCTTCGAGGTGCATATAATTTGGTTCGCATTAGACCAAGTGATGAATGGAAAACAGCGTTTAGATCACGTTATGGACATTATGAATATTTAGTCATGTCTTTTGGACTTTGCAATGCCCCTGCAACCTTTCAGCATTTTATTAATGATATCTTCAAGGACTTGTTAGATCAGTTCGTAGTCATCTATCTGGATGACATATTAATCTTTTCTAATTCTGCAGAAGAACATCAGAATCATGTGAGAATGGTGTTGGAACGTCTGAAAGCATATCAACTCTATATCAAGTTGGAGAAATGTGAATTCCATCAAACGGAAATACAGTTCTTGGGTTATATCATTTCTCCCCTAGGGTTACACATGGATTCTAGCAAGATTCAAGCAATTAGAGACTGGCCAACTCCAAAAAATGTGAAAGAGGTCCAACGATTTGTAGGATTTGCTAATTTCTACAGACGTTTTATCAAGAATTTTTCGGGCATTATTACACCAATTACCCAATTAACAAAGAAAGGGATACCTTTTGTGTGGTCTCCTCAGACACAAGATGCTTTTTTCAATTTGAAAACAAAATTCACAACAGCCCCTATACTGGTTCATCCTAACCTTGAAAAAGCGTTTATTGTTGAAGTGGATGCTTCAGACTGTGCAATAGGGGCTATTCTATCACAGAGAACTGGAGAGAAAGATTTGCTGCACCCTTGTGCTTACTTTTCTCGAAGTTTGACTTCTGCTGAAAAGAATTATGACGTGGGGAACAAGGAACTCCTAGCCATCATTGCTGCGTTCAAAGAATGGAGACATCATTTAGAAGGCACAGCTCAACAAATAGTGGTTCTAACTGATCATCGTAACAAATGTTTGTCTCCCCGCCAAGCCCGGTTGAGTCTGTTTCTAAATCGTTTCAACTTTGTGATCTCTTACAGGCCTGGTTCCCGAAATGGTAAGGCCGATGCCTTATCTAGGTTGATCTCCAATTACTCCTCCTCGACAGTACCACCAACAACTATTCTTTCCGAGTCCAATTTCCTGGGGGTGATCCATAGCAAGGACTTGCTTGATGAGCTAAAGGAAGCCTATGAGACCGACCCAATTCTTTTGCACCCACCAGATGAAGTGTCCCTAACTTTCAAAAATCAAGTATGGACTAATAAGCACTGCATTTACGTTCCAGAAACTGTAAGATTAAATGTGCTAAAATTAATGCATGACTCTAAACTAGCAGGTCACAAGGGGATTCAGAAAACACAAGAATTTCTTTCCCGCTTCTTTTGGTGGCCTAATTATCAAAAAGATGTGAAGAAATATGTTTCTTCTTGCAACACCTGTGCCATGTACAAAACTCCTCGTACCTCACCCATGGGATTATTGCAGCCTCTGCCAATTCCATCTCGCCCTTGGGGATCTATCTCTATGGACTTTATTGTCGACTTACCAGTCTCCAAAGGGAAGAATTCCATCTTAGTAGTGGTTGATCGGCTCACTAAAGCAGCCCATTTTATTCCTTGCCCTGGACTACCTTCTGCTAAAGAGACTGCTGATCTTATAATTCAGAATGTGTTTCGTCTTCATGGAATACCAGATGAAGTGGTTTCGGATCGCGGAGTACAATTCACATCAAGATTCTGGCGGAGTTTTTGCACAGCACTCGACATAAACGTCAGTTTGTCTTCTGCTTTTCATCCCCAGTCTAATGGTCAGACTGAGCGCACAAATCAAACGTTAGAACAGTATCTCTGATGCTACATCTGCCATTTACAGGATGACTGGGTCGATTTGCTTCCAATGGCGGAGTTCTCCTACAATAATTCTCAGAATGCCTCCACTAAACAAACACCGTTTTTTGCAAATTTGGGTTACCATCCCAGTATTCTTCCCAATCTTCCCAGAGAAACTTTTATTCCTGCAGTGACTGACAGAATACAATCACTTCAACAGAATCTGGAAATGCTAAAAATTACATTATCAATTGCCCAGGAGAAATATAAAGAAACAGCAGATAAATCTCGTAGACCTTCTCCAACCTTCAAAATGGGAGATGAAGTATGGCTTTCCACCAAGAATCTGAAACTTCACTTACCTTCAGCAAAATTGGGCCAAAAATTTATTGGTCCTTTCAAGATTATTGGACAAGTAAACTCAGTGGCTTTTCGTCTCAAACTTCCCAGACCAATGAGAATACATCCAGTGTTCCATGTATCCCTACTGAAACCTGTTGTTTCAAATCCATTTCCAGGACGCCACCTGCCTCCCCCTGATCCTATCGAAGTTGATGGACAAGAACAGTATACTGTTGAAAACATCCTGGACTCCAGGATATTCAGAAATCGGTTGCAATATCTAATAAAATGGCAAGGATATGGCCCTGAGGATAATTCATGGGAACCCGTAGGCAATCTCAATGCTCCTCGACTGATTAGGGAATTTCACCAAAGATATCCAGATAAACCAAGTCAAACATCGTCCTGAGGCCGCTGTCGAAAGGAGGGAGTAATGTCAGGATTCTGTTGTTGTACTGCAAAATTACCACTAGTGGCCGCTGTTTTACACTTTGAAGAATTGTGCTGCACTTTTACTCCTTACCACTGGAGGCTGCTGTTTTGCCCTTAAACTTGCCCTTAACCAAGATGGCAAATGTTGCATCGTGTGAACCATCTTGTTTCCTGTTTGGGCCTACTTCAGACCACATGGAATACCAAACAGTGCTTGAGTATTGTGACTTGTTCCAGTCTCCTGCTCCTGAGAACTGTCTTTACCAGACTGTTCCTACTTCCTTGCTATTTACTACTACTCGTGTTCCACCATCCAAGCACTGTTCCTGGGGACGTCTCACCGGGTTCTGCACTGTGCTCCGCTCGCTACTTCTGACCATAGGATTCCAGCAGTGTTCGCCAGTATCGTAACAGGATACTCAAGCCATTTCCATGGAATCCGCCAGAGAAGCAAGTTTGGAGGTTCGTGTGAACAATATGAACTGTTTGCTTACTAACATCTTTGCTGACATGCAAACTTTAAAGACTAAATATTTGGCGTTTGAAAATCAAACAACCCATGATGTTCAAGTTTATGGACAAGCTACACAGGGTTTACAAGGCATGGTGGCTCAGCAAGCAGAGCTGATCCGGGAACTTCAGAATCGAGTTGTGACCCCAGCCTCTTCATCTACCCTGCCGCTTCGACCATTCAGGTTTGGTGGGGATCGTGACAAATACCGTGGATTTATAAACCAATGCAAGTTATATTTTGGTGCACATCCTGCTCACTTCCCTACTGATAATTCAAAGGTGCTGTGTATTATTATGCTTCTGACACATAAGGCTGTAGCCTGGGCAAGCCCTCTTATTGAAACCAACGATGCTCGGCTTGATGACTTGGATGCCTTCCTAGCAGCCATGAGCCAAGTATTTGATGATCCTAACCGGTGTACTACAGCAGAAGCAGCGTTGATGGCTCTACGTCAGGGCAGACGCTCTGTTGCCGAATATGCCACAGATTTCAGACAGTGGGTGATGGATACTGAGTGGAATAATGCTGCAAAATTAACATTCTTTAAAAAAGGACTATCTAGTGCACTTAAGGACGAGTTAGCACGGGCGGAAGCTCCCACAGAGTTTGATGATTTTGTATACCATTGTATTCGAATAGACACTCGGCTGTCAGAGCGTCGACAAGAAAAATGGGGTTCTACCTGGTCCCGTAATAATAACTATTACTCGTCTGCTTCAGCTCCCACTCCTAGAGACTCTGAAACAAAGAATTACCAAGAACACCAAGCTGAACCTATGCAAATTGACAGTATACAAAAGCGTGAAAGTGCCGACAGAAGAGAACGAAGGTTTCGAGAAAATCAATGCTTCTATTGTGGTAAAACTGATCACTTCCTTATCAATTGTCCATGTCGTCAACGCAAGATGGTGGCGGTAGTAGCAGATCATGACTTCTCTTATGTAGAATCTGTTTCTTCTGAACAAGTGCAACCAGTGCATGCACTCATTCATTCAGTCTCCTGCACAGCACCCAATATTAAAAAAGAACACAAAGACACTCATTGCTTTATTCCCATCAAGTTTAGAATTGATTCTCAATAGATATCCGCCTCTGCCATGGTGGACTCTGGAGCAAATGGGAACTTTATGGACATTTCTTTTGCTAATAAACATGGTGTAAAATTTCAAGAGAGACTGTCACCCATTCTTATGGAAACTGTAGATGGATCCCCTCTGAACTCAGGTCCAGTTGATCAAGAGACTGAACCATTGGAGATAATTATGAGACCTAATCACCATGAGGTTCTATCTTTCCTATTAATTTCATCCCCACATTTTCCAATTATTTTTGGACTACCATGGCTGCAGGCTCAGAACCCTACAATTGACTGGGAAACCAAAGATGTGTCTTTTCCATCGGAGGTCCCCTCCTCAGAGTCTTTACCAGAACAATCTCACGAAAAGATTGAAGGGGAGCTTGAAGTATCTCCTATATTACCTCCTCTATATGACAAATTTAATGATATATGTGACAAAGAGAATGCTAATAAACTTCCTCCACATCGACCTTACGATTGTCCGATTGAACTGTTGCCTGGAGCAGCTATACCTTTTGGATGCATCTACCCATTAGCAGAGCCGGAACTGAAGGCTCTTAAAGAATACATAGATTAAAATTTAGCTAAAGGTTTTATTCGTCCATCTTCATCGCCAGCAGGTGCACCTATATTTTTTGTTAAAAAGAAAGACGGCTCTTTGAGACCTTGCGTTGACTATAGAGAATTAAACAAAGTCACAATTAAAAACCGTTACCCTCTGCCATTGATTCCGGAGTTGCTGGATAGAGTTCGTCAAGCTAAAATATTCACCAAATTGGATCTTCGAGGTGCATATAATTTGGTTCGCATTAGACCAGGTGATGAATGGAAAACAGCGTTTAGATCACGTTATGGACATTATGAATATTTAGTCATGTCTTTTGGACTTTGCAATGCCCCTGCAACCTTTCAGCATTTTATTAATGATATCTTCAAGGACTTGTTAGATCAGTTCGTAGTCATCTATCTGGATGACATATTAATCTTTTCTAATTCTGCAGAAGAACATCAGAATCATGTGAGAATGGTGTTGGAACGTCTGAAAGCATATCAACTCTATATCAAGTTGGAGAAATGTGAATTCCATCAAACGGAAATACAGTTCTTGGGTTATATCATTTCTCCCCTAGGGTTACACATGGATTCTAGCAAGATTCAAGCAATTAGAGACTGGCCAACTCCAAAAAATGTGAAAGAGGTCCAACGATTTGTAGGATTTGCTAATTTCTACAGACGTTTTATCAAGAATTTTTCGGGCATTATTACACCAATTACCCAATTAACAAAGAAAGGGATACCTTTTGTGTGGTCTCCTCAGACACAAGATGCTTTTTTCAATTTGAAAACAAAATTCACAACAGCCCCTATACTGGTTCATCCTAACCTTGAAAAAGCGTTTATTGTTGAAGTGGATGCTTCAGACTGTGCAATAGGGGCTATTCTATCACGAAGAACTGGAGAGAAAGATTTGCTGCACCCTTGTGCTTACTTTTCTCGAAGTTTGACTTCTGCTGAAAAGAATTATGACGTGGGGAACAAGGAACTCCTGGCCATCATTGCTGCGTTCAAAGAATGGAGACATCATTTAGAAGGCACAGCTCAACAAATAGTGGTTCTAACTGATCATCGTAACCTTGAATTTGTTAGATCTGCCAAATGTTTGTCTCCCCGCCAAGCCCGGTGGAGTCTGTTTCTAAATCGTTTCAACTTTGTGATCTCTTACAGGCCTGGTTCCCGAAATGGTAAGGCCGATGCCTTATCTAGGTTGATCTCCAATTACTCCTCCTCGACAGTACCACCAACAACTATTCTTTCCGAGTCCAATTTCCTGGGGGTGATCCATAGCAAGGACTTGCTTGATGAGATAAAGGAAGCCTATGAGACCGACCCAATTCTTTTGCACCCACCAGATGAAGTGTCCCTAACTTTCAAAAATCAAGTATGGACTAATAAGCACTGCATTTACGTTCCAGAAACTGTAAGATTAAATGTGCTAAAATTAATGCATGACTCTAAACTAGCAGGTCACAAGGGGATTCAGAAAACACAAGAATTTCTTTCCCGCTTCTTTTGGTGGCCTAATTATCAAAAAGATGTGAAGAAATATGTTTCTTCTTGCAACACCTGTGCCATGTACAAAACTCCTCGTACCTCACCCATGGGATTATTGCAGCCTCTGCCAATTTCATCTCGCCCTTGGGGATCTATCTCTATGGACTTTATTGTCGACTTACCAGTCTCCAAAGGGAAGAATTCCATCTTAGTAGTGGTTGATCGGCTCACTAAAGCAGCCCATTTTATTCCTTGCCCTGGACTACCTTCTGCTAAAGAGACTGCTGATCTTATAATTCAGAATGTGTTTCGTCTTCATGGAATACCAGATGAAGTGGTTTCGGATCGCGGAGTACAATTCACATCAAGATTCTGGCGGAGTTTTTGCACAGCACTCGACATAAACGTCAGTTTGTCTTCTGCTTTTCATCCCCAGTCTAATGGTCAGACTGAGCGCACAAATCAAACGTTAGAACAGTATCTCCGATGCTACATCTGCCATTTACAGGATGACTGGGTCGATTTGCTTCCAATGGCGGAGTTCTCCTACAATAATTCTCAGAATGCCTCCACTAAACAAACACCGTTTTTTGCAAATTTGGGTTACCATCCCAGTATTCTTCCCAATCTTCCCAGAGAAACTTTTATTCCTGCAGTGACTGACAGAATACAATCACTTCAACAGAATCTGGAAATGCTAAAAATTACATTATCAATTGCCCAGGAGAAATATAAAGAAACAGCAGATAAATCTCGTAGACCTTCTCCAACCTTCAAAATGGGAGATGAAGTATGGCTTTCCACCAAGAATCTGAAACTTCACTTACCTTCAGCAAAATTGGGCCAAAAATTTATTGGTCCTTTCAAGATTATTGGACAAGTAAACTCAGTGGCTTTTCGTCTCAAACTTCCCAGACCAATGAGAATACATCCAGTGTTCCATGTATCCCTACTGAAACCTGTTGTTTCAAATCCATTTCCAGGACGCCACCTGCCTCCCCCTGATCCTATCGAAGTTGATGGACAAGAACAGTATACTGTTGAAAACATCCTGGACTCCAGGATATTCAGAAATCGGTTGCAATATCTAATAAAATGGCAAGGATATGGCCCTGAGGATAATTCATGGGAACCCGTAGGCAATCTCAATGCTCCTCGACTGATTAGGGAATTTCACCAAAGATATCCAGATAAACCAAGTCAAACATCGTCCTGAGGCCGCTGTCGAAAGGAGGGAGTAATGTCAGGATTCTGTTGTTGTACTGCAAAATTACCACTAGTGGCCGCTGTTTTACACTTTGAAGAATTGTGCTGCACTTTTACTCCTTACCACTGGAGGCTGCTGTTTTGCCCTTAAACTTGCCCTTAACCAAGATGGCAAATGTTGCATCGTGTGAACCATCTTGTTTCCTGTTTGGGCCTACTTCAGACCACATGGAATACCAAACAGTGCTTGAGTATTGTGACTTGTTCCAGTCTCCTGCTCCTGAGAACTGTCTTTACCAGACTGTTCCTACTTCCTTGCTATTTACTACTACTCGTGTTCCACCATCCAAGCACTGTTCCTGGGGACGTCTCACCGGGTTCTGCACTGTGCTCCGCTCGCTACTTCTGACCATAGGATTCCAGCAGTGTTCGCCAGTATCGTAACACGCTCCTTGCATGGCACATGTGATCAATCTGGTCATAACACGCTTCTTAAAGTCATATGTTGGTTTGAAGGGTGTGCTGGCCATGTCCAGGAGGGTTTGCGTTCGCTTTAGACGTTCGTATGCATTTAAGCACGCCCTCCTGGACTTGCAGCGTCAAAACTCCCAGAACACAGCCTGATTTGCGACGTTCCAACACGCTGGAATTCCACCCTGCACATGTTGGACCGTCTGTACGAACAGCGGAAAGCCGTGAATGATTTCCTGATGCAGCAGACGGGCAGCGTTTGGAGCCAGTGTAATTTCGAGCTCAGGCACTGGCAGCTGGTTAGAGACGCATGTCGCGTTTTGAGGCCCTTTGAAGAGGCCACACGATTTGTGAGCCGTGACGCTAGCGGAATGAACGATGTTATGCCGCTGATATTCATTATGAAGCAAACGCTCACAGCGATGATTCAGCAAAGGATGGAGGAAGGATCACATCTGGCTATGGATGTTGAGGAGGAGGAGGAGGATGAGGATGAGGAAACAGGTCCTGAAGAGGAGCTGGATTTGGAGATGGAATCACAGGAAGGGATAGGGGACGAGGCAGCCGCACAACATGACAGTGATGGTGGTGATGGTGGTGATGACGAGTCTGACGACGACCTTGATGATGGACAACCATGGCAGTATGGGGCGGAGATGGAACCAACCGGGCCCTCTGAAACGCTGGCCAGGATGGCGAGCTGTATGCTTCGTTACTTGCGCGCTGACTGTCGTATTGTTAACATGAAGCAAAGAGATGAGTACTGGATAGCCACACTTTTAGACCCTCGGTATAAAGCCAGAATGGGGGAGTTTTTTGCGCCTTCTGAGAGGGAGGCAAAATTGGCTTATTATCGAGAGAAGCTATGCAGCCAGCTTGTCACAGCTTTCAAACGGCAAACACCTGCTGCAAGCATGTCTGACCGGGGGACCACTCTCCGTTCCCCACTGTCTCATCGTTCCACCGCCTCTGGCAGAGCTACCTCTGCAATAGGCGGCAGCAGCAGCGGCAGCAGCAGCAGCAGTAGCAGCAGCCAATTCAGTTTGGAAAATATGATGACAACATTTTTACATCCAATACCCCGACCTGACACACATCGTAGTCACCAAAGGGATGTTCACCATCACCAGGTGCAGCACCTAAGCAACCAGGTTCACTCGTACCTGGACTGTGCCCTTTCTCCGTCAGAAATGCTGATCCCAGACCCCATGGACTTCTGGGTCAGCAAATTGGATCATAGGCAAGAACTGGCCCAGTTTGCCATGGGTGTACTGTCTTGTCCACCCTCCAGTGTAGCGTCAGAGAGGGTATTCAGCGCGGCAGGGGGCTTCGTCACCCCTAAGCGAACAAGATTGTCCGCCAACAGCTTGGAAAATCTCACGTTTCTGAAAATGAATCAAGCGTGGATCGGTGACGATTTTAAAACCCCTGTGCCTGATGCCACTGATTAGATCTGACATTGCTGCCGCCTGCTACTGCTGCCTGCTACTGCCGCCTGCTACTACGGGATTCTGTCCTGTCCACTCTTTTTTTAATGTGCTGCTGCTACTACTACTACCACACTTGCTGTCTGTGTTGGCTACCTCTACTACCACCAATACACCTCCACTGCCGCCCGTCTGCTACAAGCAGGCTGCCCCACCACAGGGCTTTGTCCTGTGACTGTCGTCGAGTCTCTTTTTTTAATGTGCTGCTACTACCAGTCTACCACCCTTGCTGTCTGTGTTGGCTACCTCTACTACCACCAATACACCTCCACTGCCGTCTGCTACAAGCAGGCCTGCCCCACCACAGGGCTTTGTCCTGTGACTGTCGTCCAGTCTCTTTTTTTAATGTGCTGCTACTACCAGTCTACCACCCTTGCTGTCTGTGTTGGCTACCTCTACTACCACCAATACACCTCCACTGCCGCCCGTCTGCTACAAGCAGGCCTGCCTCACCACAGGGCTTTGTCCTGTGACTGTCGTCCAGTCTCTTTTTTTAATGTGATGCTACTACCAGTCTACCACCCTTGCTGTCTGTGTTGGCTACCTCTACTACCACCAATACACCTCCACTGCCGTCTGCTACAAGCAGGCCTGCCCCACCACAGGGCTTTTTTCCTGTGACTTTTGTCCAGTCTCTTTTTTTAATGTGCTGCTACTACTACTACCACCCTTGCTGTCTGTGTTGGCTACCTCTACTACCACCAATACACCTCCACTGCCGCCCGTCTGCTACAAGCAGGCCTGCCCCACCACAGGGCTTTGTCCTGTGACTGTCATTCAGTCTCTTTTTTTAATGTGCTGCTGCTACTACTACTACCACCCTTGCTGTCTGTGTTGGCTACCTCTACTACCACCAATACACCTCCACTGCCGTCTGCTACAAGCAGGCCTGCCCCACCACAGGGCTTAGTCCTGTGACTGTTGTCCAGTCTCTTTTTTTAATGTGCTGCTACTACTACTACCACCCTTGCTGTCTGTGTTGTCTACCTCTACTACCAGCAATACACCTCCACTGCCACCCGTCTGCTACAAGCAGGCTTGCCCCACCACAGGGCTTTGTCCTGTGACTGTCGTCCAGTCTCTTTTTTTAATGTGCTGCTGCTGCTACTACCAGTCTACCACCCTTGCTGTCTGTGTTGGCTACCTCTACTACCACCAATACACCTCCACTGCCGCCCGTCTGCTACAAGCAGGCCTGAGGCCTGCCCCACCACAGGGCTTTGTCCTGTGACTGTCATCCAGTCTCTTTTTTTAATGTGCTGCTACTACTACTACCACCCTTGCTGTCTGTGTTGGCTACCTCTACTACCACCAATACACCTCCACTGCCGCCCGTCTGCTACAAGCAGGCCTGCCCCACCACAGGGCTTTGTCCTGTGACTGTCGTCCAGTCTCTTCTTTTAATGTGCTGCTACTACCAGTCTACCACCCTTGCTGTCTGTGTTGGCTACCTCTACTACCACCAATACACCTCCACTGCTGTCTGCTACAAGCAGGCCTGCCCCACCACAGGGCTTTGTCCTGTGACTGTTGTCCAGTCTCTTTTTTTAATGTGCTGCTACTACTACTACCACCCTTACTGTCTGTGTTGGCTACCTCTACTACCACCAATACACCTCCACTGCCGCCCGTCTACTACAAGCAGGCCTGCCCCACCACAGGGCTTTGTCCTGTGACTGTCGTCCAGTCTCTTTTTTTAATGTGCTGCTGCTGCTACTACCAGTCTACCACCCTTGCTGTCTGTGTTGTCTACCTCTACTACCAGAAAAACACCTCCACTGCCGCCCGTCTGCTACAAGCAGGCCTGAGGCCTGCCCCACCACAGGGCTTTGTCCTGTGACTGTCCAGTCTCTTTTTTCAATGTCCTGCTACTACTACTACCACCCTTGCTGTCTGTGTTGGCTACCTCTACTACCACCAATACACCTCCACTGCTGCCCGTCTGCTACAAGCAGGCCTGCCCCATCACAGGGATTTGTCCTGTGACTGTCATCCAGTCTCTTTTTTTAATGTGCGGCTGCTGCTACTACCAGTCTACCACCCTTGCTGTCTGTGTTGTCTACCTCTACTACCAACAATACACCTCCACTGCCGCCCGTCTGCTACAAGCAGGCCTGAGGCCTGCCCCACCACAGGGCTTTGTCCTGTGACTGTCCAGTCTCTTTTTTTAATGTGCTGCTACTACTACTACCACCCTTGCTGTCTGTGTTGGCTACCTCTACTACCACCAATACACCTCCACTGCCGCCCGTCTGCTACAAGCAGGCCTGCCCCACCACAGGGATTTGTCCTGTGACTGTCGTCCAGTCTCTTTTTTTAATGTGCTGCTGCTACTACCAGTCTACCACCCTTGCTGTCTGTGTTGGCTACCTCTACTACCACCAATACACCTCCACTGCCGCCCGTCTGCTACAAGCAGGCCTGCCCCACCACAGGGCTTTGTCCTGTGACTGTTGTCCAGTGTCTTTTAATGTGCTGCTACTACTCACCCTTGCCAATAAAAAGGGTCAATTTTTGGAGGGCTTGTCAAAAGCCATTGCTTGTTGCTTTTACATCCATGTATGGAAGAACCCCGGCAGGCATCTGCCAATAAAAAGGGTAAATTTTTGGAGGGCTTGTCAAAAGCCATTGCTTGTTGCTTTTACATCCATGTATGGAAGAACCCCGGCAGGCATCTGCCAAAAAAAAGGGTCAATTTTTGGAGGGCTTGTCAAAAGCCATTGCTTGTTGCTTTTACATCCATGTATGGAAGAACCCCGGCAGGCATCTGCCAAAAAAAAGGGTCAATTTTTGGAGGGCTTGTGAAAAGCCATTGCTTGTTGCTTTTACATCCATGTATGGAAGAACCCCGGCAGGCATCTGCCACCATAAAGGGTAAATTTTTTGAGGGCTTGTCAAAAGCCATTGCTTCTTCTTTTACTACCTTATATGTATGAACCCTGGCAGGCATCTGCCGCCAAAAATGGTTAATTTTTGTACCTTTTTTAACAATGCATTAAGCATACAACATGCACAAGTGCAGTGGTTTCTGTTAGTTATCACCGTGTCCCATCCGTTTTCCTATAGCCATACATGTTGGCGTAACTTTGACACTAACGTTGCCTTAAAGACAGCTCAAAAGTACTTGGATACACTCATGGGTGACCTAAGAGTGTTATACAGGGCTTCTAGGGCTTTTAAACAGTGTTATACACGATTTTTAGGGGCTTTCTTGTATTACAGGTTCGGTCAGAACTAGTTCGGTCCGAATCGAACTTTTTCATGAAATTCGCCGAACCAAACTTTTCATAAGTTAGCTCATCTCTAACTGTAAGATTAAATTTTCATTGCCTCTTGTAACCATACAACTCTACCTATTACTCCTTGCCTTAAAGATAATCTGTCATGTTGAAAATGTAGACCAATTTGCGAGCAGCATTTTATAAACCAGGAGAAGCTGAGCAGATTGATATATAATTTTGTGGGAAAAGATTTCGAATAACATGTAATTTAATCATTTAAACCTCTGCTCATTGTGGGTTTAGGAGTCCAGTGGGCGGTCCTACTCAGGGATTGATAGGCTTTCCTGTATGTGCGTGAATACAGATATAACTATCAACCAGTGATAAAGGACCACCCACTGGACTCCTAAGTCTAGAATGAGCAGAGGTTTGAATGAATAAATTACAAGTTATACTGAATCTTTTGCTAGAAAACTATATATCAATCTGCTCAGCTCCCCCTGCTCTTTAACAAACATTTTCAACTTGACAGGTACCCTTTAAAGGGGGTTACCCCACTGAACAACCCCTCTTTAAAAGGCAGTCCTGGCAATCACCAGATCGTTACGAGCCTAGCTACTGAAACCGGCTGCGATCAGTTGTAATAGCTAGTGAAAGCTTTGGGGGCCACAATGAAGTGTTACAGACATTCATTCCAACAGTCATCCACCCTGATTAAAACAAGTGGGAGGAATACCCTTTATTATATCCATATGCTTTAATAGGCCATACAACCCAGTGGCTGTCCATTTGGGACAACCCCTCTAGCTGATCAATTTAAATGATCAATCTAGTACTAAATATTCAATCCCCATCATTCAGAACTGACAGATTAGGGTGTTCTAAACAATAACAACTCATGTGAGTGAGCAAAGAAATGAATAATGAATAAATAATTATAGATGAAGAAAATAAACATATTTCACTAAACTAAATGTTCATTCATACATAAAATGTATGTATTTGCTACTGTATTTGCTACTGCCCCTGTTTATTTGGCTGAGGTGTAGGTGTAGGTGTAGGTGTAGGTGTAGGTGGGACGGCAATGTGATTGACAGCTCTGCCCCGCAACTACAGGTCCTATGATGTACTCTTCCAGCAGTATGATAAAACACCATATGCATCGGTTTCTGTGTGTGTGAAAATGAAAGATAGTAACACTAAAGGAATTAATACATAACATTACTTAATAAAGAGCAGTTTCTCCTTTGGTGAATCCACACTAACTCTAATCATTTGCTAATAGGTGAACAAAGGACATATTATTGGACAACTATGCTATTACACAGGAGAAACTGAAGTGAAGGCATTGTTCTTTTGATTTGTCTAGACATCTGGTTATTAATACTTAAAAGAAGATTGTCTATGCTTTTACACATGCAACTAAATACATTTAGCATTTTATACTAAAATTCCCATATTCCCCTTTCATGCGATCCTTATGAAAAACATGTACATTTGTTCCATTCTGGTTACTGGAATTTCATGAACATTTGTTCCATTCCGGTTACTGGAATTTCTTGTAAGTTGTCTCAAAAGAATATATTATTTTTTTTTGCCTACATCTGATCATAGAACAGAAACTTTAAACAATATACAGTATCTAAGCATCATATTAGCTTAGCTGCTAAATTATGCATCTGTCCAGCTTTATTAGAATCCCAGTAATGCAGCCAAAATTAAAAAATGTATGTAATGAATCACAGGTTAATAACCCTTATATAAGATGCAAGATTCAATGATTCCTAATATCATAAAAGCAGGACCACCAGAGGAAGGAAAGGCAAGCTGCTTTGGACTTTGCAGTCTCCCAAGCCTAGATCAGCATGCTCGCCCATCATCAGAAATAATCTATTGCTGCCTACAGACACTTATTTTAGGGTCACTGGGAGGGCACTGTTTATGGGGTAGGTATTGTTAATGTCGGCATCTGACATGTGCTTTTTGCGTGTGGGGACTGTGTGACTCTTATTGCAATGGGTTACTGTGTTTATTATGGGGCACTTAAACTGGTATTTTAATGGGTTGCTGTGGAATTTAAAATGTGTGTGTGTGTACACTGCCATAGAATGGGGGTCTGTATTGTCAGAGAGAGACCCCGATCGCAGGAAATGTAACTTTTGTGTACAGCCTGTTGGTGAAGACATAAAGAGAGCAAAATCAGCGCTGGCAGGTAGCTTGTGCACTGGACACTTGTTACTAGGGAAAAAAAACACTCGACACCAGAGAATAATGTAACCAAACTGGTAAAGTCTAGGGGCCAGGACTTTAACCCCTTTAGGATGCAACCTAATTTATTTAGCTTTTTTTATTACTTAATTTCAAGAGATATAACATTCTTATTTTTCTATCAACACGACTGTGTGAGGGCTTGTTTTTTTTTTTTTAAAACCACCATTTTGTGGAACATATAATGTAGAGCCTAATAGGCTCTCATACTCATAATTAGCCAACGTGGGGGCCTTTGTTATGCCCCGGCTGCCATGGCAACCCATCAGCAACCCACGATTGCGTTGCGGGGGGGAACATATGAGGTGAAGGAGTGAGACCCCTCTGTCTAACCACTTAGATGATATGGTCACTATTGAACATGACATCTATGGGTTATAAGGCTATAATCAGAGTTATCTGCAATCCTTACTAAAAAAACAATGCTGATGGCGGCAGTACATTTACAACACTGTGCGGGAAGTACATCCCACAAACGCGGTGCAATAAGGGGTTAAACCACTGGACATACCAGAAATTCGCACATTGGTAAGTAAGGTAAGGTGTTTAAGGATCCAAAGGAGCTTATTATTAATATCACTGATATAAGAAGACAAACTGATGTGGGAAAATTATTTTGTCAGTCCACAATTTTTTCATTAATATTCAAATGTCATTTGCCATCAATGAGAAAAGAGGTGAACCCCCAAACATGGCTTAGTTACACATAGTGAGTGTTTAGTGTTTAATGGAACTAAAGTCCTGCTGAGGGACATCCCATAATAGAAAGTGATGACATATTGCTAGGATATGCCATCATTTTCTAATTGGTGGGGGTCCGAATGCTGGGACCCTCACGATCCTGAGAATATAGGAGTTGCAAAACTGCAGTTCATTTTTTCCCTGCACAGCGCTGCTTGAAACCAATGGCTGTGTAGGAAACTTCAGCACAGCTCCAGTCAAGTGAATCTATGATTGCAAAACCCCTTTATATTGAACTATTAGGCTATTTTTTATTCTACATGCATGCTAAGTTATTGAAACAAAAGTGAATGGACAGGACAAGGAGGGTCGAGAGAAGTAGAAAAAAAAAGGAATGGGGAGGAATCCTCCAGCTCACCTGACACGAAAATTAGTGTCGCTGATAGCGCCCGGATCCTCGTGTCGGCACACGATGTAGATAACAGAGTAACAAAGAGAGGTTGGGTCCAGCGCTTTGAATAGAAGTAAAATGGAAGCTGTTTCCAAGTTTAATGGTCTTAGTTAAAAGACAAGTCTAAGGACGCCAGAGTCGTCCAAAACGCGTAGGCTCTAAGGATCTACATTCCCCCATTTCTGCACACCAGGACTCCACACCATTGGACCTTTTTTAACTAAGACCATTAAACTTGGAAACAGCTTCCATTTTACTTCTATTCAAAGCGCTGGACCCAACCTCTCTCTGTTACCCGGTCGAGAGAAGTCATATGGTAACATAGAAAATTAATTGCTATGGTGCCAATTGTTTGTACAGTGGACCCTATTACATCTCCCCTTTCTGAGTCACCTGAATAGCAAATCTAGATCACCAGATCTTTCATTTTGTATTCACGGTAACTAAGCAACCACTATGGAAGCTCTAATAGACGTCATATTTGTGGTCACCAAGTATTCACAGAGAAGGCTGAATGATTTATTTAACAACCTAATAAAAGAGGAAAGCTTAACTAGCTTGTACAGAACTAGAAAATGATGGCTTCTTCCTTTCAAAAATAGTGCCACACCTGTCTACAGATTAAATTTCTGCAGTGAGATATCAACCCATGGCCGCAAAGAGACTGAAGTCATAATACAGCAACTTAGCCTGCTCGGCCACATTATCTCTATATGATAATGGTGTTGTAGCTTAACCCCAATGAACATGGGCTGCAATACCAGGCAGAATCCATGGACAGCCATGGAGCGGTTTATGGAAGAAAGCAGCCATTATTATCCAATCCTGCACAACCCCTTTAAAGGGAATGTGTTGCCAGAAAAACATGTTTTTTTAAAAAAAATTAAACATTTAGTGTGTGGGTGATTAAACAATGTTCAAATTTTTTTTATTTTTTTCACGAGTCAGGAAATAGTCAGGAAATATTATAAATTAATTCTAATTTATAATACTACCCATTTTTGGTCACTAGATGGAGCTATTCCCAAAATTGCAGCATTGCAACAATGGGTTAAAAGCCCTCGCTCTAGTGAGCTCTCAGCATCCCCCCCTCCTTTATCCTGGCTAGTGCCGGGATAAACGAGGGGTTTGAACGGTGTAACCTCCTACGCTGTGTGTCGCCATTTTTTGAGCTAACACACAGCGTAGTAGGTTTACATACAGTAGTAAACACACACAAACAAGAACATACATTGAAATCTCTTACCTGCTCCTGCCGCCGCGGCTCCCTCCGGCCCGTCCGCTCCGTTTGCTGCCGCTGGTCCAAGTGCACAAATCCGGAAGCCGCGACCGGAAGTAGTAATATTACTGTCCGGCCGCGACTTCCGGTCCACAGGAAAATGGCGCCGGACGGCGCCAAATTCGAATTGGACTGTGTGGGAGCGGCGCATGCGCAGTTCCCACACAGACGCCGTACACTGAAGTCAATGGCACGGGAGCCGTTCGCAGTCCCTATGGGACTGTGGCTGCCGTATTCCATGTCTGTATGTGTCGTTAATCGACACAGACAGAAATGGAACAAAAAATGGCAGCCCCCATAGGGAAGAAAAAGTGTAAAAATAAGAAAAAGTAAAACACAAACACACAAATGAATATAAACGTTTTTAATAAAGCACTAACATCTTTAACATATAAAAAAATAATTTGTGATGACACTGTTCCTTTAAGAACCACAACTCCTTTAAGGGAAAGTGTACTGATCTAGGCATAAGTAAAGATTCTAGACCATAGGTAATTCACCACAACCAACTTTTGTCGTTTGTAAGAGTAAGGGGTATGCTCAGAAGTGGCTGAATTGTTGCGTATTTTTGGTGCGGTTAAAATATAGTCCAATGCCTGAAAATTGGGTTTGAAATATTTAATAGAAAATGTGATCAAAATTTACTCATAATGCAGAAAAAGGCCATGATTACTGATAAAAGGGCAGGTAAAAAAAAAAACAGTTTCCAGCAGGATGTATATAAGCCACAATGTTATATGAGGAAGATCGGACCGGTGCAAAAATCTGATGAACAGCCACTCTCACACCTATCATCCATAAGGAGGGTGGCTGCTTACTATAACAATTATACTCAGATAAGGTAACTATAAGGTGCCAGTCATACAAGATACATTTAGTGCATCATACTGGGGTTTTAGGGCTTAATTCCACAGCATGCCCTGTATGTTATGGATTTGCTGGGTCTGAATTTACCCTTATTACAATACTATAATGTGAAATGCAAAACCACAGCTTGCTTTTTCAAATGAAAAAAAATGAAAAAAAAAATATCTAAAAATATATAATGCATTACTGCTTATTTTAAATGTTAAAGAAAATGTACTACTGTCAGGCTTTTATATGACACACCAAATGTTTTTCAAGTAAGATATAAAAGGAAAGCTGTACCAGTGCTACATTATAAAACACATACTAGAGCAAATCATGTTTTATAAATATTTTCTCTGAAAGTTTAAGAAAAGAAACTCTGTATAAATATTTGATTAAAGCAGATCAGATAAAAGCATTTTAATGGTTACCTTTCCCCCAATTTCTCCTGGAGTACCATTTTCTCCTTTGCTTCCCTGCTCACCCTGCAAAACACAATGAAGACAGCAGTACATTAACAAAAGCCTTATGTGATAGACGACAGCACATTCTGTCTGCAAAATCTATTGTAAGCATTACAAGAGAAGAACATTAGGAAAAGAAGATATATTTGTATTTTTTAATATTTTATTCTATTTATTTTTGGGGATTTAAAAGTCACATTAGAAAATATGAACTGGAGTTAAAGGATTATTAATGGCAAAAAGCCAGTAAAATGAAGGAGGGAAACAAGTGTCAATTTCACTTTGTCATGTTGTCTAATTGCATAATCCCTTACTTCCTGCGATACACTATTTTTGGAGGAGCAACCGTTTGGGTTGGCTCATTGGTAAACTTAATCTCACTGCATAATGAAACCATACCCTGTCTACCACATGTACAAGCAAAACCCACGGCATGTGTTACTTTCTAATCCATCTGACAACCTAAATTTATAACTATGATATATATAGTCTCATAGATTGAAATAACTGTTACAAAAGGTTAATAACTTTTGCTGTAGGTGTTCTATATAATATTTAATTAGCTATTTAGCAGAGTGTAAACAATCTTAAACTGTAAATCTAAGGGAAAATCTATTTCTTTACTTTATGTAACCAGTGGCCTTTAGTTTGTAAATGTTCCCTTCTGTTTAGTTTCCCTTAATTGTAGAAACATACCTGGCTTTGTTTAAAGGGTAACTAAACTTTCAACAAACTTCTGATGTGTCATTGTGACATGTCAGAAGTTTTGATCGCTGGGGGTCCGAGCACTGAGACCCCCCACCTATCGCTAAAACGCAGCGGAAGAATCGCTTGGGTGAGCGCTAAGCCGCTTAGCTTCTGATCTGCTTTTTTCGGAAAGCCAATGTAACGGTGTATGGGCCCATAGACATTCTATTGAGTCCGTACACCGCTACAACGGCTTTACAAGGAAAGCCAATGGAGAAACCAAGCGGCTCAGCATTCACCCGAGTGCTTCTGCGGCTTTGTTTTAGGGATCGGTGGGGTTCTCAGTGCTCGGACACCCAGCGATCAAAACTTCTGACATGTCACTATGACATGTCAGAAGTTTATTGGAAATTGAGTTACCCTTTAAGCAACAACCTGAAAGTTTTCACAACTCTACTACTGTATGCTGTGTGATACAAAATGCCACAAAATTGGGTAGGTGTATCCATGCCAAGTTCTACCTGCCTGGCCAGTTCAAATGCTATATAGTCACCTCTGGCACCAGTAAGATCTCAGATAGGCTGTGTTCACAGCATCGTTCCTTTCCGCTGAGGGGTTCCGTCAGAGGTTTCCAGGCTAACCCCTCAGCGGAAAGGCAAACGGAAACCTAAGCTATGGTATCAATGGTGACGGAAACTATGCTAACGGTTTCCATTTGTCACCGGTGTGACAGGGTACCGTCATTTTTGACGCAATCAATAGCGCAGTCGACTGGTTTAAACTGACTGAAACCTCAGACGGAACCCCTCAACGGAAGGGCAACAGTGATGTGAACAGGCCCTTGTAGCATTTGTTTGCTTCTTGATGCTTCTTTTTTTTTGTGACCTCCTGTGAAGATTAATTGATTACTGACTATCTGCCTGGATGTGACTATGCTTCTGTGACACAATTTTAAATTTGTCATCCTTGCTCTGTTGCTTCACAGCTCATCTTCTGACTTCACCTTTGCCAAAGATTTTCCAGTTAATGACCCACTCTCTATGACAATTTAAAAGCAATAAATTCTTTAGTTGTGCCATTTGCCAATATTTTATACATTGTTCATTTAGAGTTTGCATAACCTGAAGATAATACTGATCTTCACTTTTATAGATATTTTTCAGTAGCAATACAATTGTCCAGAGGCTTCTGTAGTCTACAGTTTGTTTTGGAAACAATGATAAACTTGCCAGCTTCCTATAGTGCAATTTATTCACAAACTTTCGGATATTGCCCACCGTTGGGTTGATGTAATATTCTTTATTATTATTAGTAATATTTTCAGCTTTGAAGCTGTTATATGTGACGATTCTGATAATGGTCATGAAAATTCATTGTTATCTAGGACGCGGAGAAAACAAAGACTGACTACACATCAAAACAGCAACCATCCAACATTTCAGTGCTATTGTTAAATATTTAAAACATCTACTTGATCTTTTATCAAAGCCTTCACCCCTTGACTTCTTTGCATTTAGCAAATGACTGTCATCTGACACAGTTCTAAATCAATTCACTCACTTAGTATGTAGAGGGCAGTAAAAGACACCCGGCAAAGCTTACCATGAGTAGAGTGAATTTATCATAATGAATTGGATGACAATCATTCTCTAGATACTATGCAGTAACAGAGAACACAGAGGTCATGTTAGACTGCACATACTGTACAGAACTTTTAAGTGGGAGAAGTAGCCAGTATTGGAACTATGTAAAGGTCCTTTGAGATCAAACTGAGCTAGAAATTGTGCCATTTTAGAAACGTCTCAATAGATAAGATTAAAAAAGAATATCTGTAAACAATAATGTGTCAAGGAGAACACATTCAATGGATTATTGTATCCTTCTATAACCCTTGAAAATGAAAACTCATTTACAAAAGTTGAAGTCATTAGTAACTAACCGTTTAACATTTGTGACTAATGCAAGGGTAATACAAAACATTTTCATAAGTTTTCCAAATTTATTAATAAATGATATGCTGTTTTCACATGGTGGCTAAACTGCCAATGGCTGCTCAACATCTGCTTAAAGGGTAACTAAACTTTCAAAAAACTTCTGACATGTCATAGTGGCATGTCAGAAGTTTTGATAAGTGGGGGTCCGAGCATTGAGACCCCCTCCAATCACTAAAACAAAGTGGCAGAAGCGCTCGGGTGAGCACTGAGCAGCTTAGTTTCTGATTGTCTTTTCTCGGAAAGCCGAACAATTGGTGCACGGTCTCATAGACTTTCTATTGAGCCTGTACACCAATTGCTCAGCTTCCAAGAAAAGCCAATAAGAAACAAAGCAGCTCAGCGCTCACAAAGGCGCTTGTGCCGCTTCGTTTTAGCGATCGGTGGGGGTCTCATTGCTCAAACCCCCACCAATCAAAAATACTAACATGTTACTATGACATGTCAGAAGTTTTTTGAAAGTTTAGTTAACCTTTAAAAGAAGTACAATTTTGTAAAACAAATTACATAATTTAAGTTTTAAAATCTAAAAAAGGTTGAGCAATTTACCAAATACTTTGTTTCACTTTCTGTATATTGTACTGATTTTGAGTTATACTCAATGATGATGCTTTCTTCTTCATTTAGGTCTAAAAGCAATGTTGTGTGCAAGGGCCCTGTACAAAAGCACACAAACTCACTTCAAGTCTGTATTATTGTTCAGTGTGCAGCCTTATGGTGACTCGATAATACAATTGAGTAAATCACAATTTGTGGCTCATAGATTCTCACGGTATCTGTGAGGAAAAAAAACCTCTTTGAGCCTCCATGTAAAATAAAAAGCGCAGATAGGTACAATATGGGCCAACAAAATTTTATGTTCTACATATTATCGATCCGTACTACAGGGATCAGACAAATGGCCCTGTGCATGAAGTCTTAACCTAAATAAAGGATTATGCTGGTTGACCGTTACCAGAGAACAGTAAGTTGTGGGACCCCAGATATCAGATATAACTTTAGAACTAAGTGTGAACTAACTGCACACAGAAGAGTATGGATAAACTGCAGTCTACTCACAAGGTAAACCAGCAGCTTACGCTCTATTAGCATGATAGTAGGAAAATGCAAAGACATATTGCCTCATAACATATGATATATGCAGCATTTCTTAGTGACCAATAATGTTGTTTTGATACAGAAATGACACTAATTTAGATTTGTTTGGCTTCTTTCAAACATAGACATCAGTTCCTACAGAATAATAACTACTTCTTAAACTGTATGTTTTTTGCCACTTGTGAGAAATGCAGTTGCGCATTAAATTGTATGTGGATCCATCAAGACAAATTTGTAGTCGAGCCAAGTCTACGTAATAATCAAGTTAATAGTTTTGGCGTGACTTTAAAAATAAAACAGCTTACCTGAATGCCTTGGTCACCCTTTTGCCCGGGCAAACCTGTGGGTCCTGGTAAACCTGATTCTCCCTAATTGAAAAATGCATCAAAGACATTTTAGTTGAATAAATTAAACAGAACTTCATATTTTAAGGAATACATTCTAACAAACATCCGAGAGATCTCCTAATACTAACATTGTTGCAGATGCTGCTTCTCAAGTCTTCTCAAGAAAAGTAATCCCCAGCCCTAGTCTGGAGGCACTCAAATACTCTTTTTCCAAAACTGAAACCAAAGAGGGATAATTTTTCACGGTCCATCACAAACTTACACGGAGATTTCCATGTACTTTGTAACTTCCAGATTAGAATCAGTTGTACTGAGCAGTAATAATACACTCAAATACCTCCATTTTCATACTGAGACGTGGAGATTTTTGTTGTCATATTCTGTACTATTTTTCGATATTAAAAAAATTAAATTGTGGCATGCTCCACTGGATGCCGTATTTATAGAGGCATTGCTTCTAGGGGTAATTAACCCCATATTACAGCACACCACAGAGCACCATACAGGGACCCACAAAGTTCTTGTGGCTCCCCAGTAATAAGCCGCAGGGGAATCCATACTCCTGTACATCCGCGTTCACAACTCTGCAGTGTGAATCTACTAAATCTAATTGCTTCTAGTTAACTAATATGCCCCCAAAATGAAGAAAAAATCTACAGCGAGTATCACTTAAAACAAAGCCTAATATGGGTACAATAATAAAAAGAAAAAGGTTACGACTGATGCCATGCGGGCAAGCAGAAACGAAAAATGTACTATAGCTAAGTTGCTAAAATTGGCTCCGTCATTACTTTAGGAATTAGGA